>NW_024080910.1:1747771-2247531 GCF_003009895.1 Hyaena hyaena
CTCTCTCTCTCTCTCTTCCCTCCCTCCCTCCCTCCCTCCCTCCTTCCTTCCTTCCTTCCTTCCTTCCTTCCTTCCTTCCTTCCTTCCTTCCTTCCTTCCTTCCTTCCTTCCTTCCTTCCTCCTCCCTCTCTCTCTTTCCTATCTCTCCTTCCTTCCCTTCCTTTCCCCTGCCCTTCCCTCTTCTTCTCCTCCTCCTTTTCCTCCTCCTCCTCCTCCTCCTTTTAGGTGGGCTGAGCAGACAAATCAATTCTCAGTCGAAATAACTATGCATTTTTCTTTGGATGTGGTTAGTTTAACATGACTATAAGTGATTTTCAAATATATAAGCTGATTGCAATACTGTTCTTTCAGAAGAGTTATTCATAAAATTGAGTCTGTTGATTTTCAAAGCTTCTCTGGGATGAAAACAAAACTAACAGTTCAGTTTAAAAGGACTACGTAAGTTGTAGCCACTGTTTTATTTTCAAGGGATTAGTTGAGTACATCAGTGATACAATTGGTATAATGTTCTTAACACTGCAATAATCATGCAGGGTGATCTCTGTTTCTTTTCTTCTACAAATGCGAAAAGAACACTGCTTGTTCTTTAATAAAGAAAATACTGTGAAAAGTCTTCCATTAGTACATGATAAAGGTGAAGAAAGAGCTAGATATTTGTCTTCTCATGTCAGAAAATAAATGCTAAATTCTGACCTTGGAAGATGAGCAATAACATGTGTTTGACACAGTCTGATTGAAGAATGGCATCCAAAAAGCCTAGGGTTGCTGGAAACAGCAAGCAAAATAATAGCAAATGTGTTGCCATAACAAAACAAGCAGGAGGCTTTGCAAGGTAGCAATGATCTTTCGTTGGATGTAAGAGCTGAAAACAGGGGCTGGAACTCATGGATTGGAGGCATATTCCAACCAAGCATTGAGCCAAGAACTTGTACATATATTAGTTATTTTAATTCTCAGGAAGTAGGTACTGTTACTCCTATTTTATAGATGAGGAAACTAAGGTTTTGATGCTTGCAATCTGGCTGTAGAGGGCTCTAGTCCATACACAGAAAGTTCCTGCTATTTCCTGTCCCAGCATTCACGACAGACATCATTCAAGGCATAACCTAATTGCTACACATAGGCTAATCGCTCCTCTCAATTTACAGATGAGGAAACTGAGATGTGAAGATGTTGGTGCTTGTTTCAAATCACACAGGAAGTTGATAACAAAGCTAAATTTGGAATTCAGTGGTCTCAATTCCTAGGGAAGTCAACTTCCCATTGGCCTACCTGCATCTACTTTCTACGACCCCTTCTATACCGTATCATATAAAGAAGAGAGACTAGAGGGACTTAATTTGTTATATGGCAGAACTTAAAATGGATATAATTTGGGTGCTCTGGTTAAGATTATGTAAGACACAAAGTTATCAGTTTGGCAATAGCAAGACAGAAGAGGAATGTGAGTAGCAGTAAAATGTACTTAGGGATATATACTCAGTGAGGTTAAAGTGTGTATTGTGATGAGATTTTGCACTGAGAAGAAAGAGTGTTTGTTTTTCTGTCACTAAATAGAGGCCTTGGGTTACAAAGAGCCAAAATCATGTCCATGAAATGGACCAATAACACTGTGCCTGCCTTAAGTTGATATGGTGGTCTCCCATCCTGCTTTGAAGCCACGTTCTACTTTCTACAAAGAACTCCAGAAGAGTTGCAAAGTCAGGAACAAAGATCCCAGTGATTCTGTGAAGGAGGATCATTCGCTTGTTTCTCCTGGGAGAGTTAAAAAGCAAAAGAAAACAAAACTCTCAGGTGCCAGTAGTTTTGGAAAATGTTGTCTAAAAGCAGTACATTTATGGCTCTATTTGCAGAATTATGAATTAATATGTGTTCATAGCCTGAGGCCAAAATACCCCAGTATGTGGAGTTTTTAAAACAAATTTTTTTAAAGCTATACATCTATTACTGTTTTCTAAGTTTCATGGTAATTTGCATTCACTGGGGAATTAAATTAATCTGTGACACAAATTTGAATTAATTTATTCAGTAAGTAATGGCATGTTTTAGGGGAGTTCAAAGTGATCATCATAATGGTGAGCCAACAAATCTGACGATCAGCACTGCAATGCATGCAAAAACACAAGGCACAGGGGATAGAAATAAAGGTGCTCTTTGGAGGTCGTTTCCAAGAACATCTTATATATTTACATGGCACATGGCAAAACTAGGAATCCTGTGTAGTTGGTGCAAGTGTTAGTCATGTTAAAACTCAACAAGATCAGAAGATAAGATTTGAGAACTGACTTTAGAAGCAGCTACTAGGAAAGAAAGCAGTCACTGAATAAAAAGAGCAGTGATTGAAGCTAATACGTTTGAGATTCCCTCAATAAGAAGAATTATGCTTGAAAATCCAGTGTGAGTCTGTTTCTAAAACATTTAGGTGTATGGCTTCTTGCTCAGAAATGCTTTTGTAAAAGGACAAATCTATGTTTCCAAAGTGATCTGAAATATGTTTCAAGTTGTTGTGCTTAAATCTTGAAGTAGAAACAAAATATGCTTGCCATGACTTGCTAATTTATTCATTATTTCTTCTGGAAGGTTTGGGACTTCCTCAAGCCTATAGCTTACAATTCTTAATTCATACAATTGTATAGCTTACAATTGTGGTTTCCAACTTTAGCATGCTTGGTCAGAACAAAAAAGCTAGTTCAACATGGATATTGATATTCCAGGACCCCACCACAATTTTGATCTGCTAAATTTAGGGTAAAGCTGTAAAACCTGCATTTCAAATGGCACTTGTAAGAAACTCTAATATAGGTGGATAGTTATATCTTGAGAAAGAGCCTTAGACCAATTTAAGGGTGAGCTCTGAATTTACACCTTTATTTTGAGTTGCTAGATGGATATAACACATGCTTTCTTATACTGTTCATTTTTTATTAGCATAAATCTTACCAAATCCTTATGTCTGGAAGCACAGGACAGAAAACAGTTCATGTCCTTGGGAAAATCCCCCAGTTTTCTCAGATTTAAAGTAAGAGACTAAATGCTGTCTAGACTCCTATGTAGTTCTGATACTTTACTTGCATATCTGATGCCTGGCAAATATTTTTTGAAGATCATGACTCATGTGCTGGCCGGTGTGGATGGAATGAGCCAGGAAAAAACAGAAATCAGTCTTCGGGCCATTAAATCAGTTAAAAAGATTAAATAGATACCCTTCCCCTCCCCTTCTCCCTCTCACACTTCAGCCTATCTGAGGGAGCTGAATGGCAATTAGATATACAAAGCAAATGCTCAAATGAGAAAAGACTTATCTAGCTTTCTTAAAATGTTTAGCAACTGTCTATATATATATATATATGTATATGTATGTGTGTGTGTGTGTGTGTATATGTATATATACACATAATTATCAGAAATTAGATGTATTGAGTGCCAAGCTGCCATCTTTGTGGATGGTTGATGGTTAGTGTAATACAAATCATGTTTAGAATATCACTTAATAATTCTGTCAGCAATGAGTAGACACCGAAGGTATTATATGTGTTACAAATAACTCAGAAGGTTCCCATTTGAGTAGCTATATGTTAAGTGAAAAACCAATTCCTTTGCTTGATGCTGCAGAAATAGCTTTCTTATGAGACAGGGATTATGAGATTAAATCATAGGAATAGTAGGCTCTTCAAATAATACTGCTGAAAAAACTTTATATTAGAAAAATCATTACTTACATTTTTCTGATGTGTATTTTACAGAGGGCCACCATGATATAAGTTTTTAAAAATTTGGTTAGTTGAGAGCTGCTTCTAGCCACAAACACATATTTACTCCACAACTCCTTAAAACAACTACAGGTAGCAATAAAACATGGCCATCCTTATGATTATTTAAACAACAGCATGTTATATAATACCGATACTTAATATTCAAAAAGAATTTGCTGCTTATTGGGGCACCTGGATGGCTCAGTTAGTCGAGCGCCTAACTCTTGACTGCAGCTCAGGTCATGATCCTGGGGTCATGGGATCAAGCTGTGTCGAGCATGGAGCCTGCTTAGGATTCTCTCTCCCCACCCTACTCCTCTCCCTCTGTCCCTCTCCCTGACTCATGCTCTCCCTGTAAAAAATTAAAAAAAAAATTACGGCTTATTAAAAACCATTTGAAAGTAGCCATAGCAAAAGTTAGGAATATAAGGTTCATGCATTCAGTCACCTGTTCACCAGACATTCACCATGTACCACCAAGTGCTAAATGCTACTTGAGATGGGTCACATGGGGTGGAGGAAAGCCAAACAAAGTAACTTTCAGCTCTCATGGGGATTAAATTTTAAGGGCTTAGAGAGACAATAAGCAAATAAGGAAATAAATATGTAACCTGCACCTTGAGAGAGAGCCTTAGACCAGTGTTCAAGGGTGAGCCCTTGAACGTTAAGGAGAAAAGAAAATAGAGCAAGGAACGAAGAGTGATGGGGAATTTTATATGAATTTGTCAAGGAAGCTACTCCGATCAGGTGACAACTGAGCAGAGACCTGAGTGAGGTGAGCAATTTGCCAGAAAAACACTGGGGAGAGAGAAGGACCTAGGGGTATTTTGCTAAGTGAAATACATCAATCAGAGAAAGACAAATATTGTAAGATTTCATTTATGTGTGGAATCTAAAAAAAATAAAACCAACAAAGCAGGAACAGACCTATGAACACAGAGAACAACCTTTGGTTGCTAGAGGGCAGGGGGTAGATGGGTGAAAGGGAGTGGGAGCTACAGGCTTCTAGTTTTGGAATAAGTCACAGGAATGACAGGTACAGAACAGGGAATACAGTCAGTCAGTGGTATTGCAATAGCGTTGTATGGTGACAGATGGTGGCTACCGTTGTGGAGAGCATAGCACAATGTGTAGACTTGTCCAGTCACTATGTTGCACACCTGAAACTAATGTAAGACTATGTTAACTATACTTCAATTAAAAAAAATTAAAAACAACAAACAGACAGACATTGGGGAAAGATTTCTAGGCAGAGAGAACCACCGGAATGTCTGAAACATTCTAAAAAGTCCTACGTAAATTTGAAAAGCCTGGGCTTTTTCATAAATATTGGAGGCTCTCCTGTAACTGAAGTTCTCTCTTTTCTACTAAGCTTCTTTGACTACTCAAATCCTAGTGACCTCCTGCTTCCCTGGACTTCTATAGCAGAATTTAACTGGCAACTAAATACTGTTTTGTCTTGGTGGTGGGGCGAGTCACATTTCCTCGACTGGACTGTAAACTTAAGAATAAGCATCATACTTCATGCGATTTCCTCCACTAACTCCCCACCTCTACTCTATATACCCTGGCGTTGAACATATTTTGGAGTCTTAATATATTTGGTTAATCAAAAACGTATATGCAAAATTGTTTGCAATTTTAAGTCTTTAATGAAAAAGGTTTCCTTGTCTAGATTCTCTGGGTATGATATGGAATCACTCTTAGGATTAATAATAATCACTATTATTTCAATTTGCAATTGTACGCACTCACCCCTACGTATACAAAAGCTTACTTAAAAGGAGAAAAACAACAGATGAGGAGATATATTAAAAGGCTTTATTCACAATAGAGAAATTTTACAAATATAGTTTTTAAAAATTATGTGTCAATCTATTATGTTTCCCATAACATTAGAGATTTATATAAAGTTGGAAATGGCAGAATAGACTTATGTACAAATTAAAAACAATCAATGGAAAGAATGGGTACTACATATGATGGAGTCATGACAAACATCATTGAGTTTTGTAAATTTCCATACAACTTATATGCAGAAACAGAAAATTAAGTGCTATTTTAATTATTCACCTTTCGGGATGTGAATACATATGTAAACTTAACTGCACAGTTTTGCTGAAGATGACAGTGTCTACCTAAGGACTTCAGTTGTTTAAAATAATTAACACAAAAAACAACTTTAATTAAATTACATCACCATAATAATAACCTCTTATCTTGTTTACATTTTTGGTGTTTTGGGGACTTATGTTAAAAAATCCAACTTCTAGAATTGAAAAACTTTGTTCTTGCCAATGGCAGAGCAAAATGTAGTACAATCATCTTGCCTATTTATATCAGGTTACAAAAGGTACCTTATAGTGCAGTGTGTACACATGACCTGATTTTAATATCCTCTCTGCTGCAGAAATGGATATCAGCTTTGTGCTCTTTCAAATCAAATTGAAAATCAAAGAAAATAAATGAATTTAAGTTGCAAGTCCAAGGCCATTCATGTGAACATTATCATCTAAATATGTATGGCCCAATTTTTGCAATAATCCTTCACACTTTGCTTTGAAGTCCTGGGAAAAAAAGGATTCTCAACTATCCATTCATTTCATAAGGTGAGCTGAAGATATGAGTGGAAAGAATTATTCTGGGTCACAGGAACTCATTAACATGGCAATAATGATGCACTAAAGGATCTTTTTCATTTACTAACTTTATTAACTTATTCTTTGACATAAACCAATGTACAGTACTGAAAAAAGAGCAGGTCACACAGGTGGTCCTTTCAGACAAAGGAAATCTTGAAACACTTTCAAAGGCTGAAACAGCTAAAACAATGGAGTCTACTGAGATCTAAGAAAATAATTAAAAAACATCATGCTGAACCATAAGAAATTACAGCTATAGGTCAGTTTTTAAACTACAAGTGCACCAATTTCATATGGTTCAGCCTAATTCATGAGGTTGTACTCACCTATCTGACCACTCCAGGTGGAAATGCAGGTGCTCAAAGTCTCTGTTCTTCAGTATATGCAAAATCATATTAACCCTTTCATGGGAAATATGACAAAGGGTGCCATTAAATTTACTCTTGGGAAAGCCACTCGTATCTCAAAGTAATGCTTATTTAATGAAGATTCATATGATTATTTTGATCTGCTATAGGACTATGGGGAATAAGGAATGTCCATTCCTACATATTGTTTTTAAGCTGGGATCTCTATGTTGAATTTGACCAGACAAAAGGTACTATATTCTTATTTGGCCTAAAAGTTTATTAGATTTTCTTCAATTGACCAAGAATAGACACATTAGTAAAGCTTCTTTCAGAGTTAAACCCTGCTTTCGTAAACTGAAATGATAACTTACTACATTTGAGAAAGGGCCTTTTTCAAATATGAAAAATTTGAACCAAATGTAATGCTTTTTTTTTTAATAACAAGGGAAAAAAATCTTAAAGATGAAATACAAACTAAACACCACGTGAAATACTCACCCTTTTTTAGAGAGACTCAGTTAAAAGCAAACACTAATACACTAAAAGTTATGCTGTTTCCTTTCAAAAAATAAAATTCAGTAATAACAGAGCTCTGAAAAACTTGAATGCTCAACTCATTGTGTGGTAGGGAATTGAAGAAATTAACCAGGACATGATCCAGAAATGACACAGGGCATTTAAAGTAAAATTTGAGAACTAATTCACAAATTAGGAAACACTAATATAATTAACTAACAAAAATATACCGTGGTTCCAGTGAAATGAGGTCAACATGAGATGATCCTTTTGGGATGACATTCTAATTTGAATTACAATGTGAGTGAAGTATTTTAGAAGACATTCTATCAAATAATGATAGACCCGCATAAAGAAGCTGTCCGTCACAGTTATAAGATCTGTCTCTGGTGGATAGACAAACCAGATTAACATAAAATTGAAAAGGAAAAAGCTTTTTTAATATTTAATTTATTATTATGGCTTTTTGCAACATGGCAAAACATTACAGCTTAAAGCAGACATCATCTCCTCATAGAGGAGGAAAAAGTTTTGCAGTCAAATCAAAATTATAATTAAGAGGTCACTGGTATACCATTTTATTCAGTTTAATAAAAATGATACACCTTCATGAACTCCAGAGATGACTTAAAAAAAAATGTAAAAACCTATGATCCATTGACTGAATAATAAAGGACAGGATAAGGAATTTAGGTCCATCTATGCCTATGATAATAAACATAAAAGACTGCAAAACAATTTCAGAACTTAGAATAATCATCACAGACCTATTGATAAAAATTCATCAGGTGCCTGAATACCAGAAAAAGAATTATTAAGGTATGCAGTGAAGGGAATGGAGCAGTGTAAAATATAAAATGTCTTTTTATTTTTCATTGACTTCAACTTCCTTTTTATTCATAGAGAGTACAGGGAGAAGATGTGCCTCGGTATTGAAGATCCAATGTTCCAGTGGAAGTAGGTCGTCATCAGAAAAAATTAGGTACAAATACCTGGAGAGAGAAATGTGAGTGTATGAGACCCGAGAGACTGTGTCAGGCACTGAAAGCATAAACACACAGCAAAAACCACATCAATGTCCTCATCATCTTATGGAGAATCACGGACAACCGTCAAGTATTGCAAAACCCTGAGGCAATATAGTCACTAATGTGGAATAGAGAGCTGCTTTGTGTTTGGGTATTAGTGTGTGAAAACCCACAAGCAGCCCCAAGTCATTGAACTCCTGTAACAACTGGAGACATAATTGCAATTATTGCCGGGTATGCAGGATGGCATTTGGCAGCAGTCGGACTTGGTACTATTTGAATGTGTTTGTGATGAAGACATCAACAAAGAAGATCTGACCAGCTACCTCTGCCACTTTTAGAATACATTTTACTTACTTTAGTGTCTCCGCCAGGAAGAAACTCTGCTGCACATCGTCGTAACTCTCATGCCTGAGGTAAACATCTCTTAGGCCTGAATAGCCTCCGTTTACTCTGCAGTGATTTTCCAGGGCCTATATTACAAGGAAGAGGGGAAAAAAATGGTCACATTTCAATAAATTACAACCAATTTTTATTATAAAATTGCCAAATTCAAATAAAATAAGGATTCAAATTGAATGATGCATTGGAAGAGTTTTAGGTGACAATTTAAAAAGCCACAAGATGTAAATGTATATAAAGTATGAAAAGTTATAGGGCACATGGACAATATATCTCACTTAATTTGAAACACTTCTACATTTAATTTTGAGATAATTTTTCAGTGATTTATGGTTTGGTTCCAGACCACTACAATGAGTGAATATTGCGATTAAGTGAATCAAGTGAATTTCTTGGTTTCCCAGTGCATATAAAAGTTATGTTTATACTATAGTCTGTTAAGTGTGCAGTAGCATTATGTCTAAAAACAGTGTACATACCTTAATTAAATAAATACTCTGTTGCTAAAAATGCTAAACATCATCTGAGTGTTCAGTGAGCTGTAAAGTTTTTGCTGGTGGAGGGTCTTGCCTTCATGTTGATGGCTGCTGACTGATCAGGCTGGTGGCAGTCGAAGTCTGGGGTGGCTGTGGCAAATGCTTAAAATAAGACAATAATGAAGTCTGCCTCATCAGTTGACAGTTTCTTTCATAAATGATTCCTCTGCAGCACGCAATGCTGTTTGATAACATTTACTCACAGCAGAACTTCTTTCAAAATTGGAGTCAGTTCTCTCAAATCCTGCTGCTGCTCTATCAACTAAGCTTATGTAATATTCTAGATCCTCTGTGGTCATTTCAATAATAGTCACCAGGATAGATTCCATCTCGAGAAAGTACTTTCTTTGCTCATCTGTAAAGAGCAACTCCTCATCCGTTCAAGTTTTATCATGAGATTTGGCAATTGGGTCATATCTTCAGGCTCTGCTTCTAATTCTAGTTCTCCAGATATTTCTTTCTTTTTTTTTTTTTAATGTTTTATTTATTTCTGAGAGAGAGAGAGGCAGTGTGAGCAGGGGAGGGTCAGAGAGAGAGAGAGAGACGCAGAATCAGAAGCAGGCTCCTGGCTCTGAGCTAGCTGTCAGCACAGAGCCCAATGTGGGGGTCGAACCCACTAACCATGAGATCATGACCTGAGCCGAAGTCGGCCGCTTAACTGACTGAGCCACCCAGGCGCCCCTCTCCAGATATTTCTATCAGAAGTGCAGTTACTTCTTCCACTGAAGTCTTTAACTCCTCAAAGTCATCCATGAGGGTTGGAACCAACTTCTTTCAAGTTCCTATTAATGTTGATATTTTGACCTCTTCCGTAAATGACGAATATTCTTAATGGCCTCTAGAATGGTGAATCTTTTCCAGAAGACTTTCAATTTACTTTGCCCAGATCCAGAGGAATCACTATCTATGGCAGCTTTAGCCTTATTAAATGTATTTGTTAAATGCTTAAAGTCAAATGCTCCTTGATCCATGAGCCACAGAATGGATGCTGTGTTAGCAAGCACGAAAACATTAATCATATTGTATGTCTTTATCACAGCTCTTGGGCTATCAGGTACATTGTCAATAAGCAGTAATATTTTGAAAGGAATCTCTTTTTTCTGAGCTGTTGGTCTCAACATTGGGCTTAAAATATTTAGTGAACCATCTTGTAAACAGATGAGCTATTATCCAGGCTTTGTTGTTCCATTTTAGAGCGGCAGAGTAGATGTAGCCTAATTCTTAAGGGCCCTAGGATTTTTGAAATGATAAGTGAGCACTGGCTTCAATTTCAAGTTACCAGTTGCATTAGCCTCTAACAAAAGAGTCAGGTTGTCCTTTGAAGATTTAAGCCAGGCTGCTTCTCCTCTCCAGCTATGAAAGTCTTAGTAGGCATTTCTTCCAACAGAAGGCTATTCCATCTACACTGAAAATCTGTTGTGTAGTGTAGTCACCTTCATTAATGATCTGGGCTGGATCTTCTGGAGAACTTGCTACAGCTTCTACATCAGCACTTGCTCCTTTACCTTGCCCTTTGATGGTATGGAGACAGCTTCTTTCCTTAAACGTCACAAACCAATCTCTGCCAGCTCCCATGTCATCTTCTGCAGATTCCACCCCTCTCAGCCTTCACATAATTGAGGAGAGTTAGGACTTTGCTCTGGATTAGGCTTTGGCTTAAGAATGTTGTGGCTGGTTTGATCTTCTATCCAGACCACTAAACTTACTCCCATCAACATTTCACTTTCTTATCATCCATGTGTTCACTGAAGTAGCACTTTTAATCCTTCAAGAACTTTTCCTTTGCACTCACAATGTGGCTGTTTGGCACGAGAGGCCTTCCTCACTAACCCTAATCATGTCTAGCTTTTGATTTAAATGGAAAGATGTGTGACTCTTCTTTTCATCTGAACACCTAGAGGTCATCATAGGGCTATTAATTGGCCTAATTCCAGTACTGTCATTATCTCAGGAAATAGGGAGGCCTGAGGAGGGGGAGGGTGGGGGGATGGCTAGTTGGTGGTGCAATCAGAACACACATTTGTCGATAAACCTCTGTCTTATAAGGGCGCAGTCTGTAGCATGCCAAAACAATTACAACAATAATATCAAAGATCACTGATTATATGGTCACCATAACAAATATAATCACAATGAAAAAGTTTTAAATACTGTGAGAATTAATGTGACACAGAGACATGAAGCAAAGAGCAAATGCTGTTGCAAAAAATTCACCGATTGCTTGACACAGGGTAGCCACAAACCTTCAATTTGTAAACAAACAAACAAAAAACAAAACAATATCTGCATAGCACAATAAAGCAACGCACAATAAAATGCGGCATGCTTATAGTTGTACTTGTTCCCTAAACCTAATACTCTCTGGATCTTACAGAAAGTTTGCTGACCCCTGATCTAGAGAGACTGTTAATGTCAATTGAGATTATAAACCCAATAACTTAGAAAGTATACTGGACCAAAAACAGCTGCTACTACACTCATAACATCTTATTTTATAAAAACTGATTGTGGAGTACTAATTCATAACATTGGTACAGATATAAAAGAAGGAAATGCAAAGCACTGAAAAAATGTAGCTGATACCTATTTCTAAAAAAAAATTTTTTTTTGGCCTGTGATGGAAGAAAATAGAATGAATCCATTTCTTAACTGTCTGGAGAGAAATGATGCTACATTTCTGAAGTTCTCTGACTATAAGAAGTATTGGGAAAAGAGATGGGCTGGGCAATGTGGGAATGAAAATTTAGGTAACAATCTAACACAATTTACAGGCTACATGAATAAAGAAAATATCTCATGATTTGGTACTTTTTAAAAGCCACTGGGAAAATAAGATCAACTTTAAAAAAGGCTTTGATTATATTCTCTGTTGCAGACAAACAGGCCAAGCAGAGAAAGCCTGTGGAAAGGAACTTTCAGGTCCTTTTATTTTTTTTCCTTTCTTCCTTTTTTGACAGAAGTTCTTTTTGATTAAAAAGTCAAATACCAGATACATTGGAGTAGACCAGAGATTATTTGTAAGAAAAAACAAAACAAAACAGGATTTGGAAGAAATGGACAAGCTGGTTTTTACGGAACACATTTAAATCTACTTTCAGACATTTCCTAAAAAAGATTTTAACAATGAAACCTCCCCCCCACCCAAGTTCTTTGGTGAAGCTAATGAGAGGAGCAGGCATGAGAAACTGCTACTCCTCTCTCCCATAGAAATTTCTGGAAGTTCCTTCTTTCATTATAGGGAAAGAGTTGTTCTGTGGGGTAGACAATGCCCAATCTTTTTTCTTCTTTTCAGTTCACCCTCATTCTTCTTCTTACTCAGTCCTAATGTGGTATGCCATAATGGTCCAGAGAACATTCTAAAATCTTAGAAGAGGGGGCCAAATCCCAGCCCTAGACTCCCTGTGACTTCAGATGTTTCTGGACTCAGACAGTGTTCCTTTGCTCAGCAGGGGGTTGTTGTGAGAATAAAACAAGATGAAGACACACTTAGCATAGTGACAGGGACCTATCAGAGCCTTTTAGCAAATTAAAGACAAAAAAAAGCAACTGCCAGAGGCTTTTTTTTTTTTTTAATTTTCAAAAAATGAAAAACCTTCATGTCAAGTCTAAACTTTGAAACTTTCGGAATATGAAGGTGGGGATAAGCAGCCCTCCTGGGCACCCGCAACAGGTCCTAGTTTTACAGTATCTCAACAGTGGAAGCGGTCACGTACTTATGCTGCACGGTCTGATTAGAACATCATTTTACTGCAATCTGTTTTTGGGACTCTCAGACTCTAGACACAGGGATCACCTCAATTTTATGTAGACGTTTATATTATTAGTGACCATATGTGGCTGGGATGTGCTAATAGCAGAGGAAAGAAACACAGGAACGTGTATAGAGTTACTGGAAGTCTAAACAAAGGATGAAGGACAACCCCGACACCAAGTGACTGTACCTTTTTAGTGGGGAGTAAGGTAAGAGGATAGGGAGCAGCATGAGTTAAAATTATAAGTCAGAAAGATAAAGAAAAGCATTCTCTTATCTTAAGGTTAAACAGGTTAGATAAATAGCTGATCCATGGAGATTTCTTAGAGTGGATCCCAGGAAACAATGCTAATAATAAAGCTGAAGAGTTGAGTTTGGTCTGAGCTCAATGGTAGAACCCAGCAAAACAGACATATCAAAGAGTCTGAAAACAGGGATCAAGCCTGCAAAGGCAGAAGAAAGGACTGGGAAGACAATATGGAAAAGGTCAGATTTAGGAGACCAGAAAAAAATGTCTGTGCAAAAAAAGAAGAAATGTAAAATCCCTATATAAGGCGTATCTGCTACTGTGGACCAGAGGAGGCTTCATATAATCTATACATATATTTATAGACACTGTCAAATCTATATTTACCAACACACATATGAATGTATATGTATAATTCATAGTAGAGCTTTATCAGAATATTATACATACTTAATTGGGAGGAATTTAATAAAGTTTTCATGACCTTATCGAGCAAAAGCAAAAGAACTCTCAGGTAAATGTTATTTCTGCTACGTAGATCCACAAATGCATGAACATCTGTGATTACTGGATTGTTGGCAATTTATAGAGAAGTTTCTAGTGCTGTACGCTAGATTATATAATCTCATATCTTGTTCGACATTATTATTGTGTTTGAGTTTACCACTCAGGAATTTGGTTAAGACATGGAAAGCAGGTTTACTGACTGCATCAGTGAAAGAAGGCTAGAAAGGGAGAATTTCGTTTGAAGATCGGAGGGCTGACAAAAACTTTACAAAAAGCAAGTATGGGTGAAAACAGGTAGAGAACAAAAGAGATTTCACAACAGTAGCTATGTAGTAGCTAATACCATTCGACCACAATTTCAGTGTAAGCCACGGATTTCACAGTCTACTAAAAGAACTAGTTGGACCGTATAGGCTGTGGGAAGTGATCCTCAGAAGAGAGGTTACTGAGTCACACAGCTCAGCCCTGAGAGACCGCACATATTATGAGGAGGTGGATGGAGGGAAATGATGACTGAGGATGGAAGAGTTGGCAGAACATGCTGTCTTCAGATAACTGAGGAGCTGAAATGTAGAAGAGAGAAAGGATTTTTCCTCAGGACTCCCAGAACACAAAACACTGTAAATTCTGGTTTCAGAAGGAGTCATTTTCTAACACTTTCAGACATTAAACAATGGAATGAATTACTATATTAATAACATACTCCTTTTGCTACAAAGTCCTTGATGAGGAAGCCATTTGGCAAAGATGAAGACAGGTCTTTTCTTTGAGTGGAAGGCTAGACTAGGTGCTTTTGAAGATATACTCCTATAGTTTAGTTTGGCTTCCCCTAAAACCAGAGCATGAGACAAGGGTTGGATGCAAGAAGTTTTTAGGGGATGAATGGGGAAAGTGAACAGGGCAAGGGAGAAGAGGCAGTGAAATGTGTCAGTGAAATATGGTGAGTGGGTTACAGCTGGGGGCCATGAGGGCTGCCTCTTACCGGAAACCATCTGAAGAACCATGCAGAATGCATCTGAGTTATTCTTCAAAGAGGGAAGACTGACATAGTTGTCCATCAACTCTGAGTCTCACTGCTTCAGAGTTGCCAGTGGGGACTTAAACTCTCCCGCTTCGCAGACCACAGCCAGCTGCCCGTGTCAGAGCAGCTGAGATACACCAGGCAGCCCCCAGTGATGCTGCCCGCTGTAGCTGCAGCTGAAACAAAGGAGGGATGGGGGCTGTGACACAAGGGAAAAAGTGCCACCACACCATCTAAGTCTGTGATTTTGTGCTTGAAAAAAGGCAAGTGCGCCACTGCTCCTCTGTCCCCACCACGCCTCAAGTTCAAGCAGCAGCACTAGTGGCAAAAAACAAGGGCAGGCTTGGGAGTACACCTGTGTTGCGGCACAGGGAAACAATCTTTATTTTTTTATTAAAATATTTTTTTAATGCTTGTTTTTGAGAGAGAGAGAGAGAGAGAGAGAGGAAGTGGGGGAAGGGCAGAGAGAGGAGACACAAAATCCGAAGTGGGCTCCAGGCTCTGAGCTGTCAGCACAGAGCCTCAAGCGGGGCTCAAGCCCACAAACCATGAGAACATGACCTGAGCTGAAGTTGGAAACTTAATCAACTGAGCCACCCAGATAAAAATCCTAACATCTGAAACCAATTTATTACCCCACAAACACACACACCCCTGAAGAACCAAGCAAACCAAATCGCCTCATCCACATGGCAACAGCACTTCACTTATTTCCGTTTTTGTATCAGTTCCCAGCCACATGCTTTTCACACTTTACCATCTCTAAAATTGGCATGTCATAATTTAATCGGTAGTGTTGTACTCTCTTAGTGGTACATAAAATAATGCTGTTATCAAACACCCTTATCAGTTAGGGTGTTTTACATTTAATGCGACACATTATTCCTGATTATTTTCAATTAAAACTGATATTTGCAAGGTGACTATTAGCCTTAATTCTTTTGCTGGACTGTTGATAACCAAAATAATTTCTTATCAGCCAAGCTTAGATGAACCTCTATTTCAATACAGTTTTTCAGAGGAAAACAACACACATTTAAATAAGGTAGAATTACCACTGACTAAACATACTTAGAAAACTTTGCAAGAAAAAAAATGAAAAAAAGGGGCTTAAAGAATTGTTATTACTTAAAATGATTAATGACCAGTGATAAGACACACTCTACATGAAGTGGGTAATAAGCAAGATTCATCAATCGCTTGCTAAGATATTAGTTAATAATTTATACAAGGCAATATATTCATTTTAAATTTCCTGAGAGAAGTTCTTTTATTTTTTTAAAGTCTGTTTGTTTGTATATATAGAGAGAAAATGGGGGAGAGACAGAGAGAGAGAGAGACAGAGAGAGAGAAGAGGGAGAGAGAGAGTCCCAAGCAGGCTCCCTGCAGTCAGCACAGAGTCCAACAGGGGGCTCAATCTCATGAATGTTGAAATCATGACCTGAGCCAAAATCAAGAGCTGGGCACTTATCCGGCTGAGCCACCCAGGTGCCATGACAGAAGTGATTTCTAACGGTTAGTTTTTAAAGACAGCTAACTTTGTAACACAGTGTTAAAGAGTAAGAGAGTGTAATTCAAGCTTTGGTTTGTTCTTATCGCTTGGGTGTCCCACCACAACTCCTTCCAGAATAATAGCTCTTAAAATTAGACACTGTTTGATGCATGTTCTGGAGGGCACGTCCACGGGCACCAGCACACAATGTTCACTAGCTTAGTTTAGGAAGGTCATAAGCCATATTCAGCAGAAGAGACCCAACGGGTGACAAAGACAATTAAAACAGTGTATGGGACAGATGGAAAGTTTACAGATATTCAAAGAAACCTGAGATCGGTGAACAAATATTGTCACAGAAAGTAGTTTTAGAGGTTCTTTCTAAAAGTTAGAACTAAGTAGCTAATTTATTCTGTGAAAGAATTTCAATCTAAAATGGAACTGGAGAGAGGCAAACCATGAGAGACTCTTGAATGCTGACAAAAACTGAGGACTGATGGATGTGGGGGGGAGGAGGGATGGGCATGGAGGAGGGCACTTGTGGGGATGAGCACTGGGTGTTATGTGGAAACTAATTTGACAATAAACTATTTGTAAAAAAAAAATAAATAAATAAAAAATAAAAAAATAGAAAAAAAATAAAAAAAAATAAAATGGAACTGGAAGATAAAAAATGGACAATCTTATGCATGTGCCCTCAGGAAAACAAAACTTGAGGATGGAGAGACTGACTTCCTATAAATGCTGAATTTACAGAAAACTGATAATACTGGAATGATAGGGAGTTGGTCAGGGAGTGCCTTATATCAACTTTGGGAAGTTTTACTTACAATTTTCAGAGGAATAAGCAAGAAATGAGCCAGGCCAGGCTGGTCTCACAGACAGCTAAATTGAACTCTATTTGTAGGACTGGACTGGTTTTGTCTGCACAGGAAATTTTCAAAGCTGGTCTCCATTTGTTTTTTATCTTAATAGACTCTAACTGAATTCTCTCTTCTTTACATTCTCTGTCCATAAATACAGCCTACCTCAAACCTTCAACTGACTTACCTGTAGCTTGCTACATTTTGTGTGTCCCAAATTGCAATTCCTCTGCTATTCCCAAATAAACTTTTTTTTAAATATAATTTTGAGTTTGCCTCAATTTACTGCTTTATTTAGGGTGAAACTCTAAGTACAAGCATATATTTTCATTTCAATGCCCAAACAACAACAACAACAACAACAACAAAACCCAAAGAGCAGCTTCTTGAAACAGACAACAGGCAGGGGTGATTGTCCCCAAGTTGTTTATAAGTCTTTGTGGAATTAAACAATCATCATTTCTATGCCTGTGGGAACTTCATTTCATAATATGCCTTTCTACATATCTCTTCCAATATCACAAAATGGATGTTAATATCACTGTCACCTGGAGCAAAGCTGAAGCCAGGGATATAGGATGACAACTGACAACACTCATTCTTAAATTGGGAGAAAGTCTGATTAAAGCTTTAAAAACCATAGAAAAGTTAACATGCTAGATTGATAGAAATCATTGAACATTTTTTTACTGGGACATTTATGAACAAGAAATGTAAGCAGATTAAAATATCACCTCTACGGCTTCCCAGGCCCACTTTCTGTACTTTGGATCATGAGTCAGTCGCCACATGTACATGTAAGTCTCAACAACCTCTGGCCGCAGGATGTAGTATTTTTCATTTTGCCTTGTAGCAATGGCTTCAACACCGCCATCGAATCTGAAAGCTTCTGGTCCCAGCTTCATAACTAAAGAGCATGCACAGTGACAAGGGTTATTGCTTTGGACACTGCTTAGTTCTATAACTTAAATGAAACTAGAAAGTACATTACAACATTCAAGAGAGATGCCAAAACAATAATTTTAAGAAATGGTTATAAACATCACATAATAAACCATGTTCAACATGCTTTTAGAATATAATCATCTAAGACTCTTTTTTAGAAAATGGCAATGATCTTTTATTTTCTTTCATTTAACCATTTACTGAATGCCTCCAGGTAAATACAAGGCACTACAATAGTTATTGTAATCCTTATTAGTTATCTGGAAAACTAATTCTAAGTCATTATGTCATAAATTATGTCATTTAATCTTTCTGCTTTAGAATCCTATTTTATAAGAAGGGGTCCAGACTCTATTTCATGGAGATATTGAGAAGATTAATAATAGTTTATAAAATACTAAGTTTCTTTTGCAGCTGGGAGATTCTTACCCAAATCATTTACCTAAAGCAGGGTCAATAAATTAGACTGGCTTAACCTTTATGGACTCAAATTTTGTTCCTTGGTAAACTGAGAGTAGATATTTTTATGTAGAAAAGCGGTACTCCTTTGATGTAAAAAAATATAAATTCCTTTAAAATATTAATCATGAGCTTCTAGTTTCATGAGGCACAGTGGACATTCTTTTGATGGCAGCACAATGACAATGTTCCTTACGAATGAAATGAAAGCATGTGGGAATAGATGGAAAACGAAGAATAACATGTACTCACATGTGCGATTGTAAGATTCATAACAGGTTCGGGCAATTTCAGCCCCAAGTTGAAGGTAGTGTTGGTTCAGGCCTGTGGGAGCATCATCTGCCCCAAGTGCAAACATGCCTCCAGCAAAGCAGGTCAGGTGGCCCATCTTGTGTTCCAGGAGGCCCCCTTTCCACTCTGCGATGTAAGTCAGCCCCCTACTAGACTTGCGGATCAAGTGAGTCTCAATTGCCTGAAAATAATAATTATTTTCAACATTTTAAAATCTCCTCTCAAATTTATACTAAAACACTCTCAACACTAAGAGAGAAAAAGGACATAACTTCACTCATGGTTTGACTTTGGTGCTATAAATCTGATTCAACCTGAAATTTTATGCTATTTCTTTCTGTATCTTCCTCTAGTGTATGCCTTATTAGTTTGGATAGTTAGAATTATCACTGTTGGGCCAGCCCAGTTGGTTTTGCCTGAGTCCATGACCAAACACTTGTAGTCCTCATACAACAAAAGGTGTCTGCTCTTCTAAGATAGGCCACTGGCATAGATGTCATGCTTAATGCATTTCCACTTTCACAATGGAGAAACAGCACAAAGCACAGGGCCTAGGGCAGATGAAGAACAGTGTATTTGTGTATAAAATCAGGCTGGTTGTATTACCTTTTCTTTTGCTCTTAGGCGCAGAAGGTGGCAAAACTGAGTGGGAAAGATGTGCTGTTCTTCAGTTTGCTTGGCCTCAAATTTCAGCTCTGACGTTTACTATCTGTGAATTTGGTGGGTAATTTGCTTACTGTATCCCCAAATCTCAGTATCCTTATCCATAAAATGAGAACATTTTCAGTAGTATCTACTGAGAAAAGTCACCAACATTTAGTTTATGAAGCAGTCAGTACTGTCCCTAGCACTTGATAAAGTTCATTTATCATCCTCATTCACATTTCCATTGCGGTAACATTTGAATTAAATTCCTCCCTAATAATTCTATTAAAAAGCACATTAGTGTACAATGAAAAAAAAAGACACATGAAAAGATGCTCATCATCACTTATCATCAAGGAAATGCCAATCATTACCATGATGAGATACCACCTCACACCTGCCAGAATGGCTAAGCTTAGCAACACAAGAAACAACAGGTATTGGTGAGGACGTGGAGAAAAAGGAATGCTCACACATTGTTGGTGGGAATGCAAACTGGTGCAGCTGTGATGGAAAACAGTATGAGGTTTCTCAGGTAATAACGGAACTACCATACAATCCAGCAGTCACACTAGTAGGGATTTATCCAAAGAATACAAGAACATTGATTCAAAGGGATACATGCACTCCTATATTTACAGAAGCATTATTTACAATAGCCAAGATATGGAAGCAGCCCAAGGGTCCATTGATTGATGAATGGATAAAGAAGATGTGGCAATAATAGAATAGTATTTAGCCATAAAAACAAATGAAATCTTGCCATTTGCAATGACATAGATGGAGCTAGAGAGTATAATGCTAAGCGAAATAGGTCCGTCAGAGAAAGACAAATACCAGATGATATCACTCATATACGGAATTTAAAAAACAAAACAAACAAGTACGGGAAAAAATAAACAAATCATGAAACAAACTCTTAATTATAGAGAACAAACTGATGGTGACCAGAGGGGAGGTGGAGGGGGGGATAGGTGAAATAGGTGATTGGGATCGAGGGCACCTGTGATGAGTACAAGGTGATATATGGGAGTGTTGAATAGTTATACAGCTGAAACAAATATAACACAATGTACGGACTAACAAATTAAAATAAAAACTGAAAAAAAAGGAATAAAGATCTGTAAATTGGGGGGAAATGATGTTTACAAAAATGATCTATAAAATATCTTTTATTTCTGCCACAGGATTGTTATTTTATTCAAATAGAAAGAAAACATAAAATAAGCCTCATATTTTAAAAAGCAAAAGTGAAATAAAACTTTTGGAATCATTATCTTCCAAGTACTGTAAAAGGAATTTTTTTTCCCTCCCAATTACTTCATAGAAGAAAAGGAGCTAAGAAGTATATCTATACCTGTTACACTATTATTTTTAAAAAGAGAGTGTTTTAGGAAGCACATGTGGGAATAATACACACAGATGAAACTTTTGATTGAGAAGAATGAATGGAAGTAAATATACAGACAGATAAAACCTTTCCTACCTTTACTAGAAATAAATACATGAAACCAAAATGGTAAGAAATAAATGAACATACTACTGTGCTCATTAACTGTGGTTAGCTAGTTTTATTAATGGTCTAGTTATATTAACATTTCACTCTTATTCATGCAACTGAACATCTTAACTATTTACACTTCTCATAGCACAAACTGCGGTAAAGTTCTTCAAACAGATTCTTGTTCATCACCTAAGAAATTATTCTTTCTACATGGCAAAAGTCATAGCTTTGGAGCATGGATTAGTGAAACATTATAACCCTGTTACAGATCCTGAATAAAGCACTAGATTCTTTTTTTGGCATGACCAAGCTGACCAAGCTGCTACCTCTTAAAATAAACTACAATGAAGTTCCAAGACTTTGAAAGCAATGTTTGTGTGACAGTGGGAAAATGTAAATAAATATAAAAGAGGAAAAAATTGTCTTTAGTGGCTCTAAAAAAAAAAACCATGTCAAATCTACACAGGAAAAAAGAATATTACATATGTTGTGATTTCCGCCTTCCATATTTGAAGAGAATTAGTTTGATGAAACCTTTAGAAACTTAAATGTCTAATGCATCATGGGCCCAGCTACCATTCACTCCAGTGGCCCTATGGTAGAATGAACACCTACCACTGTGCATTCTTAGTGTGTTCTCCAGAAAAGAACCTAACAGCCAGCTGAAAGCGCAAAGTATTTTGTTATTCAAACAACCAAAGGAAACAGACCATGCTGGAATTCAATGCTTTCCAAAATCCAATGGAGGCTAAAACCGAAGAACTATATCCCCAGTAACTCAACTGTCCAAAACAATAACGTAAAGGATCTTCTCTCTCCTTAATAATAATGCTTTTTTAAACTACAGCTTAGCAGAAAGAAACTTTGCTATATAAGACATAACTACTTCTCAAAATCAGAAATGTAATTTTTCTCACTTTGCTTTCTAAGTTGAAAATACAATGGACGGGAAATGTTTTTTTACTATTAAGAGAAACAGGGAAGATTTTACTTTGTTTGTTCTTAATGGATTTTCCTGTCCATGATTTATCTAAATACAAAGTGTGGGTATAGTCTAGAAACTTGGGAAATATTTCAAAGCACATTTTAAAGTTACCTTTCAAGATCTTACGGGGCCTTTTTAAGACCAGAATAATTAAAATATCTGCCAGGATAGTGATGGAAAAAATGACACACTGGAAACCATAGAGTATGGAGAATACTTGAATACTTAAAACCTGAAACCCATAGGAATGACAGAAAACAAACCTGGAAGAGGCCATGTGAACCCTATCTTACTTAACTTTTTATGTTTGTCATGCACCTTAACTGAAGGAGCACAAAACCAAAGCCAATCTACTAAGGCATTCTCGTTCCTGTATGTCAAGTAGTAGAGTCATATCGACTGTACTTAGTGATGCTTCTTACTGACCTTGGGAGGGAACCACAGTAATATTCAATCTGGACAACCAGAGCAAAGTAAGTTGCATTTGTATTTCAATGAATAAACTGAACTATGTCTAAATTACCCAAACCTCCTTCTCAGGGAGACTCGATTTAGAACAGTGGCTACATTACTGGAATTATAAACTTCCACTTTTCTCCCCTATGAATTAATATTATTGATTATAAAAAAGCTTCTAAGTAGTCAATAAAAAAGTCATATTTCTGAGGATTTAGCCATAAATTTATAACATTATTTGAGATGCCTTGATAATAATTAATATTAAGAAAATGGGTTACCATATAAAATACTTATCAATTACAAAGTTACTCAGTTCTGCTAAAAAACTTTTTTCCTGAAAAGTTGGGTATGAGTTCAAGTATTTTATATAAAATAATATTCTTCTTTGAAAGCTTTTTATACTTTCAAATTTTATTTTCAGTTTTGATTGAAGCTTACATTTGCTTGAGGTTTCATTCACTCTTACAATGACCTCCTACAGACATTGTTAAGCAGTTTCTTTTTTTTTTCAATTTTTAAAAAATGTCTTATTTATTTTTGAGACAGAGAGAGACAGAGAATGAAAGGGGAGGGGCAGAGAGAGAGGGAGATACAGAATGAAGCAGGCTCCAAGCACTGAGCTGTCAGCACAGAGCCCAATGCGGGGCTCGAACTCACGAACGTGAGATCATGACCTGAGCCGAAGTCAGAGGCTTAACCGACTGTGCCACCCATGTGGCCCTGCCAAACAGTTTCTAACTTACTTTACTAACTTACTGCATGAAAAGAATACTTAAATGTACTATGGAAATTCTTATTCACAAATAAATCCATAGTAGTGAGGTAAAAAGAGACAAGTATTGTCACAAATTTTAGTTTGACTTTTGGTTCCACAATCAACCTTTTCCGAGGTTTAGTTCTCTGATCTGTAAAACCATGTAAATAATATTTAAACTACTGTGAGGAAACAAACACTTCATTTAAAGTATCTGCCTAACATACTACTTAGCACACAGAAGGCAACTCAACAAATATTTGTTCCCTCTCATTGCTCCTCCATTATAAAGGAACGTAGGAAACTATCAATTAGTTCAGATTTTTATTTGAGATTGCTGTCTACTTATCTCTGGAGATATGTTTATTTGAAATAGAGGTAGCCATTAGGGATGTCTGTAATCATGGGAAATTTTATTTTTTCTTCTTTCTTTCTTGATGTGTATTTATTTAATTTGATAAAGAGAGAGAGAGGGGATCTCAAGCAGGCTCTGTACTGCTAGTGTGGAGCCTGATGTGGGACTTGATCTCACAAACTGTGAGATTATCATCTGAGCCCAAATCAAGAGTTGGACACTTAACCGACTAGCCACCCAGGCACTCCTTGGGCAATTTTAACTTTGTCAATTTTCAGAATACAAATTTCGGATTTATCACTTCCCATGGTTTCGTGACTCATGTTAAAATAAAACAATTTCAACTGCCCTGTTAGAATGAAACACAAGTATGATTACTATTGTTATATTAGCAGACACTAAACTCAGCCTAACTGGAAATATTTTGTAATCCACTTGTGTGGTATTCCATTTCCCATTAAATGGTGATTAATATTCAAACTGGAAGTTATTTTAGTGGCAAAGATGATTTAAATATTGGGTTTACCTGAACAGCATCAAAATACATCTTCTTAGCTTCTAGATCTGTCTTGTCAGACATTAACCACGCCTTTAGCAAATATTCATAAAAGCTGTCTCCAAGTCCGCCAACTGATACATGATCTGCAAAGAGAGGAAAATGAATTTTAGAGTGATTCAGGCTTTAATTCAGATAATGCAGCAAAATCATATTAGTAACTAGGATGCAAAAGCCTACGTCAACTGCAACTCAATGTGACATTTAAATTCCAACAAATCTCTTGTTTTCAGAAAGATATTCTGAACCAAGCAGATGTGCTGTTAACTAATGTGATATACTCTAAATAATTACCAGGGTAGTTTTGTAAACACGAAGACAGAATATACATAATCAACCCCAATTCCCAAAATCTGTTTCTCTAGTTAAAATACCAAATTAAAATGTTTCAGTGTCTATTCAAATAAATTTCTAATTGCTTTAGCTCTCACTAACATAAAGTATGTCAGATACTATGAGTATTAACAAATCTTGAAAAGATCTGGCATATGATAAAATGAAGCTCCTCAGTCTCTTTGATTATTATTATTATTAGGTAAAATTTCTAGTGTTATCAATCTGTAAGGTCAAAATCCTTTGAGGGTGGCCGGTAACAAAGAAGACCATGCAGGAGACGTTCTTCCTAACACTGTCCCTACACTCCTCCCCGCCCCCCTGCCCGCCACTTATTATGCAAGATCTACTACATATAGTACCACAATTCTTATAGGGTAACTTATAGGCTAAGTATCCTCATTAAAAGTGAAAATAAATTAAGGCTTAGCAAGGCTAAATGAGATTGCAACACTGGTAAGTGCCACCTGACTCCACAGCCCACACATGGCTTTGCACTTGGAACTTCTTGCTTTCTACCTTGTGACTCTGAATGTATTCTTTTGCCTACTGCTTGAATACTTTAATTTTTCAAGCATATCTACCTATAAAAACAGAGATATAATCTATTTGAAATATAATTCCTAGAATTCATAGAGAATTTGAGCACTAATTAAACAGCCTTATTTTGAAAATATGCATTTTAAGTTTCATAACTCAAACCTAATTTTACATAACTATTTTTTTAAATTTTCTAAAATGTTTATTTTTGAGAGAGAGAGAGTGAAAGAGAGAGAGAGCACGAGAGCAGGGGAGGGTCAAAGAGAGAGGGAGATATAGAATCTGAAGCAGGCTCCAGGTTCTGAACTGTCAGCACAGAGTCTAACATGGGGCTCAAACTCACAAACCTTGAGATCTTGACCTAAGCCTAAGTCAGACTTAATTGACTGAGCCACCCAGGTGCCCCAACATAACTAGTTTTTAGAGTAAGGCCTTTGTTGTCTTTGTCATATAAAAGTGAATCCGATTTTACACAGCTATCGAGACAATTTTTTCCTGACACCTACCCAACAACTCCACTTGGAGCTTATGTGGGACATGATTAAACAAGTTAAAACTGAATTTATTCTCTTGTCTTTCTCAACCTTACCTTCTGCCATTGGTCCCTGTCTAAAGCGGCACCATCATCTTCCCAATTAGGCAAGTTAGACATCAGAGAGTCACTCTTCTCTTCTCTCTCTTCCTTATATCCAGTGAGCTACTGAACTCGACTAATTTCACCACCTGTACATCTCTTGAATCCATCCACTCCTTGTCTTCACAAATATGATCCTGGCCTCAGCTACCAATACCCCTGCTTCCGAGTCTTCTGTGGCCAATTATTTTATTTATTTATGTATTTATGTATGTATGTATTTATTTATTTTTTTTTTAAGTTTTATTTATTTATTTATGGGGGGGAGAGAGAGAGAGGAGAGAGAGACACGAAGACAGCGTGGGTAGAGGAGGGTCAGAGAGAGAGGGAGACACAGATTCTGAAATAGGCTCCAGGCTCTGAGCTGTCAGCACAGTGACCATGCGGAGCTCGAACCCACGAACTGTGAGAGCATGACCTGAGCTTAAGTCAAATGCTTAACCGACTGAGCCACCCAGGTGCCCCCCACCCCTTTTTTTTAATGATGTGGCCAATTATTTAGCCTTTTGTACTCCGATAGCATGCAGCTGTTTACATTTAAATTAATTAAAAGAAAAGAAAACAATTCAGTTCCTCAGCCACACTAGTGCTCAACAGCTACATGTGGTCCTTGGGTACTGTACTGCACAGGAAAGATACAGAACATTTCTATCATCACACTAAATTCTAATGGTCTTCAGTATATTCCCCCATTAATACCAGAATAACCCTTCTGACATGTGAACTGGATCATCCCTAAATGTAAGTCTTCAATGGCCAAGACTTGAATCCTGGGTCTTAGGAGACTGGGAGGCCCTGCATGGTCTCCGTCTTCCCCATATCACCATCAGTTCTGCTCTGATTGCTTTCTATCTTCTCACCGTAAGGCTCTTCTTTTGTTCCCTCAAAACCAGCAGGCTCTACTGCAGGAATTCTAAAGGCATGCTTCTCTCTGCCTCCTGTCCATTCTCTGACTCCTTTCCCTTTCAGTAGTAATTCTTATTTATACTTCGTATTTCGGATCAAATGTTGTTTCCTCAAAGATGCTTTCTTTTCCTGACTCTCACCCACTGGGTTTCCTCACCATACACTTTTTGATAACACATGTTTACTACTTGGAAATTTAATAAAATGGTGGAATTTTTTCTGTCTTCTCTACAAGATCGTGATCCAGAAGGACAGGGACAAGATCTACAATGTTGCCTGGTCTATATCAACCCCTGAAAGTAGCTTGCGTATAGTAGGTCCTCAGTAAACAATTGATGAACAAAGCAAAATTCTTGTAAGTCAATTTTAGTAAGGACTATATCCATTCAAGCTAGAAGGGTTATATTTTTAAGGGGTGAAATATGTGGTTTTTATTGCAGAATGTCTAGATCCACAGTTTTAATTGTGATGTAAAATTAGTGTTTTACAATTGTAAGGCTGAGTCTTAAAACAGCACTGTTTGAAGCGACCTTTGCAATTTCCTAAATAAATTACCACAGAAACCTCTGACATTTACAAACTAAATACACTAAGTACTATCTCATCAATAACAAGCCCTGTTGCCGTAAACATGATTGCAGGAGACAAATGCAAGTGATGCATGGTAAAGCAAATCACTGTCTGGTTACTGTCAAAATAACAAGGTCTAGATGAAGTAATAGGAAATGATGGCCGTGATCCAGACATGCCCTTCAGAGTTCAGGCACTGAGAGTTGAAAGCTAACAGCCAGAAGCAGCTTCATTTTCTTCCCCCTCAGGCTATGCTTCTATAATGGACAGAAGAAGCAAGTTTGGGCAATTGATGATTTTTAAAAAAGGAAAAAAGTTTACATAATAATGTATTTGCTTTAATTAGTTTAGGTAAATACCAGAAAATTTTCTACATTTTATTTCCTGCTTAAAATATGAGATTTTTTGTATTTGGAAAGAATCAAAATAAAGGAACATAGAGGAAAAACAAGAGCAAGCTTTTTTGATAACTTAGCATATCACTTACTAAGCTTTTCCTGATCTGGAGGACTGTTTGTGTTGGCAACAGAATTCTTTGTAAATATTTAGTGGGTGTGGGACAGAACATGCCTGATTTTATCAGCAGGAAGGGACCGCCCACTTCTAGAAAGAGCATATATGGTATTTTTATTCCCAAATGTTCTAAAGGCAATGTGTACTACGGTCGCTCAAATATTATGGTCTTCTCTATAGCAAGCAGTTTATTCTTTCCTTCCCAAGAGGAATAGTTCCTATAAAAGGATTCCTAATATTTAACGATATAAAACAAAACAAGTTGCAAAAGAATCAAGTCCAAAAGGATTAAATACTCAGTATCTTTAATTTTTAATAATTTGTATAGTTCATCTGAATCTGAACTTCTCAAAGCATTCCCCCAATGATGCAAGGGACATTATATGTATATTAATGAAAGACGAATGACAATTGTTCTGTCTATAGATACAGAGTCCCACAAATGCCTCAATAGTTGCATGATCTCTTTATATTTCAGTGACCAGGATCTGATGCTGTCTAAGCCACAACTGAGGAGCAGGGGCAACTGTTAAAGGAGAATAAATAGAACCATTATTAAAAGCAGAGACAGAAAGAAACTGAGACTGGATGCACAGTACATGAGGATTCACAAAATTCAAGTAAGCAAACACCTACTAGGTGCAAGATATAGTGTGTTGGGGTAACAAATATCACTAAGGCAAAGTCACTGGCCTCAAAAGTTCTGGTTCCTAGGAGACGAGGATGTATACAAATCATTTTGAAAAAGACAATGATAGGAAAACACCCAAAGTGTTGGGGCAGGAGAAGAAGGGTGTGAGGAGGAGGCAAGTGAGTGCTAACAAATTCCAACCAGGGTCTTGAAGAAGAAGGTCCCCCAGAAGAAAAGGCAATTGAGCTGGACCTTGGTAAAGTCAGAAGAGAAGTAAAAGGGCTGAGGAAACAGCACAAACCAAGACCTGGATATGGCCAAGCGAGCCTTGATTAAAGAATGAAGGAAAAAAAAAGTCCAGGGTATGTGTTGGTTAGAATATAAAGAAAAAGGAACCTTTATGTACTGTTAGTAGAAAAGTAAATTGGTACAGCCATATGGAAGACAGTGTATTATATAATCCACCAATCCCACTTCTGGATATATCTTCAAAGGAAATAAAATCTTGAAGAAAAAAAAAAAAGAATGAAAAAAACAAATGAGTCTCCCTGTGGCTGGAACACAGGATGGAGGTAGAGGCGGCGGAACGGACATGAGACTCATTATCCCTATTTGTCTGCCATCAGGAAATTGCCCCATGAGCAATCCAAATATAAAGGGCCTTTTTGTACCAGGAAACATGGCCAAACACACAATATATTGGTAACGTAGAAGGTGAAGCCAGACTATTCCAGTACAAGTGAATACTTTTTGTCCCTCCTCACGGTGACTTCTAAATCACAGAAAGAAAACAATCAAAGATAATTTTTCTTTTCAATTTTTAAAATCATTCATGAGAAGGATATGCTAAAACTGTCCTTTTAGAGAATCTTTTCTGGCCCTTGTACTCAGAAAGCCACTCAAATTCTATTTTATTTCAAATACTCTAATGGTCCTCAAACTTTTAGTCTCAGCACCCTTTTACACTCCTAAAATTAAGAAATACTCCAAATAACTTGTTTATGTAATTTCTATAAATACCTAACATATTGGAAACTAGATTTAAAATATTTAAATTAAAAATATTTTATTCATTTAAAATAATAATACAACCATTATATTAACAAAGTTTTTTCATAAACATGTTATATGTTACAAAAGAAAAAAAGAGTGAAAAGACTGGCACTGATTTACATTTTTTGCAAATCTTTTCAATTTTTGCTGTCCTAGAAGACACCTGGATTTTTGTATCTTCTGTATATTCAATCCACTACTATATGTCATTCTGGTGGAAATACACAAAGAAAATTCAGCCTCACACAGCTGGAAAAAGGCAAGGGTATTTTAAGAATCTTTTCAGATAAGTGTGGATATTTTTCTTTGATGTTAAAAATTTGCCAAATGGTTTTTTAAAGTTAAAAAAAATTTTAAATGTTTTTTATTTATTTTTGAGAGAGAGAGAGAGAGAGAGATAGCGTAAGCAGGGGAGGATCAGAGAGAGAGGGAGACACAGAATCTGAAGACAGACTCCAGGCTCTGAGCTGTCAGCACAGAGCCCGATGCGGGGCTCGAACCCACGAACCGTGAGATCATGACCCAAGCTGAAACCAAACGCTCAACCAACTGAGCCACCCAGGCACCCCCAAAGTTTATAAAATTTTTACAGGTTGGTTGTTAGGTGGAATTAGAAATCACATCAATGAATTTTTGTACTGTTACATTAAAATCCATTGGTCTATCTTGCACTTTGAATGGATCTTCTTTCTCACATGATTTTGTAATAGCATGTATTAGTCATTTGGAAAACGCTGGTTCACTGAATTATGCACATCTTCCAAATGCTGACACAGTTCATTATACAGTATCAAAAACCGCATTTGTTAATATGAACAACAATCTCATTCTTTAAGTATTGGCTAAAGGCATCAAGGTCATGGTGGCATATATGCACATTTCCTGAAATTCTAATTTTCTTTTAGAAACTCAAATTCTGTCATGGCACAGACACCATCAGTTTTCTTTGAAGTGACAGGCTCATTTTTGAGAACATGTCTACCAATCACCCAACTTCAAATAACCAAAGTTTGTCTTCAGTTGTTCTTTCAAGGAAAAATGGTAATGCATGAAGCAACTGATGGCTGGTTCAGCCTGCACCTTGAACAATCACACAAGTGCTTTTCTATGTGGCAAACACTATTTTCTATTATGCAGCAAAGAAGCGTACTCAATGGCTGAGATTTACCAGACTAAATAATTCTTTTCATTAGGGGGGTCTTGGTGGCTTAGTTGGTTTAGCCTCCAACTGGCAATTTCGGCTCAGGTCATGATCTCACGGTTTGTGAGTTCGAGTTCCTCATGTGCTCTGTGCTGCCAGTGAGGAGCCTGCTTGGGATTCTCGGTCTCCTACTCTCTCTGCCCCTCCTTCACTTGTGCTGTCTCCATCTCTTTCAAAATACATAAATAAATTTAACAAATGATTTTTTTCATTAAAAACATTCACAAGTGACTCTGGCATATTTTTATTTCTTATTGTCAATGAAGAATATGATGATCAGTACTCTCTGGCTCCTCTACCATGGTTCTCTCTGTGGCCTCCGTAGTTTTACCCACTGTTGCTTTTGCAATAGAAGTGCAAATGCCAGTAAAGGAGGCAGAAAGATTTAGTATTATTATAAAAATAGCTCTGACCTTGTGGACCTCCTGAAAGGTCTCAGGGACATCCAGTATATGCAGACCACACTTAGGGTAAGTCCTTGATTATGGTCTTGTGGGCTCAACAGCATGGAGATGCCTGTCTTCCACAAGTATTACAAACACAGATTTTAGCACATTTTTTCCCCACTAAATTATTCTTTGAGAAAAGTACTTCTAAAGTGACAGTGAGGCATAATCATCTAAGAATATAATTTTAAATATAAAGAAAATACTCAAGTTAGGATAAAATTGTAAGGCACTGCTAACATCCCCAGCGCAGTTAGGCACCTCACTTAGTATTCTGTGCTTGCTCTTAGTTGCCACGTTAATCTACCTTTTTTTCTTCCAAATCAACTTAAGAACATTTCTTTCAACTACTCTGAATCTTCATACAACTGATCAACGTCCCTAAGGGATCTGAAGTGAGGGCTTCATTCATAATACTTTCTCCTAATCTGAAGATGATTCTACTGGGAAGGAACCTTTATCTGCTGGATTAAAATTAAGTAGAGAAAACACCCTGTTTGCTCTTTCAATTTCCTAACCCTTAAAGATTCAGGTTCCTCTCTCATCTTGTAGCCAGAAAGAAAAAAAAGAAAATGCTACAAATGATCTAGCTATTCTTGTGCAAAAAGCTGATAGTTAATAGCACAAAGGAACAATTTTTTTCTTCTCTCCATGTGACCAGCTTGTTATAGGTTAACATCCCCACACAACCTGATCAGATCTTCCCTTCCTGATTAATAATTTAAGTATGCTTACAATGTCATCATGCTCACAGTTACCCAGGAAAAATAAGCTATCTAGTTCCCCAGTAACACTTACAGTCTGTCTTACCACAGATGTATGAAAGGAACCATGTCTGCTTTCTCCTTTCTGAAACATTCCTCAATAAGATTTGTGCTCTTCTGTGCTCCTTCTCTCTGTTCCTAGAACAGTGCTGGATACCATAAAGAGCTTAAACGATTCTAATCTTTTGACTTACATTGACCCCACTGTCCACTACTGGGATTCAGATAGTTAGGATAAAGGCCTTGTGGTTTTTCCAGGTTGTTCAGCACTGTTCGAATATTCATTACCTACAACAGAAAATGAAATGTTACTATGAAAACCTAAAAAACAATTTTGGTGCCATTTTCTCTCTCGTTCCATTTTTTTCCACGTTAGGAAAGAATATAGAATCAGAACACAGATAGTCACCACTGGCTTACAAAAATAATCTCAGTAAGGGAATACAGTCACACTGATCTGCCAGATACCAGAGAAGGAACTAGGGATATATCAGTGGATAAAAAAGGCATTACCCTCTTGGAATTTGCCTTCTTGTGGGAGGAGACAAATAATAAACATAAATATGTCAGGTGGTGATAAATACTGTGAAAAAATTATAGAGAGCAATGAGCAATGAGACAGAGTGGTGTGAGGTGGTGAGGCTGCACGCTTAGTTAGGGACGGCTGGGGAGGCTAACGTGAGGGGATTTGAGCAGGAACTTAAAGAAGGAAAGGAACAACCATGTGGAAAGTTGGAGGAAGAGTAACCCAGGCAGAGGGAGGTGCAAGTACAAATGCCCTGAGGAGAGAGTGGGTTTGGCAAGACCACTAAAGCTGGAGGTGAGGAAGCAAAGGGGAGAATGTCAGAGAGTGGAGGAGAAAGGTAACCAGGGCCGTATCATGCAAGCCTTGTGGGCCAAAATGAGGGCTTATTTTATTTTGAGTGTGCTGGGAAGCCACTGAAGTCTGGTGTTCTTGCAGGATGGGCGTACTGGTGCTATTGCAGAGTTCAAGTGAGAAAAGATAGATCCCTCGAACAGGGTGGCAGCAGAGTCACAGGACAGAGCCAAAGCATTTCCTGATGGATTTGACCTAAGGTCTACCAAAGAGAGAGGAGCCTGGATGACCTCAGATTCGTGGTCTGAGCCACTCGGTAAACTGACGTTCATTCATCCAGATAGTGAAGACTGAGGCAGAAACAGGTCTGGGGGCTGAGTCCAAGGCATTTTTAAAGTAGTAGTTCTCTTTTAGATCTCTTAGTGGAAATGTTGGAGAGAAAGTCTGGGACACATTGGGAATGGAATTACAAACTTGGAGTCAAGAGCACATAGACAGTATGTAGATCCATGAGACTGGATGAAATATTATAGAGAATGAATATAAAAAGGAGGCCCAGGTTTGAGTCCTGGAATTTTCTGATATTTAGAGGTTGGGGTGCTGAGGAAGATCCAACAAAGGAGGCTGAGAAGGAGGATTCCATTGAGGAAGGAGGCAAACCAGGTAGCACCATAAGCCTATAGTATCTCATGGAGAAATGTCTCATGGAGAAGAAGTGACCGAGTGTGTCAGATGCCAAGAGGGTAATGGAGACAGGAGGTGAGAATATCACCAGACCTGGTAATGTGGAGCTCACGGGTCATTGACATGGGTGTGGCAGGGACAAAAGCTGACTGGAAAGTGTTCAAGAGAGTGGGACACAAGAAGAGGGGTTGACAGAGACACCCCTCCCAAGGAATTTTGCTGTAAAGGGGAGCTGAGAGCTGGGGTGAAAGCTTAGGGCAGAAGTGGTGGAGTGAATATAAATTTACCCAAATATCTGTGGGTTTGTATCTTGAAAATTAGAGATAGATTCAATTGCTACCTCAAATTTAAATCATACTTTGCATTTAAAAAGTCTTTCACATACGTGGTTCATATAGTCCATACAACATTATATATCTTTAAATAAGGAAAAAATTCAGAGAAGTGAAGAGACTGGCTTGAGGTGTAGACAAGCAGATGTGTATCCCAGGCTGCCTCACACAGAGTTAGAAGGTGCCATAAAAAGGCTGCGCGATTACTGTTTGGTAAAATGAAATGCTGCATGTAACAAAACATCATAAAGAACTATATTAAACTTGGTTGTTCTTTTCCACATCCAATATTACTAAATCTTCCAGGAGAGGATATTGTTTCTCACAAGTGCAGCTTTGCAATGCAAGATGTATTGGAGAATCTCACCTTTTCAGCAAAGATGGGGTTTCCTGATAAGTGGCTCAAGTGTAGAAACTCCAAATGCAGAGTTCCAAATTCTGCCAAAATACTGCTGCCTCCTGAGGCCCAGGGCCAGTTCCTTCCAATCCCACTAAAAAAGAGAAGAGATTGAAGAGTTATGGGTCAGACTAATGCCAATTTTTGCAGCTCTAAATAACAGAAGTGAAAGAGACAGTTTTTGAATAATGGCATCTCAGCTAATAGTCCACTCTGGATATTTAAAAGTATCCGGCATTGTTGGCTTTGGCTGTTGGTTTCAGGCATTGACTCATATACAAATTGAAGACTGACATTAAGTCAGAAAAAAGTTGCTATGTGCTTGCTGTTGATGAATAGACAAATATTTTGGAAGGTACAGGTGCCATAGAGGGCTACATACCCATTCCAAGTTGAATATAAAACACCCCCAACATGTCCCAAATCCTACATACAGCCTTCCAACATTTTAATTAATTTCAGTCTGAGATGCCATGGACTATTACAGACATTCAAATTATATTTAAAGTTTTTCTTTGATATAAATTTCATTGACTTGTTGGTCATAAACTCACCGTATCTCTCCCCAAACCCTCCCTCCACTTACTACTTTCTTTTGTATTTCCTTCCACTATTTTACCTATTTTCTAAGTATATTTTCCAGAGCATTCACTTATTCTCTGACCCATTTAATCTATGTTCAACACAATTGTGTAATTCAAATCTGAAAGAGGCCAAAAGGCATGAACTTCAAAAATTATTGCCTATGGCTCATCTTGGAGAAATGGTTTTTAAAAAAGAGTTAGTCCTAAATATACATAACACACAATACACATAAAATAGCTTTGGAGACATGGCCATACTCATGGGTACAGTGTATTTTTGAACCACCACTTAGAACATCAAGACTTCTGTGATATTTAAAATAAAGAATCAAGTCAAGGATTTGACCAATAAATCCCCTTGCAGAAAGCTGAAAACCCACATTTTGGTTTTAGTTCAAATGTAGATTTACTGAATGCCTACCATTTGCCAGAGACTATGTATGGCATTGGGTTAAAGGATGAGTATAATCAGTCTTTCCTTAAAGACTGTATAGTATAATATGAGAGAATGACGTAAGCATAGATAATTCCAATTAAATATAGTAAGTGCCAGGATAAATGTGTGAAAAATTCTCTGAGAACCTAGAGCCAGCACATATAATCCTACATGGCAGGTGGGCACAGAAGATGTCTTAAGGAGCAGACTCCTGAGTGATCCTTGAGGAATGAATAAGAATTAGTGAGGGAAGAATGGTGAGAGGGAGCAGCTGCATGTTGAGAGCACACAGAAGGGCTAGCCAGGAACTGGAAGAAGTTTCTGATACTGGTGAGTAGAGGGAAGAGAAGGCAATGAAGTTCAGTTGGGGCCAGGTCTTGGAGACTTGTAGATTTCTCACTTTCCTCCCTTTCCCAGTTGGCTCCATTTGAATACTGTTCTTGGTGTCCCCTAGATTTCCTCCCTTGTTTGTTTTTTGCTTTAGATCATTTGCAATCCTGGGTAAATGCTTCCAGCTGTCTTAACCTCTGTTGGAGGGCTGCTCGGTAATGTTGAAGAAAAGGAAAACAGTAAGGACAACTGGTCTCTAAAATTCTAGGCTGGCTTCACTCTTCCTCTGTTTCTTTTTAGAGCAAAACTTAGATTTTATCTTCTAACACAGATTTATAGTAAACATAATAAAAAAGTAAACAGAAATAAAAGAGGTCTGAAAATCACACATTTATTTATTTAAAAATGCCTTGCATTTATTAAGTTCTGGGAATGTAAATCAGTTTCTATTTTCATGGTTGGCTAAGATGAAAGGAATAGCCAATCATCCAAATAGAATGAACAACTACTTTCAAATTTTATTAACATATGGCAAGTACACATAGTAATTGGTCATTAGTTTGTTTTCATATATTTTTTAATTCCAACCATTCTATCACCGACCAAAGTCAATAAGCCTAATGAAGCAAAACTATAAATTTCTATGTTCTAAAGAAACTATTAAAATCAAAGCCACAATATCAAAGTAAGGGGGGTATGAGGACTTTGTCCTGGAGAGGGAAAAAGACAATGTGCTAGGAACACAGCCCAGTTTCCAGGACTTCAAAGACTGGTTCTTTCCAGTTCAGGGTTTGAGGGTGTGGTGGCAGTCTCACCTGGCAAACTCAAATAGTATATATGTACTAATCTAAAATTCAAATTACTTTTGTGTTCATGCATTTGTTCCCTGCTATTAATGTGGTTAAGAGATACACTGAAAAAATTTCAATATGTTAAAGAAGTTAAGATTTAAAAAGGGTTATATATATTCCCTCTTTCTCCTTTTTGCACATTCATATCAGAAGGAAATCAGCACACTTCTCTATCACTGTTTAATTATATGGGGAGCAAGAACAGTTCAAAGGATATGTCACGCCAATAGGAAGAAAGCTGGGTTTAGAATACATGGTATGTTTATATGAAAGAATGGCTTTGGTTACTATTCTTTCCACCTATAGAATTAATGTATTTCAGTAAAATTGTAAGATCAATATTTGTGCTAGCTGTTAAGTGTAAGTGAGAAAAGGATTTTAAGAACTCAGAGAGAGCATCATTATATCTAGATATTTAATAAGGTCACTTGCCTTTTCTTAGGCAAAGCTGCAATGAATGACAAGAGACTGGCCTAGGGAAGAGTATGGGTAACACACCATAGGCCATTACAGCTACAATAGGTGTGTACTGGGGGAAATAGCTGCCTGTTTGCAGAGCAAATTTGTACTGAATCAGAACCAGTTTTGGACACTTATAGAATGATTTCTAAGGTCTTCATGTCTCTAAATTCTATGTCTACTGAGGAATCAATATATTTAGATGACTCTAATTTCTTAACTGATATATACAAACAATGAGCGTTTGACATCAAAATGTTGGGTTTATGACAAAGGGAAATGAGTGCAGAAAGAGTTCTACTCATTTGATCTAAGGGTCAGGATACTCTGGGCATCCTTTGATTCCAAACACTAAAGCTTTCTAGACCTCTGGGTCAAGATCAATCTCATTTGAGAGAGCAGGAGATTTAAAACGTCTTTAATTTCAGTTCCATTATCACAGTATTTTAACGGCAGTCATAGTGTTCTTTATTTTATCTTTATCTATTTTATAAACACTAATAATACTTCAGAAAAATATTTAAAAACAAAATAACAGTTTGTGTTCAGAAACTATTAGTTCCATCAGGTAGGCATAAAAGGGAAGAGTACTTAAATATTCCCAATCTTGTTATAATGATTGCATTTTAAGCCAAAACGATGAGTCAGCATATGGAAATGTATACACAAAAAGGCAATTAACATGATTTGGGAAGCTGCCAAGTGTGCAGTTCAAAGAATCCTGGAACAGAACTTCAAACTTTTGTATTATTTAATTTCACTTACTTCTGTTTCCTCCAGACCCCAGTTCTTCCATTTTATTTTATTTTATTTATTTTATTTTTTATTTTTTTTAAATGTTTTATTTATTTCTAGGAGAGAGAGAGAGAGACAGCATGACCAGGGGAGGGTCAGACAGAGAGGGAGTCACAGACTCTGAAACAGGCTCCAGGCTCTGAGCTGGCAGTCAGCACAGAGCCCGACGCGGGGCTCAAACCCACGAACCGTGAGACCATGACCTAAGCGAAAGTCGGACGCTTAACCGACTAAGCCACCCAGGCGCCCCAGTTCTTCCATTTTAAATTGGAGCATTATTTAATACATATCTTTCAATATATTGAAAAAAATTCTTTTTAATTAAAATTCTCAGTATTCTATAAAGGTAATAATTCCTTAAAGATAAAACATCACAACAAAAATAACTGATTTTGGCAATTACAGCTAGAAACATGTCTTTAAAAACTGAGTCACTATGATTCTTTTAAAAATGTGAAATGCTATTCTGTTGCTTTAGAGAGTACACCTTGAATGTAGTTTATTAGCAGTGGTAATATACTTCCACATCCTATTGCACTAAACATGAAGGTATAATTATTTACTGACCTCATAGCTCTGATAAGCAGTGGGCATAATGCTTTTTTTCCCCCTCTCTCCTGGGAATGGTTAATATCCGGAGAAAGGAATTACCATTCTAATATTGCTATTCTCTTCATGTTTGAATCCTATGGGAGAGATGCTAACTCCTCCTAGAGCTTGTAATGAATCCAGTAGCTGGAGGGTTGTTCTGGATTGATGGCGTATATCTCTTCAAAATAATCTTAAATTGAGGTACCCAAAGTGATATGTTTGCCCAGATATAGTTTAGGTATTTAAGAAATACATTTGGCTATTTACTATAATCAAATGCAACAAATAAAGCATTTACAAATGATTCTAAAAAATTGCCAGATGAATATATAAACAAAGTATTAAACAGTTATGCAGTCTTGATTAGCTATGACTTTCAGTCTACTCTTCTTTGATGCTTGCTGTTGTTCTATGCACAATGGGAAATGGGCCAATAAACAATTGTCTTGAGCATTCTTGCCTGAATAATTTCTGATTAGCTGATCAGTAAACAAACGCCCTTCAAGTTCAAAGTCCAGAATACAGGTTATTCCTTTGGGCTATGGAGTTAACAAGTTCTGGAAGAAAAAAATCCCCACATTCTGTACATTATGGTAAAGCCTTACTTATGCATGCAAATAGAGGGGCACACAGGGATATTTAATTCAGAAGAGCAGATAATCCAGTATTATTCCTTTTGGATTTTAGCACAAATTAGGAAAGAATAATTAGAAAAGTTCATGAATGATTGTTTCATTTAACTGTATTCCCAAAGCTAATTGATTTTGAGATTAAGCAATTTCAGCTACACTTATTACAAATGACTCCTTCCTGAACAGATTCACACAGTGCTGATCTTTCAAGTTTGTAGTCTAAGACTTCACTGAGAGTTGGACTAATAATTCCAGGGGACTGGCATTCTAGGAATAGGCCAGGTTCTATTGTAGCTCATCCATACAAAATTCAACTGGAAAGGAATACTTCCCTAAGGGCTATCCACAGGGAAATGATGCCTAATAAAGGGCAGCCATTTGATTGAATTAATTCACTATTCATGCTTTACTGCTTCTGAACAGCAGCATGTGGGTTAAATCTCCAAAGAATATGTAAATAATTTGGTGGTAGGTCTAGTTCTTTTTTAAAGCTAACTAGTTTTCATGCAAAAATGTCTACGTAGATTCCAGCTGGAAGATGTTAATTTAATTGTTGAAACTGATAATGAAGATGGATTTGGGAATGTGTATTGGAGGCATAAATGTCTACTGTTTACAGACTTATTTCTTAAAAGAGTTATTTCTATTATATCTTGCCACATTTGGTAGACTCTAGAACTCTTAGGATATTTTAAATTTATCTGCTGTAAATCATTATATCAAGCCCTTTACAACTGGGGAGGCAGGAACCCCAAATAAACATTTATAGCCACTTTTCTAATAAACCTCAGGATAGAACCGGAGATACACTATTCCATCTTCAGAAATGGCAACTAATATTAATTTGCCAGACATTTTAGGAACAATTGTCTCATCACTATAAGAGTTTAACACATATCATCATTCTAAGACATCACTTAAGATCCTAGACTACAGTGAAACTTGGCTATGTTGGTTTCTTTGCCTTTCATTCTATGGGTCTATGGGTCATCTATGGGTCAAGATAAATGCAATCAGTACAGATTCCAGTTCTTTAAATTCTGTTCTTCACTCTCTTTCTGTAAGCAGGATAGCCAGGATTGTTCCCTTCTAGATTCTAAGATGCCTTATGCATAGCACCCAAAGTCTAAATTCCAAAGTCTAGGTCAGTGCCAAGAAACAAAATTATTTAATATGTGCTTCATTAAAAAAAAAATATATGCTTCATTTAATAAAATTTTAAAAATAGTGAAAGGTCTATGTCTTTGGCTCCTACCCCTAACTTATAGCTAAATAATAAAACCCGATATCTAGAGTTACCATACACAAGCCCTTTTATATACAATTAAAGAAAAAGGTCCCTTCTAGTCTGATTACTAGTTTTCTACCACAAACTTGAAGTAATCTGAAGTTATGATTTCTAAGAGTTGAGAAATGAGGAACTGAGAATAAGGACAGGGTGGTAAATTATTACAAAACATAATTTTATTCCATTTATATGATTGTCTTTTATTCCACTTTATGTCCTTCTTACTTTTGTGATGTTAAGCTTTTCCTTTTTTTAAATAAAATAATGATGGTACTAAGTAGGGTTCTCTTTTGGTATTTGTTTTTTTATGAAATAAAACACTAGCAACCTAAAGCTAGCCTCTCAATTATTAGGGAAATTTTATGTGGTCCATGAAAGCTAAAAGTCTGGCACCACTGATCTTAAGACACAGCTCAGGCTATGGAAAAATTACTATTGGAAAGAACAGTTCACTACCAATTATGCCAAAACTAATGTTAGTTTTTGGCAGAAATTCTGAAGTATAAGAGTATAAGATTAAATGATTTTTCTCAACAGGTTAAAACATAGGTACTTTGGGGCTACATCTTGCCAAAGTCAAGTAAGAATGAGCCAGTCAGTCAATCATAATTTATTGAGAGCTTCCTATGTGTCACTGTGCAATGTAAACATCAAACACAACAGGAAACACGCTAAGGTTTTGTTTGTTTTTTAGATGTCAAATATTTTATTGAACTCAATTAATAAAGGAACCAATAAGATAATAAAGCAATCAAGGAGCATTTGAGAAACTGGTTGTTTTTAGGCAATGCTAGGAGAACACCTCTAGGCTATCTACAATGCTAAGCCATGTCCACTGGTGCCATAAATGGTAACTCTTAGATTATCTTTTCACCAGACAAAATATTTGCATATCTTCAAGATCTATATTTCATCAAAATTTTACAATTGAACATGTAGCCTCATTAACTCTAGAACATTATCAACAGTATATAGTGCTCTGAATTCAATACAATCCTCTAGATAATCTTTTACCCTAACATGACATGATAGTACATCCACCTTTTTGCCTTATTTTTAAATTTCAGATAACTTTTCTCTGTAAGCACAGTATTTATAAGCAAGAGTTTTGGGAGTGATAATGATTTCATGTGGAATACAGGCTTAGAAAAGGATCAATGAAACAAAAATCCTCAATTTACTAAAGAATCTCCTGACTTTAGAGTTGAAATACTTTTTTTTCTTCTTCTTTTTAGATGGAGCAAGAGAGTGTAAGAGGGGGAGAGAGACAGAGGGAGAGACATAATCTCAAGCCTCAAGCACATGGAGCCTGACTCGGGGCTTGGTCCCACAACCCTAGGATCATGACCTGAGCCAAAATCAAGAGTTGGACGCTCAACTGACTGAGCCACCCAGGCACCCCTGGAGTTGAAAAGAACTAATGGGGTTTCTCAGTGAGCATGTTGGGGGAGGGGGGGGATGTATGGCTTTACCTGGAGATTGCTTCAATTTACCTATCCTTCCAGCATCTTAATGGTGAAGATGGTTTGCTCTGAAATTTTGGAGGGCTGGGTTATCAGCTGCAATTCAGTTAGATTTTTGTTCAGGCACCTGAGTAGAAGCAAAAAGGTTTTTGGAGAACCATTTTTGTTTTTCCTTTGGGCATTCTTCAGAGGACTTCAGAAAGAAATCAAATGGGTCTAATTAAATTTTTATGAAAGAAAGTCAGCTTCCTCTGACTAGTATGGCATATAAGCCACATTGATATTTCATTACCAAGTTCAACAGATCCTCGCTGTAGGTTTTTTCTGATACTAAACTACTTGGGAGTAAATGGGAAAGATTCATTCCCTAATGCTTAATAAATTAATTATCACTATACTTTAGAGTGGGCAGTAGATTCTTTTTAAAGCAAGATAAATAAGATAAATGTTATATTAAGGAAGCTGTAGTGGGAAAATGTAGCTAAATGCCACAAATACTATTCAAATACCCAAATGATGAGTTAACAGGGAGAAAGTTCAAGAAAATAGAGGAGTCTAGGTGATCAGGACCAATAATTAATGGGTTCTTTTAATGTTCATCATGTATATTCAGATTGTTTCTTTTAACATCTAATAGAACTCTAAACAACCAAAAGAAACTAGGTAGTTAATTAAACCACCTTATAATTTAAAATAGTAGTTTTTCTGGGTTTTGAATATTTATGTAAGAAGTATCACAAACAAAATTGTGTGCATAGCTTGTGGTAAGAACAAATAGATTCAGAGATTACTCTGAACAGATGCTGGAGAATAAAGCTATCAAACTACTTCATTCTCATTTTCCAGCCTTCTGCCTACAACTTATGGTTTAGAGGCTGTGGTATACTGTGTTATGAAACAGTTTGGCAACTAAAGTTTTAAGAACACAAAGATTAGGAAAAAATCATGACAAGAGAATGAAGAGGTCAATAAGAATCAAGAGGAAGAGTACATGGTTGAGGAAGACTCAACAATAAAGGCAGGTATCCTCAACAGAATAGGAGCCACTGGGTTGAAATCAGCATTTGTTCTGTTTGGCCCTCAATGACATCCTTATATAAATGTAGTCAGTGCTAAAGAATCACCTGTGTATAATTAGCTATCTGGTGCCTTGCGACATCTTCTCTGTTACTTAAATTTTTACATACTTTGTTTATCTCCCTAGCTAGAGAGTAAGATCTAAAGGCAGAGATACAATTCTATTTTTTTACCTCCTTCCCCCTCCCCACCCTCACAGCTAGTCACACAGGTACAGTAATTTGATAACTGCATTTATATTTTTCAACAACTAATCCATTTCTTTTTTTGAAAAAAATTTTTAATGTTTTTTTTACTTATTTCTGAGAGAGAGATAGTGTGAGCAGGGGAGGGCCAGAGAGAGAGGGAGACACAGAATCGTAAGAAGGCTCCAGGCTCTGAGCTAGCTGTTAGCACAGAGCTCAATGCGGGGCTCGAACCCACGAACCGTGGGATTATGACCTGAGCCAAAGTCAGATGCTTAACCGACTGAGCCAACCAGGCACCCCAATCCATTTCTAACATTACTGTAATTAATGTGTTTCCTATAAAATTCAGGAATTACTTTAAGCAAGGTTTATTATTCATAATTAAAATACTTTATATGTATTGACACTTTTATGCTTCACTTTAACTTACGTGTATATATATACATATTCAAGCAATTAAGATTCTTTATATTATAGGAAAAAGATGCTGAAAAATATAGTAACACTAACTTTTACGAAGTGAGAATACTTAAAATGCGTAGTTTACATAGTCTGAACTTTTGGCAGCCTTTTAATGCTAATACTGAAATTTAAAAATGTTTCAAAAGAGTAAATAAATGGTTGGAGGGGCTTTGATAGTAAAACTACCTATTATCTAGAAGAAATCCTGAACATATATGAGTGTTGACAGATAGAGCTATAGCTTTAAAAAATCTTTATTTAGGGGCACCTGGGTGGCTCAGTGGGTTAAGTGTCCGATTTTGGCTCAGGTCATGATCTCAGGGTCTGTGGGTTTGAGCCCTGCATTGGGCTCTGTGCTGACAACTCAGAGCCTGGAGCCTGCTTGAGATTCTGTGTCTCCCTCTATCTCTGCCCCTCCTCTGCTCATGCTCTGTCTCTCTCTCTCTCTCATAAATAATTAAACAATATTTAATGTGTGTTACCTATGTAAAATGCAAAAATGAAAACATTAGTATTTTGAGGCCATACCATCACTCTTATTTTACCTTTAAGGAAATAAATGAGTGCTAACTCAAAAAACTGTAGCTTTTGGTAACTTTCTTAGAGAATATTATAAAATGCTAAAACGAAAACATCAAAACAGTGTTTTGAAATTAGAAATGATAATCATCTCTTTCACCTATAAGAAAAAAATAGAGAGGAAAAAATACCTTCCTTTTTTACCTTCTGGCTAATAGACTCTGAGCTTTACATTGCAGTAAAGGTACAGTGCTGGCCCAGAAAATTCTGTGTAGTAATTAGGCCCTAAACACTAGTGTCCTTAAAGCACTGAGGATGGGGTTTGGTGATGTCATTAAAAGAATCTCTGAGAAATAGAGGAATCTGGAATGGATGGGGAGAGGCCTCAATTAGGACAAATTAGTCTAGGACTAAGTAAGACTAAGACCAGACTTTCCAGATAGATCTGGTCTGAAATGAACTGCTGTGAGATAAAGCAATGACCTGGAAAAAGGATTCCAAGGTTTTATGGATTTGAGGCTACTCTCACTATAAAATAAATCTTATAGCTTTCATGAGTGCCTTCTTGTTCCTCGAATGCCAATTTAAGAACAATAACAATGTTTATGGGCTATCCCCACCCCTCCATTCAAAATGAAAATGTTCTCTTGTATCCCATGGGGAAAATGTACATTCTTGGAATTTAAGAATACCTACTTCATTTAATAGTAGGATGCCAGTGTGAAAAATGGCACGATTATCCTGTAATGTTAAGCGCTAAGAAGAAAATAAAATAGTACGATGTGACAGAGTCTGATACAGAGTTTCTTCTGATGAGCTTATTGGAAAGACCATGTTGGAGGGAAGATTTTCAAGCTGAGACTAGTGAGATAAAAATGAACGTATCAGGGGCGCCTGGGTGGCTCAGTCGATTAAGTGTTTGACTTTGGCTCAGGTCATGATCTCGGGGTTCATGGGTTCGAGCCCCACGTCGGGCTCTGTGCCGACAGCTAGCTCAGAGCCTGGAGCCTGCTTACGATTCTGTGTCTCCCTCTCTCTCTCTCTGACTCTCCCCTGCTCACGCTCTCTCTCTCTCAGAAATAAATAATAACACTAACAATTTTTTTAAAAATTAAAAAAAATGAATGTATCAGCAAAAACCTGTGTCTCCTGAGAGTACCCTAATAGGTAGGATGTTGCAAAGTGTGCCAAAAAAAAAAGTATTTAGTTGTTCTGCCTCATTCCAGTTGGACAGTACTCCAGTGCGTGGGTTTATAGTGATTTATTTAATCTTTTTTTGGGTCTCAAGTTTCACTATTTATAAACAATGGTGTACATTCATGAATAGGTCCCCAGAATAAAATCCTACAAGTGGAATTACCAGGCGATAAAGTATGTATTTAAGTTTAATAAACACTTTCCAATTACATTCTAAAGGGTTTGCCCCCATACACATTCCCTCTGAGTATGCATGAGAATATTCTAGCTGCTAACTCTGGGCATTTATCAATTTTTTAAACCTTAGGGGTGAGGGGATGAGTGTAAAAGGTAAAGAGGATTAAGAGACACAAACTTCCCTTACAAAATAAGTAAGTCATGGAGGAGACAAGTAAAGCACAGGGAAGTTAATAAGATTGTGAACATGTTGTTTGGTGACAGATGAGGATGAGCACTGAGAAATGTATAGAAATGTTCAATCATTACATTAACACCTGAAACCAATATAACGTTCTATGTTAATTATACTTCAATAAAAATATGAAACATGAACTTGATCAATCTGCTAAGTAAAAAAATAACACCTTAATGCTGTTTTAATTTGCATTTCTCTTTTTGAACTTCTGATGTTCAATGGCCAGTGCACAATCTTTTTCTAAGAAGTGTATGTTTATGAACTTGTCTCATTTATGTATTGGTGTCACTGTCTCTCCCACTTCGGTTACTTTTTATAAATTAAAAAAAATACAATTAAAATTATATAAATTTCAAAATGAATTTTAAGAAATGTGTACTATTATGAGTAAAACAATGCAAAGATGAATGGAGAAAAAGCTAATATTGTATTCCTACCCTCCTAAGATGTCTCCTGCCTGCCAATACTTGTTAGCCAATGTTCTCATCTATATGCATACAAACATATGGGTATGTACATGTATCGAGGATTTGTTCTTCTCAATAAAATGGGATTACAATATATACTTTACTTTGCAAGGTACTTGCTTCAATTAGTAGCTCATCACAGATACCTTTCTAGGATAATAATTTTTAATAGCTGCTTAATAATATTTCATAAAATGGATAATCACATTTAATTAAACCAATCCTCTATTGACAAACAGGTAGACCTCTCTAATTTTTAAATACTATAATCATGCCACATTAACCGTTCTCAGTTATAGTAAAGCTCTTAGAATGAGATTTTTACATATTAAGAAAATTTACCTTTTATTCATCTTGTGTTCTACAATTCTTTCCCCCAAGGTGCTGTTTTTCTTTTGATTTAGTCATTTTTCCCCCTATACTAGTATTTATTTGGTAAACATTTTGCATTTCCCCCCTATATATGTTCTGGGTTCTGTGCTCTGTTTAAAAAGTCTCCCCCTCCTTATCTAAGATTATGTTTTAAAAATCATGAAAATCTGAGCAATATCTTCTTTACATTATCAGTGAAAATCACAGTATTATTAAGGTAAGTACATTATATATATATATATATATTTTTTTTACAAATAGTTTATTGTCAAATTAGTTTCAACATAACACTCAGTGCTCATCCCCAAAGTGCCCTCCTCCATGCCCATCCCCCCTCCCCCCCACATCCATCAGTCCTCAGTTTTTGTCAGCATTCAAGAGTCTCTCATGGTTTGCCTCTCTCCCTTTCCCCCACCATTTCCGCCCTTCTTCTCCCCCTTGTTCCTCCGTCAAGTTCCTCCTAATCCTCCTATACGTGCAAACATATGATATTTGTCCTTCTCTGCCTGACTTATTTCGCTCAGCATAACACCCTCAAGGTCCATCCATGTTGCTACCCATGGCCAGATTTCATTGTTTCTCATTGCCATGTAGTATTCCATGGTATAGATAAACCACATCTTCTTGATCCATTCATCTGTTGATGGACACTTAGGCTCTTTCCATGTTTTAGCTATTGTGGAGAGTGCTGCTATGAACATTGGGGTACATGTGCTCCTATGCGTCAGCATTTCTGTATCCCTTGGGTAAATTCCTAGCAGTGCTATTGCTGGGTCATAGGGGAGTTCTATTGTTAGTTTCCTGAGGAACCTCCACACTGTTTTCCAGAGGGGCTAAGTACATTATATTTTTAAACTATAAATATTTTTGTCTCTTACATCATTTATCACTTTTTAAAAAATTCTATTAGGCTCTCCTATTCAGTAGCTTAGCTCATTACAGCTAATGAATATATAAGTAGTCTAAAGTTAAGTTCTTAATATTTTTCTCTTTTTTTTGAAATTACAGCAAAAGTTAACTGATTTAGTTCTTCCTTATAGAGATTCAGTAGTTGCATTGGTATTTCCTAATTAAGGGAGGAGAAAAAAGGTTGTATTTAATTAAAAATGGAGAGCATTTTATCCAGAAGAACTCAGACAACAGAGAGGCTATAGGTAAATGAGAGAATGGGCCAGATCATCTTTAAACATTATTTATGCATTTAGAGAATTTTCAGCCGTGACCTTGGTCAAGTCCCTTAAGCTTTGTGAGGCAGCAATCTCCTGACATTTAAAACAAATAATACCTGTGCAACCACCTTGTAGGATTTGCACAGGATCAAATGGAATAATACACATAGAAATGCTTTGAAACTATAGAGAGTTTAGCCCAGAAAAGTATTTTTATCTTTTGCATTAAGCAACTGACATTTAGCTAACCAAAAGAAATCTGGTTTTGGGTTTTTCTCTTCAATTTTAGAGATGTCTACTCAATAAAAATAAATTCGCCAAATGTTCACTTGGAGATAGAAATTATAACACAAGTAATATTGAAACAACGTAAGGCATTCCCAGGAGTTAAAAATGTAACAAATTGCTACTGTTAACAGCCAACTTTCTTACAGCAATTTAATTGCTGTTCAACTACCAAATATGTAGCACTTCAAGAAACCTCTAACGTGTCTTACAAGTCTTCTAGAAAAAAATAATTTAAAAAATATTTCTAGTAGTAAGAGACAGCTGCACAGACCAATGACATTTTATCTACGTTAATTAGGAAGAGCACAAAATTCCTGTCCAGTGACTTTTTTCCTGCCCAAAGGTATAAAATCTTAATCTGTTTTGTACAGGTACAGCATATCCCTTCTGTAAGGCAGCTAGATAATTAATTATGAGTCCCTAATGAATCATCATTTAAAAAAATTCACCTACTTATGAATATTCATATGCATAGAAAATTAGCAAAGATTATTCTTTCAAATTATCTCCTGCCAAAAGAGGGCTTTTGCCATAAAATTCATTTTAGAATGATTTTTAAAAGCCTACCAAACAAATCTATCTTGCCCAGACTTGCTCATTATGCCAACTACTTTACTATAGATAATATGTAATGCTCACAAAAGACACTATGATTTCTATAGCTGCTGATCCAATCAACTGTGCATCAGTGAATTAAACCCAACAGGAAGTTTAAAGAAAGGGTAAAGATTTGATAACTCAGGGACTTATTTTACTTGGCAAGTTTGAAAAGACATACAAAATAATTTTTTATAAATTAATCTAAACTTTATATTTAATTAAAATTACTTTCATATAATGTCTTGTTTGTAGGTAAAATTGTTTACATTTCGTTCTTGTTAGAATTACCTGTAAATAAATGAACCAATGTAACCAATGTCAAAAAAAACAGTTCCTCACAGACTTAACTAGTAATCCATACTTTAAACATAGCCATTAGGTACCTCTTTTAAATGAGGGCATGAAGGTAAGGAGATTGTTTATATAATTCAATTAATGTTTTTTCAATAACCATGTAGGTAGTATTATTATCTTACTGTTTACCAAAAGAAACAGACTCAGCAAGGTTAAGTGACTCATCTAGTTTTTGGTTAATTGACAGGCACAGGAAGGGGTTCCATATTAGGTTGGTTATTTTTATTATGTTTGGGTCACACTTTTCATTTATTATATCATGTTATTTTTCATGCTCCTGTATATGTTAGGGGTTAATTAGCTAATTTCTGGAGACTAGGAGAGCAAAGGGAATTTATTAGCAGTGAAAATGAGATATTACAAATCAGTATTTATTTGAAGCAATACAATATTCTAAGAAAAGAATAATATACACAGAATAGACTCTTAATATATTTTTTTCTTTATGATGAAACTCCCCAGTGCAAATGTGCTATAAAGAGATAAAAATAAAAATAATTCCAAGTTGCTACTAATTAAAACAAGTTCTGGTTTTTAATGCTAATGATGAACTCTAAATGCCTAGATCAACAAAGGTTACTAGGTCTACAAGCCCAATACTTTATCAAAATATGAAAGTCTTTTGAAGATGAAAAATTATTTTTCTATTTTTTAAGGATCCAATTCTTAAAAATAATACTCTCTCAATATATATTTTTATTTGATATAAAGTATTTCATGTAAAAATGCATAAAAAAGTAAAATTTTGCTTCCAATTCCTGTCCCATTCGCTCTTTACATATTTTTTTCTTCTTCACAGATAATCATTATTATCTGTTTCTTGATTCTCATTCCAAAGAATATTTTTGTGTATAGTAACCAATATGAATAAATATCATATTCAGTCTTTTTACATAAATAATAGACTAAACACTGTTAAAAACCAATTCTTGTTTCATATCTAGAATGCTCATAGGCTCATCTCTTAAAACTTTGTTTTTAATAGAAAAATTCAAACATATAAGTTAAGCAAAAGTTCAAGAAGCATCTAGATTTACTCATACACTTGCCACCTAAATTTAACCACTATTAATATTTATATTGCCATATTTGCTTTACCTATCTCCTTATTTGTGAGCATATTAGTATTTGGGGAGGGATTATTTTATTTTATTTTATTTTTTAAATGTTTTATTTATTTCTGAGAGAGAGACAGCATGAGCAGGGGAGGGTCAGAGAGAGGGAGACACAGAATCTGAAGCAGGCTCCAGGCTCTGAGCTGTCAGCATTCGAACCCATGAACCATGAGATCATGACCTGGGCTGAAGTCGGACGCTTAACCGACTGAGCCACCCAGGTGCCCCAGGGAGGGATTATTTTAAAGAAATCACAGAAATCAAGCTATTAAATATTTCAGCATTCCTCTCCAAAAAGCAGAAAAGTCTTCCTATATGATCATATTATATGGTACCAAAGAACATTAATTTCTTCAAATCATCTAATGCCTACTCTTTACTCAAGTTTCATTAACTAACCTCAAAATATGAAGAATCATTACTTTTTACAGAGCTCTTTTGCCTGTAATATTTTGCTAGCATAAGAGAAATATAACCTTTATATAATATGAAAAGTTTGTAGTGTTTATTTTTAAATTTTGATGGTTGCTGTCCTTTTAGTTTTATTAGTTCCTTTCACCTCTAAGAATAAAAACAATGACAAAAAAACACCAACCATCTAGACTCCATTTTGACATTAGCCTAGGAAACTTCCTTCATCATGACTAGTCTTTCATGCTTTTACACATACAAAATTGCCAGGATTCTATTTTCATCTTATTATTCAAAAGGAAAGGAAATCATGGTTGCACATCCCTGTGAATATACTAAAACCACTGAACTGTACACTTTAAGTGGGTGAATTATATGGTATGTGAGTTATATCTCAATAAAGCAGGTTTAAAAAAAGAAAAGGGAGGGAATAAGTAAAAACTCATTCTTAAGTAGTATCTGAATAAAGTTAGTTCCCTAAAGTAGAATTTAAAACGTTTTCAAGTATTCTTATTACTAAAATAAAAGCCTAATAATTAAACTAAATAAAGCTCCTACTCATTCTACTATTTTGATTATGTGACCATATTACAACTCTGACTTTTGCTAACATAAGCATAGCATGTAGAGACAGTTTTTTTTTTTAAGAACTCAGAACTAACTCTCTTAGCAAAAAGAAAATCTAATAGTATATTTAAAGTTATGTGACTTGAAAGGAAATAAATGATCTTGTTCCATAGGTGGTATTGACAACTGGCACAAGCATTCTGTAGGGAAGTTTGGAAAAATGCATCAAATAATATTCACATGCACTAATTTAAAAATTCCAAATCTAAAAATCTATCCTAAAGACATAATTATAATTTTATTCCCAAGTATAAATATTTATACCTCCAAGTAAATCCATGGCTTGTACATTCAAATACTGTTTATACTAGTGTAAGACTGAAACGAACTTGGCTATCTAACAAGAGAAGGGTTGAAAACTTACAGACATTTAAAAAATCCAATAGTATGCAGCCATTAAAGATCATGTTGTAAGACAGTGCTTAATAATATGGAGAATTCTTTATAACATTATTATAATAGAGGAGGGACTTCTGGCTTCCAGTAATTATGAAGGGTATTGGTTGGCAAATACTCCAGGAAGTTACAATACATAATCTAGCTGCTCCCTCCGTCTTTGTGTGTGTGTGTGTGTATATACATATGTACACATATATATATAATCTCTGTGTAAATCCCTGGAGGACCATTAAAAAGATACCAGTGGGTCACTGGGAAAACAGCTGGAAGAAACCAGAAGAACGTTGTGAGTTTACCGCTTTTTCTGACTCAGGTACTCCTGTATCCATGCCTAACTAGGAGGCAGAAAGCAAAAGGCTTAATGATGTCATGTATCAGAGGACAGAGCTTGGTGATGACTTACCACAAACTTTGCCCAAATCCTTGATCAAATGCTAAATTGCAGAGGTTCAGAGAAGATCCCCAGGGGGCCAGATTTAAAAAAAAAACAACAACAAAAAAACAAACACCAAAACAGCAACAGCTGGAAACTGAAAAACTGAACAGAAATTTCAGCTGTTGCACACTGCAGGGGAGACAGAGTTTATGGCTTGAATCTAAGAGAGTTAGCAGCTTGCTAAGCAACAACAACAAAATAATTTTCAGAAGAACATAATACATCCAGTTTTGCTAAACATATCCACAATACCTAGTATTTAGCCAAAAATTACTAGATATGCAAAGAAACACGAAAATGTGACCTATACTCCACAAGAAGAGCAGTTAACAGAAACAGACTCTAAGTGGGTCTAGATGCTGGATTTAATATGACTTCAACAACTATTTAAATACATTCAAAGAATTAAAAGGCAATCCCAATCAAAACAACACTAGCATTCTTCACAGCTAGAACAAATAATCCTAAAATTCATATGGAACCAAAAAAGATCCCAAATAGCTGAAGTAATGTTGAAAAAGAAAATCAAAGCTGAAGGCATCACAATTCTGGATTTCAAGCTATATTCCAAAGCTGTAATCATCAAGACAGTACAGTACTGGCACAAAAACAGTCACATAATCTATGGAATAGAATAGAGAACCCAGAAATAGACTCACAAACATGGGTCAACTAATCTTTGACAAAGCAGGAAAGAATATCCAATGGAATAAAGACAGTCTCTTCAGCAAATGGTGCTGGGAAAACTGAACAGCGACATGCAGAAAAATGAACCTGGGCCACTTTCTTACACCATACACAAAAATAAACTCAAAATGGATGAAAGACCTAAACATAAGACAGGAAACCATCAAAATACTAGAGGAGAAAACAGGAAAAAACCTATATGACCTTGGATGCAACAACTTATTACTAAACATGTATAAAAAGGCAAGGGAAACAAAAGCAAAAATGAACTATTGGGACCTCATCAAGATAAAAAGCTACTGCACAGTGAAGGAAAACTAAAAGGCAACTGATGGACTGGGAGAAGATATTTGCAAATGACATATCAGATAAAGGGTTAGTATCCAAAATCTTTTACAAAGAACTCCTCAAACTCCACACCCAAAAAACAAATAATCCAGTAAAGAAATGGGCAAAAGACATGAATAAATACTTTTCCAAAGAAGATATCCGGATGGCTAACAAACACATGAAAAGATGCTCAACATAACTTATCATCAGGGAAATACAAATCAAAACCACAATGAGATACCACTTCACACCAGTCAGAATTACTAAAACTAAAAGCTCAGGAAACAACAGATGTTGGCGAGGATGCAGAGAAAGGGGAACACTTTTTTTTTTACTGCTGGTGGGAATGCAAACTGGTGCAGCCACTCTGGAAACCAGTATGGAGGTTCCTCAAAAAATTAAAAATAGAATTACCCAGAACCCAGCAATTGCACTACTAGGTATTTACCCATAGAAAAAGACTGATTCAAAGGGGCACATGCAACCTGTTTACAGCAGCACGATCAACAACAGCCAAAGTATGGAAGGGGCCCAAATGAAAGAATGAAATCTTGGGACACCAGTGTGGCTCAATCAGTTAAGTGTCTGATCGACTTTGGCTTGGGTCATGATCTCACGGCTGGTGGGTTCAAGCCCTGAGTGGGCTCTGTGCTGACAGCTCAGAGGCTGCAGTCTGCTTCAGATTCTATGCCTCTCTCTCTCTTTGCCCCTCCCCTACTCATGCTCTGTCTCTCTCTCTCTCTCTCAAAAATAAACATTAAAAAAAGAATGAAATCTTGCCATTTGCAACAACATGGATGGAACTAGAGTGTATTATGCTAAGTGAAATAAGTCAGTAAAAGACAAATATCATATGATTTCACTCATGTGGAATTTAAGAAACAAAACAGATGAACAAAGGGGAAGGGTAATAAGATCAAAACAGAGAGGAAAGTAAACCACAAGAGACTCTTAAATACAGAGACCAGACTGGGGGCTTGATAGAGGGGAAGTGAGTGGAGGGATGCGCTAAATGGGTGATGGGCATTAAGGAGGGCACTTGTTGGGATGAGCACTGGGTGTTATATATAAGTGATGAATCACTTCTATTCTGGAAATCATTTTTATACTATATATTAACTAACCTACATTAAAAAAAACAAAAAAATAAAACAAATACAAAACAAAACCTAACTTTAAAAAAATTAAAGGGCAACTTGCCAAAAGGACAGGCAGAAGGAACAGCAAACTTGAAGATATAAATAAAATGATCACATCTGAAGAAAAGAGCAAAAATAGGCTAAATATAAATGGAGAGATTTTTGGAGTCCTGTAGACTAACATTTAGAAATCAAACAGAATGTAACTGTAGTCCTAGAAAGAGAGAAAGAAGAGAGTAAAAATATCTGAAGAAGTAACAGCTGAAAACTTCCCAAATTTTGTGAAAAGCAGGAAGGTATTTATCTTAAAAACACAGTAAAGTCCAGAAGGATAAACACAAAGAAAAGTATTCCTTGTTAGGTACATCAGAGTCAAACTTCTGGTGGCCGAAGATAATGAGAACATTTTGAAAGCAGGCAGAAAATAAACAGCAAATTATATGCACGGAAACAGTGATAACACAATGACTTTTTACAGAGACAAGCTAGGCCATACCTTGCAAGAATTACATATTCAAAATGTTGACAAAAAATCTGAAAACTAAAAATTCCATATCTGATGAAACCTCATTCCAAAGAGGAAAGGGAAATAGGGATTTTCAGACAAGCAAAAGGCTAAGTTCATTTGCTGCCAGCCAACTGCAGTAAAAGAAATACTAAAAGAACCTACTCAGGCTGAAGGAAATGATTGTGGATGGAAACTCAGATCTAGAGGAAGGAATTAAGGACATTGGAAATGGCAAATTATGGAGGTAAATGCAAGGTCAGCCTGTCTGTCTATTTACCAAACTACCTATGTCTAACTATATCTATCTGCATTTCTTCTTTTCTAAAGGATAGGGAGATTAAAAGAATGATATTGTTGAAAAGTTCCTGTATTTTACCTGAAATGCAATATAAATTCTAAGTAGATTATAATCCGTAGAGCGAATCTATATATCTATATACATACCTGATTATATATATATATATGCATGTATATATCCACGTGTGTGTACATATATACATACATACACATATATGTAACACTATATTGTACATCTGAAACTAATATAATACTGTGTGTTAACTAGACTGAAATTAAAAAGAAAATTTAAAAATGTGTATAATAATACAGAAAAGGAGAAAAAGAGGAACAGCAGGCAGCATGAATTCCATATATGCATCAGTTCTCCTTGTCCCCTTTCACACAGGGGTGAGGAATGGTGGCCTGGGTGGACGCTGTACATGCAGTTGGTTTGCATTACAGTCTAGGACACCTTAATCTTTTAAAGGAACTTCTGACAAACTTGTCTAACTTTTGATCCAGAATGGAATATTATCTTTATTAACTTGGATGGCTATGAAACAAAACAAGACAAACCAAAACTGTCCACTTCCCTAGAAGACGACACGTTAGATCCTTTATCTTCTGAGGCTGTATAAAACATCCTCAAAAAGACTGGGAAAAAGTTGATGGGAGTAAACAATTCCACTTTTACGTATTTACCTAAGAGAAATTAATATATAAAATATTTACATAAAGACTTGCTCATGAACTTTCAAAAGCAGCTTTGTTTATGATCATCAAAAACTGGAAAGAACACAAATGCCCATAAATAGGAGAATGGAAAAACTATGGTACATCCATACAACAAAATACTACTCAATGGTATGAAAGAAACTAGGCACAAAAAAGCACATACTATATGATTCCCTTTGTATAAAATTCTAGCAAGGGCCAAACCTATTTATAGTGACAGTAACATGTCAGTGATTGATTGCCTGGGGGTCAGATAAGGGGCAAGTGAGTGATTGCAAGGGTCACATGGAAAGTTTTGTGGGTGATGACATGTTACATACCTTGATTGTAGTGGTGGATACATGGGTGTTTGTCAAAATTCACTGAAATTTACCTTTAAAATTGATGCATTTTTGCATATAAATTATGCCTCAATAAATTCAATGAAAGAAAAAAAGGCACAAAAATTTATTTCATTGTCTCTTTAAAAATGAGAATTGTTTATACTGGATTAAAATTCTACAATCAGAAAAAACTAGCATTTATTAAAGGTATTTGCAAAAGCTTAATTTATTTATTAGAATTATAAGAAAACATCATTATTAGATATACACGAATAGGATTCATTGCTCTACACTTCTAAACGCTTAGAAAACCAAAGTTTTTCTAGATATGTAAAAATAACTATTGGAGTGAAAAAGGACACTAGAAAAACATGCTCGATTTTCTAGCTTTAGTTTAACATATTCAACGAAAAGTTGAACAATGTTGGAATATTAAACTTATCAGACTTGTGAAAGTGACCTGGTTTGGAGAGATGTCTGTCATGCAGTTTTCTGTGGTAATTATTTATTGATTCTTCACCAGCATACTTATTCCTTGATAACTTAATCGAAGAAAGTTTTCCCTTTAGTGCAAGAGCAAAGAATCTGATTAACTTCATTCTAACCCTACAGGTGTTTCATGTGTTTACAATGAATCCAAAGCTTTGGTCAAAAAAAACCCCACAACACTCTAATAATATCATGATACTGTGATATTGACTTAGGGTTTTCTTTAATATACAGCCTACCCTTGAACAACGTGAGGGTTAAGAGTGCTGACCTCCCCAACACAGTTGAAAATCCTCATATAACTTTGGACTCAAAAACTTAACCAACTGTTGACTGGAAGCCTTACTGATAACATAAGCAATTGGTTAACACATATTTTGTATGTTATACGTACTAATACTGTATTCTCACAATAAAGCATGCTAGAGAAAATGTTATTAAGAAAATCATGAGGAAGAGAAAATATACTTACGGTATAGTATTTATCAAAAGAAACCCACATTTAAGTGGTCTTTACAGTTCAAACCTGTTTTGTTCAAGGGTCAGCTATGTATTAATAATTCTTAAACATGTTGTCATGATTCCTTGAACAATTTTTTTTTACTGAGACTCTCAACCATCTAGACTTGCATTCAAACATGCATCTTTGCCCTACTCTGTTCCTTTCCCACACAGAGATTCCCTGACCTGTGCCCCATTGCCTGGATGGTCCACTCTCTTCCCTTCACCTAGATCTCATCTACACATCTGCTTGGCCTCAGCCTGAAATCATTTCTTCAGGAGAGCTGTCTCTGACCTCCCTGCAATTTGATATGTTTGTGATTAATTAATGTCTGCTCCCATAGACTAAATTCAATGAGAGCAAAATGTTTGTTGGTTTGTTCGTTTTTACCAATTTATCCCCTGCCCCTGGCACAAGGAGGGTGTATAGGAGGGGGGTGTTTATCTGACGTCTGCTGAATAAATGAACAGGTTCCTTTAATAAATGAGCAGGTTTTCTTTTTAGCCACTGCAATCAGAGCACTGGCCTAATTCACCCGATTACTTTCCCCGAGCAGGATCTCTGTGCCAGTGCTCACCCCAGTTTAATATAACTGGAACAACTACAGTCATACATAAAATGCAAAACTGGACCTCAGGTAATAATCACAAGAATGTATCTTGGACCACATAATCTTTCTCCTGATTATCCCATTCTATGTTGTTCTATACATGAGCATGACGCTTTCTTTGTCTTGCCAAAGCATTTACTGAAACTTATTTTACCCTGTCATTAGCTCTTGAATCCACTTATCAAACTGTTAGGAGAAGTAGAGTCTGATTGGGTAAAGTTCCCTGAGGGTTAGAACTATATTCCTGAGGGGCACCTGGGTGGCTCAGTCAGCTAAGCGTCCGACCGACATCAGCTCAGGTCATGATTTCACTGTTCGTGGGTTCGAGCCCTGCGTCGGGCTCTGTGCTGACAGCTAGCTCAGAGCCTGGAGTCTGCTTCAGATTCTGTGTCGCCCTCTCTCTCTGAGTCTCCTCTGCTCATACTGTCTCTATCTCTCTCTCTAAAATAAATAAAACATTAAAAAAAAACTATATTCCTGAGTCTAGAAAGATTTTCACACAGAGGGATCTACCTAGAGTTTAGAAGGCAAAGACAAGAGAACTGAACTTCTGGATCACTGTCTGGGCAGCAGGCCAGTGACTAATGGGGAATACTGGCCGCACTGTGCTGTGATATTCCACTTTCATCATTCCAAACTCACTGGACTAAAGATCTCGTGTACACACTCTTAATAGGACTGACTTCCCACCTCATCCTCTAATTACAATGCTTTCATACTAGAAAATTATGAAGGATGTTTTCCCAAAGTAGTATCTCCGCTTTGAAAATAAGCCTACCTGAACAAAACATCTTCTTCCAGTCCATTCTTCTTCCATTCCTTAGAGGATCCATATATAATTTAAATCTTTTTTTAAATTAACTTATTTTGAGGGAGAGTGAGCATGGATTGGGCAGTGAGAGGAGGGAGAGAGAATCCCAAGCAGATTCTGCACCATCAGCATGGAGCCTGATGCAGGGCTCGAACTCACAAACCATCACATGATGACCTGAGCCAAAGTCTGACTCTTAACCAACTGAGCCACCCAGGTGTCCCTAATTTAAGTGTTTCTTTTATTTATGTGTTTGGAAGTCTTGTTTTCTTATCATGCCAGAAGAAGAGAATATAAACAGTATTTTTTAGATAAATAATGGGGCTTGGTACACCGGTTTTTAAGGTTTAGATAATGGGAAAGCCTTAATCTCTTATCTAGGTACGTAAAACAGAAAAATTGCAAATGGTGAAATACCAATTGTAAAAGGACATCTACATTATTTTCACTAAATAATTAATGCCTTACAGAATTGAGATTTACCAAAAAGATACTATTTCCACTTGTACCTGAATGCATTGTTTTTGTTGTAGGGGAAAAATAATTGATATTATTTTTCTAAATTCACCCAGAAGCTTTCATCTCCATGCATTCAACACACAGTTATACAGAACTTCTTGAAATCCCGCAACTAAATGAAATAGCTTTTGTCTGCAGTAAGAAACACAGTGTTAGGAGAACAAGGAAAGGAAGATGATTAAACTTGTCCCGGGTAGGGAAGGGACAAGGTAGAGAGAAAGAAATTGAAGAAATCTTTGAGAGCAGGTGACATAATTGGACCTTTGAAGATAGCAGAATTTTTTGGTGGTTAAAGGGTCTGCTTAGGACAAGGGGCTAGGTACGCATGAATGCAGGGGTTTGAGAGCACAGTGCCTATTTGAAGAAAAGTGCTATAGCTTTGGGGAGGCTATTAAAGATTCTAGACTAAGGGAGAATGTGTGGAGAGCAGAAGTATAATATATTTTGAGGAGATGACTCTAGTTGTTTTATATATATAATATATATCTAGTTGTTATATATATATATAACAAATATATGAAATAAAAAAAAAAAAAAACAAATATATATATCATCTATATCACATGTATCACACATACATATCATGTATCTCACATATATCTCACATATCCATATATATATATGAATACAGTCAAACTGGAGGGAGGAGAAATTGCCCACAGGGAGGCTTTTTCCAAAGCTACTGCTCTAGCTCAGAATGGAACTGATGGGGGCCTAGAACTGGGTGATAAATGAGAATGGGAAAGAAACTTGGCTGTGAGAGGTCTCAAAAATGCTATGGAAATGAAGTAAATAGGATATGAGGACAGACTAGCTGTCAGGGAGAAGTATTTAAAGACCTCAGGATGTTTGAAATGAGGTTATTGGTATTACAAGAAGTCTGGAAGGGAAACTCCTTTGGGGATTAAAATAATGCAGATGAATTTTGACAGATTAAGTTAAGGACCTATCTGGCACTCAGCAGGATGTAGGGATTAAAATTTGTAGTGAGGGCTGGGCTACAGATCTGGATGAAGGGGTGGCTACTGCCTTTTAAAATCTAGGGGGACTCTGGATGTGCCTTCATATAAAAGGTTTGAAAAAGGCAATGGAGTTAGCCTCAACTGTTGACCTACTCATCACCTAAACCTACCTTCGTGCAGACAGTGAACACTAGAAGGCAGAGATGAAACAACTACTCCCCATGTGAACTGTCTGTGTCATGCAGTCAGGCTCATACCAAACTGTGTCTCTAACACCCTTGCCTTGCTTATAGACACACTCTTTACTGCTTTCCTAAAGGCAACTATGTTTCCCAGCACCATTTGGGCCTCTTCATCTGTGCCCTGAGGAAGGACCTGGACACTTGCCACTCACCTGTCACGGCAAGAGCATTCCCAGCCTGGGATGACAGAGACAAGTTAGGCTATTCTATTAAGGCTGTGTGGGGTGCCGGACAACACTAGGGCAGTCCTGCAGGTGCAGGGAGAAATGAGGAAAGCTTCCTGGAAGTGGTGCTGTCCCTGCCACGTCGTAAACGGGAAGAGAGAAAGGGAAACTTGTTCCACACGATAATGTAAATACACAGAGTAAAGAGTAGCCATGACACAGTTGAGAAATTCTACAGCTTGTACAACAAAAATATAGATTATAGAGCATCTTTTTGGCTAATTTTGATTTTATACTTAAGGTAATGAATAACCACTAAAGGAGAAGACATAAGGAAGTGACATGATAAAATTTCCATTTTAAAAACATTTCAACAGCGTGGAACTTTGGAAGATGTCTTGGGAAACTGGTGACAAGACAATCTGTTAAAAGTTATTGCAATGGTTGAAATAAATGATGATGAGGGCCCGAGTGGAATAGAGGAGGAGAAGAACCAGCAATCAGGAGAGAAAGAAGGGAAACATTATGGATGAAGAATCAGAAAAAAAGAAAAAGGATGGAGGGGACAGAAGGAAGAAGGGGCCCAGGAAATAAGGTCCCGGAAGAATGACAAGGGGGTACATTCAAGAACACAAGTGCTACCATTGATATGACTCTTCAAAAAAATTTTTTTTAATGTTTATTTATTTTTGAGAGACAGACAGAGCATGAGCAGGGGAAGAGCAGAGAGAGAGAGAGGGAGACCGAGAATGCGAAGCTGGCTCCAGCACAGAGCTTGATGTGGGGCTCAAACTCACAAGCTGTGAGATCGTGACCTGAGTGAAAGTTGAACGCTTAACTGACTGAGCCACCCAGGTGCCCCTAAAGACTCTTTTTGAGGAAAGGGGAAAGAATAGGGTTCAAGTGATTCAGATAAAAATTTAGGACTTAGTAACAGAATACCGAGATGTTTTTATTTAAAATCATAAAAGTTTTTTTTAGTTCACATAGTTCCAAAAGATTTCAGAAGGAAATTCAAACTACAGAATTGGATATTTAGGTCTGTGCCAGACTAGATTAAATCAAATTAACGAAACTTTAAAATACGCATATATTTGAAATTCCCCTGTAGACTACAGAGAATGGCAGAAGCATAAGGCATTAATATTTGCTTGTCTGGTTGCCTATAGCTTATACACTCATAATTCTTCTTGCTTCCTATCTCCTCCCCTTTCACTCTTTTCCTTATGATAAACATAGTAATAAATATATTTTGTAGCACCTTTTGTTTGAAAAGAAACCTAGGTTTTACTGTCTTTAGAAAAACTCAAAAAACAAACTTATCATTTTTATAGATTATTCTATATACAGCTTATACTTACCCTACAAATCCCAGTTTTTAAAACTTCTTCTCCATGTATAAACATGATATCATTACTCTCTTGGTCATGGGTCTCAGAAACTCAAATTAGCAAATTATGTAATTTGAAATCTTTTGAATCTAGCAAAAATTTTGGATATTAACACCAAATATGTCATCCATTTTAAAATATGACTCTTCCAGTACAGACTGATACCCTCAGCCATTTTACTGCTTACTCAATCAATATTAAATATTAATGTCTTCAAGTGTTTTCTGACCTATTTCATATTAAAACCAATAACTCACCTTAGAAAAGTTCTTGATCTAATTAACAATCTTTTCAGGCACACTTCCACAGCTGACCCACTTTATAGTGGAAAAAATTAATACAAATAAAGGAGAATGTGCCACAAGATTATTTAGTCTTATAATATTTAGAGCTGGTTAAAAGTAATTTAGAATGTACCTTGAAACCAATTTAAAAAATATTCTCAAGAGTAATCAAAACAGGATCAAAGTCCACTTAATATAATGAGACAATATGCCCATTATAAACTGCCAAATGATAAGACATTGGTCTGGGCTTGACAAAGGTAAATGACATTTAGATATTTATTGTTTATGGCAGCAGCCTTTGAAGTAGAATGCAAGACTCTTAATTAGTGTGCAGGAACAAACTATCAAAGCTGCTATTTCTAAATTTTTTATCTGAAAGGAAAAAGAAAGCTTTATCAAATTAAATATTCAGATATCCATTGCTCCCTTCCCTTGGTGCTTATTGAAAAAGGCTCCAATACAAGATAGCCCTGTGATGATTCTGCAGGGACGACACAGTGGGAAGAGGTCAGCAGGGTCCCTCACTTGTTTTACAGCAGTCAGTGACTTTTGACGTATTATGGTTTATGAGCTATCGAATGTCACTGATGCAGTTTATTTTAAAATCCAAGATCTTACACAGAAGAGTAATTATGATATTACAGTACTTCGTAAAGAGATGGGAGTGACCATGAAAATATTTTGCAACAGAGATGTTCTGATTATCTTGAGGCAAAGAACTTAATGAAGAGTTGACATTTCAGAAAAAGAAAATTGTCCTTATTTGCTGATGTTTACTGGGACAAGTGGTTGTCGGTAGTATGCTACCTATGAGATGATTTAAAGCAGCCAAGGAGGAAGAAGAGGAGGAAGAGGAGGACAACAAGAAAAAGAAGAAGAAATAGAAAGAAAACAACATGCTTATTTTACAACCTGAAAATAAAAGTAACAACTCAATATGGATCTACTCAGAATTTGAAAAGAACTCTAAGGGAAGATCATTTTGAAACTGGATGTTTCTGAAAATATTTATGAAAGTGGCTCACCTCACAACTCATATTTGTATCAAACTTGATAATGGAAGTTTCTATCCTGCTTTAAAATCTTCTAAAAGTTCCAGAGGTTTTTGTTTCTTTTACTTTGCAAGAACAAAGGATGATGTCAGGAAAGACTGACATTTTCTGGCAGAATTACAAGAATATTCTTTGCATAACTGAAGGATGGGACTTAATGCAAGCATCATGTTTTAGGAAAGTCAGCCAGTGCCACACTTCTTTCATCAATGTAACTTTGTTACCTTTTCCATCTGGATAGAGTTAAAACCAAATTTTGAAATAAGGAAAACAGAACGAGACCTTTGAAACACTCATTGTATCATAAGCTTAAACTGAAATGAAAAAAAAAAATCACACTGCTCTGACTAAATTTACTCATGTACTCTTTTTTTAAAAAAAGTGTTTATTTATTTATATTTGAGGCTGGGTATGCACATGTGAGTGTGCCAGTGAGTGTGAGCAGGGGAGGGATAGAGAGAGGGAGACAGAGAATTCCAAGCAGGCCTCAAGCTGTCAGTAAACAGCCTAACAGCGGTGGTATGGTGAGGCTCAAACTCATGAATCTGTGAGATCATGACCTGAGCTGAAGCATTAAGAGTCAGATGCTTAATCGACTGAGCCACCCAGCACCCCAACATTCATTTATTCTTAATAAAACACTTTATTTCGTCATCTATTTCTTATCCTTTACAATTTTACTTTTTGAGTGTTTGTAAATGTATAGGACATATTAATACAGTGGTACACATATACACAGATTACAAATAAGAGTATATGTTATGGGGTGAGTGCTTAAAATGTTTAACTGATAAGAGGGCAAAAAAGCTTAAAAACCATTATATTATGGCCCTAATATAATAGTGGGCTACAAATTCCATCATGCGATTAGCTACAGTAATTGCATGTAAACGCATGGCTAAAAGTGCTGCATTTATATGATGGTAACATGAATTTTTTCCTATTAAGATCAGGAAACACTATTTTAATGCCTCACAATGAATGAAATCACCATAATTTTAGTCCTTATGCAGTCCTTATTTTAGGTTATTCCAATAATTTAAAAATAATCCTTCAGCCGTGTAGTTAAATTGTGTACTTGACTTCCCTTTGTTGATCTACACAATGACAAGAACTATGAAGAAGTCTCTACAATGCTTCCCTTGTTTGAGTAAGACCATGAATTACAAACTGAACACATGAGAGGAACGTTAGAATTAAAAATGTGTGTATACATGGAAAGTCCATTCTTCTGTGTGAAGGTTTAATTTAAACATGGGTAGTATGGATGGGCTGTATGGATGGCTACCATGTTGATTTCAGGATCCTGAAATTCCACAGTGATCCATACTTTAGGAGCTACAAGATGCCTGACTTCTTGAATTTCTGCGTTCTGTCATAAACATTAACCCAGGAAAACTGATATGATTTATTAATTCCACTTTAAAAAATGAGAAAATCAAAGCTTGGAGGAAGAAGATATGTGATCACATTATTTTTTAATAGAGTCATATTCAGTAAAACGCAGCATCTTAAACATAGTTTTGGTGCACTTGGAGTATTTATATTTGTCATACTAGTCTTAAAAGTAGTGGAAGCAGGACTTCTATTCCTATTCTTTCTGATGTCATTTTCTTAAAAACAATCAGCAAAGTTGTAGAAATTGGCACTGTCAGATATTTAAAAATTATGGCAAATCTGTAATTCACAATTCATTTATTTCCCAAAGTCCATTTGCGGAGTGCCAACTAGTTATAAAAAGGCACTGTGCTGGCAGCTCTTGGGGACTAAGATTAGGACAGGACATTCTATGGCTCTCCAAGGAGAGAGGGTACCAACCGCAAGGGCACAGACATAGAAAAATAGAGATGAGAGAACCCAAGGACGTGTAATCATTTTGTTGAAGGCATATAGAATATATCTTATAAAATCATATGCATTAACGGTTTAGCAAGTAGATTCACTGACCTCTGCAATAAATGCAGTCATATTTAAAAAGAAAGTAACACAACAAATCTAAGGTATTTGTACACTGTACTCACAAACAGCTATTAGAAATGATATCCACCTTAAAATGGTTTATGTAACTTTATTGTACTTCCAGGGGGTAGAATAGATTTACGCTTAAGTTTTAGAAAACTGCTCACTGATAGAACTATTATAGTAATTGCACTGGGTCTGTTTATTAATTTGTCACAATTAAGTCAATAAGAGCTTTACTAATGTCCTATTACTTGATTAGTTTTGAAAGTGATTATCTTAAGAACTCGACTTAATTGGAAGCCTCTCAATTTACAAGGTACATTAAACCCTCAGTAGCATCTTAAGATTATTCAACATATGCAGGTCAATTACCAGTAATCACTGTTTTGTACAAATGTTCCATAAAAACTATAGCATGACATGACAAAGAGGGAAAGTGAGACCTAATTAATAAAGCTAAGCTCCAATTGACATTTCCAGGAAAAAAGGGCAACATGAGCATTCATATAAAGTCTTCCTAAAACTAGGTCTGTTACTAAAAATAAAATAATGAAAGGCTAGCAATGCTCTACCTTACAGATGAAGATAATTTGTCATGATTGCTAAATCACCAAATTGCAATGCCTGTACTCATGCCCAGCTGCACATTAATTTCCAGATTAGTAAATTACAATTAATTCTTATTATTGCTCCATCACTTTTCTTTTTCTAGTTAATAAAAGACTGCAGTCAATTACTGTTCATCCCATTTTTTAGAATAGATCAACTATAACTACTACTGCATGAACAGAAAACATGGAGTAGTTAATGTACCCACTGAGATTGTAAGGCTTTTAAAAATTATTGGCTGTAGTATAAATATTTTATATTGACCTTGCAATTCCCAAAGATTCAATGTAGTTAGTTGAATATTTACAATGATTAACAATAATAAAGGCTGAGAAATTGCTTTGATATCTAGGCTGATTTCCAAACATCTAATCAAATGATTCCATAAACGTTTTTTTTTTTTTAAAAATAGTTTATTGTCAAATTAGTTTCCACATAACACTCAGTGCTCATCCCCAAAGTGCCCTCCTCCATGCCCATCCCCCCTCCCCCCCACATCCATCAGTCCTCAGTTTTTGTCAGCATTCAAGAGTCTCTCATGGTTTGCCTCTCTCCCTTTCCCCCACCATTTCCGCCCTTCTTCTCCCCCTTGTTCCTCCGTCAAGTTCCTCCTAATCCTCCTATACGTGCAAACATGTGATATTTGTCCTTCTCTGCCTGACTTATTTCGCTCAGCATAACACCCTCAAGGTCCATCCATGTTGCTACCCATGGCCAGATTTCATTGTTTCTCATTGCCATGCAGTATTCCATGGTATAGATAAACCACATCTTCTTGATCCATTCATCTGTTGATGGACACTTAGGCTCTTTCCATGTTTTAGCTATTGTGGAGAGTGCTGCTATGAACATTGGGGTACATGTGCTCCTATGCCTCAGCATTTCTGTATCCCTTGGGTAAATTCCTAGCAGTGCTATTGCTGGGTCATAGGGGAGTTCTATTGTTAGTTTCCTGAGGAACCTCCACACTGTTTTCCAGAGGGGCTGTACCAGTTTACATTCCCACCAACAGTGTAGGAGGGTGCCCGTTTCTCCACATCCTCGCCAGCATCTAGAGTTCTCTGATTTGCTCATTTTAGCCACTCTGACTGGCGTGAGGTGGTATCTCAGTGTGGTTTTGATTTGTATTTCCCTGATGAGGAGGGAACGATTCCATAAACTTTTAAGTTAAACGTTATTAATTAAATATTTAAAAGGTTTGCCCCAAACTAAAAACATGAGCCCGGTCTTGAGATTAATCACAGGAAAATTGATTGCTGCTTCATTAAAAACCTGGGATAGCAGGCTCCTTGAAAAGAGTATTCCACTGCTGACCTGTAAAGGCATTGTATGAATTATGTGTTCTGACTTGTTCCTAATTTAAGTCCTGTATACAGAATACATTTCCAATTGCCAAGTCCGATTTGCCACCAATTGTGTGAATACAGTGAACAAAGCTGAATCCGTAAAATACTAGTTCTGCTCATTTGAAAAACTTGAGACGAAAGCCACTTTGAGTTTGTTGCATTCAAATAACTATAATTGTCCTTAAAATTGTCCTGGGGAGTTAACTGCTTCAACAGTGGGGATGCTGTGGGGGAAAGTAGTGGTCATATTTAACAATCCAGTTCCATGTGTTTTGTACCAAGGGTCTATCTGCCAGAAACTGAATAGTGAGGAAGGCCTCTTACCAGCCTTCCCACATACCACAAGTCATTTTTTAAGGGATTTAAGCAGCCCTCTTGGGGTAGATTGTCTCTCAACTGCCTACATATCACCCTTGATAAATTTCTGCACTTTAATTACTCATATGCTGTAATTTAGCTTTAAGTGTGGGTACTTCAGGAAATACAGAGAAAAAAACCCACATTTTTTCAGCATCCAATCCATGGTTGAATAAAACATCAGCCAGTTTACTCCATTCGCATGTCAACTTTCTGCCAATGCCCTACTGGAAGTGAGCAGAAGTGGTCTGTGGCAGATGGGAATTCATGAAGCAAGAGGGTAGGGGGGTGTAGAGAAGTAATGAGGACTGTTAGAGGCTGCGTTCAAAGACATATGGTCTGGTCCTTTCTCTAGGGAATAAAAGACACTGAAAACCTCATTTACTTGGGTATTAACTTCAATTATGGCCAGAGGAGTGGGAAGAAATCAAACAATTCAGGTACCACTAGGTTCTTCAAATTCTTACCGCCTCACAATGCATGACTAAGAAATAGCAAAGCATCCTTTATTCAGAATTTCTTGTTCCTTAGGTCCCAATAAAGCAGGATATACACAAAATACCTTTAAATTAAGTGTTGCTATCCTTGTTGTCCACTTGCAATAAATAAATGTCTTTAGTCAAGCTACGGAGTGCTTAGCACAGATATAGTGATCTGAAGCTTGGTAAGACAATTAAATGATCCAGAAGAAGCCGAGGTTCCCTCCTCTTTTGATGGGAGGATGATCACATCTTCTTGGGCTCTGGAATGCCCTCAGGTATAGGACCAGGTTGCTAGCTGCTTAAAATAAAGTTGCTTTGCCTGAGCCACAGGAATGGCTTTTACACAAATGGCTCTCCATTCTGTTACCCCAAAGCCCTTCATTGAAAATGCCTTTAAAAAAAAAAATGCCTTTTTTTCTTCCCTCTCTGGTAAAATGGACCAACATTTGCTTTCTAGTCTTACTGGATTAAAAAAATAATAATAGTGGAAGGAAAAAACATGTAAACTTCTTTTCGGTGATTAATGTCTGGAATCAGTGCTTTTTAGAAGAGGCAATAAACGGCTTAGAATTCACTGAAAATATTGGGTAATTATTAACAAAAGTAAATTAGTCATAGGAACAGAACCCCGCCCACCCCTGCCACTCTTCACCCCTCAAGGATGTTTGGAGTTGGGGGCTTCACTGAGTAGCTCTGAGATTTAAGAATCTAACTAGCCCTTATGGCTCATTTCTTATATTACAATGGTTCTCAAAGTTTGGTCCTGGAGCACCTGCAACATTGGCAGCACCAGCTTCTGTGTCAGCTGGGATCTGGGTAGAAATGCAAATTATTGAGACTTACCAAAAACCTGTCTGGTCAGAAACTCTGTGGGTACAGCCAGCAATATTTGTTGTTAAGGCAATTCTTTATATATTCTAAAATTTGAGAACTACTGTTCTATCAAAGCTAGGTATTTTCACACCAAGTTTCTAATATTTCTTTATTTCAAAAGTTAAATTGACCATCAATAGGCAGGGAACTGTTTTCAAAGATAACTGAGAAGAGAAATGAAGCTATCCTCAGCATATAAACCCTAGACTTAATGCAGTGATTCTCAACCCCAGCTGAATATTGGAATGGCTGAGGAGGTTTGAAAAATGCCAAGACTGTATTCTAAGTCAAATAAAACAGAGCTGGGGACAGGAAGGCAGCAACAAAATCTACATTTTTAAATGCCTTAGTTATTCTAACACACTGGAAAGGTTGAGGGTCACTGATAGAAAGTAACAACAGAAGTCAGACCCTCAATAGAAGTGAGACAGCCTAAGAACTAGGAAAGAGGGCTATGTAGATGTTTATAGCAAGAATGCACATACCTTCTTATAGACCACGTTTATGCCATAGTAATTAAAAACTAGCTAATATGTGGGACTTGGGGGAAGATCATTGCATTTTATTGCCTCACATACTTCTTAAATCTTATGGATGGAGCAGTTCTTATTTCTAGAGGTGAAAATTCACCAGTAAATATAATTTTAGAGAGGAAACGGAGATTGGACCCTATAGGCTGATTCCAAAATATTCTAAAAAATAACAATGTTTGACTATGGAGTCACCACAATCCTCCATGTACTACATGGAGACAGTCTGTCTACATTTCCAGCTGGTTCTTCTTGACATGGACAATGAGACAGGAGAATGGGTTAGAAGCACTGAGTGGCTTAAAAACTTAAAAACTGCCATAAAAGAAGTATCAAAACCAAATTAGTTTTAGCTATGTACTATTTTATATAATATAAAATACTATGCACACCACATAATTTTATAATGAAAACAGAGAAAACCAAAAATTAGTAATAATTTCAATTTACATTTATTTCATACCACTTTGAAATGATTATCTCCTTTTACAATGAATCCATTAGATTTCCACAAAGGTTTATGAGGTCATCAGGATACGTACAATTATTGCTATTATTGTAGTTTAATTTATGAGAAGACAACTCAGTTTAGTGGCTTATCCAAGGCCAATAGCTATATTGACAATGTTCGTGAACAGCAGCATTAACTATGCTACTAATATTCTAACGTCTAATATTAATAACTGTGTGACTGTCAGTATCAAAACCTTAAAATATGGTTATTATTATTTCTAGAAAAGTATAAGTGGCCAAAAAAAATGAAAATAGATAAAAGAGTGAAACCCAATTTAGTAAAACATTCAATCAGAAAAAATAAACACAGAGTAGGTTAGCTTAAGATGCTTGGAAAAAGTGGAACTTCCTCTTTTCTAGGGTTGCTTGAACTTTGAATTCTTAGCAGATCCATAAAACATATTAAAAAATGACAAAGGTAGGACCAACTCTGATTTTACACGCAGGCTGTATTACTGCTACTGAACCTTTCTTAGCATTTTGCATCAGAATATTAGCAAATCATTAAGTAAGTTTGATCTGTTCATGTTCAAAAAATGTCTTGATTTTTAAAATGTTATTTTTGTGACTTAAAAGTATGACTTTATATTTGCTTCATCTTAAAATGTAACAAATTTAATGATGCGAACATTTACTTTCAACTGTCAAAACAGAGGGAGATATATGGAAATATTTTTTAAAATATTTAGCTTGATTAGACTGTTTTTCATGGTTTGTGTCTATTGAAACCAACTATAATTAATTGCATCTTACACCCCAAAATAAAACCCAATAAGGGGGCTACTGCCTTTTGTTACTATGGTACATGCTTCACACAGGATAATCTTTCACTATTAGAAAACATTAAGCTATATAGTATTCTTAATTAAGGCCTCATTTCAGTTAACGTAAAGCAATTTGCAATTTAATTATAATAATAATACAAATTGCAATGTAACTAATGATACAGTATGCATTTGTGTTGCATAATTAGAGCAGTCAGTAAATAAGGCTTTACAAAGCAGGAAATACGGACAGGTGAAGGAGCTGTGCTCATTCCTCACCTTGCTGACTAATGAGAGCTAGAATGGAGATCAGTCACTTCCCAGCACATTCCTTGATGTGTACCACAAAAGCACATGTATAGACAGTTCCACTAACCTAATATAACCACCAGGCAAGTGTCAGTTTAGAAAAATCCACAAAGAGAAACAAGTGATAAAATAGTATATAGCTAAAACTAACTCATTTATCAAGAAAGACAGAATAATTATTAGGAATGCCCAGACTGTATGCACTGTGATAGAAATGAGTAATGGGAACATTAACTATATTATTTTAAATTAAGAACACACTGGAGAAAACCCCAAATCTAATAAGTTTACCTAGGCTTGAATTATACCTAGAAATATAGAAATAGTGAAATGCTTGATTTTACAAACCACAGAGGTGATTTTTCTTCTGTAGGGTGGAGGAAAAGAATGCAGAGGGCCTCCTGTTCACAGTAATAATAAGATCAGACATCAAATTTTGACATTTTCACATTAGAGAAATTGAGTTCTACCAAAAATCTAATCTATTAAAAAGGCCATGCTTTCCTTTTAGCAGAGGTGTTATATAATACACACATCTTCATTCTACTATTGTATTGGTGAAGCTAGTATGTTAGTCAAATCAGGTCCTGTGCATGACACCTAAGTATCTGTTCAAATTACCATGTGCCATTAAATCACAATTCTGATTAATTTACAATATAATATAGCAGCTCTTAAATTAAGAATTATTATATCTGTAGCAAAAGAGATAATTACATATATATTTTTTCTGAACAGATTTTGGGACAGAATTCCTAATGTGGAATATGAGTAAATTATTTAGATTCTCTGCTATTCTCAGTTTGCACAAATGCTGAAATCCAATTTGGCTTATTGGTGTTTTGGCTCCAAATACATAAACCTCCTCAATTCAAACTACTGCTTGCTTTAAAATCAACTCAGTGAGTCTTTATTATCTCTCCTTGGCATAGACTAGCTTACATTCTTCAATTACATGAGCGAGTGTATAATACAGTAACATATAAAATATGTATTCTGCTTTACCAACCAGGACGTGAATACCCTGAGGGAAAGATCATGTTGGTTATCTTTTTAAATAAAGTGAAGAGAAACAGAAAATCTTCCCAGGACCCAGCATAGAAACTTCATCACAGCAGGGCCTAAAATAAATGTTTTTTTCCTTACAACAGAAAGGTAAAGAAACCAATTATCTTCAGGCAATAATCTGAATACTAGAGGGATGTGAATAGATAATACCAATAAGGTCACCTTTTTTGTTAACATTTAGGTTTTGGCAAAAAGCAGCATTCATATTTTTAAAATTGAGAAGGAGAGGAACTATGATAATACAGGGAACATATTCTATACCTCTCTCATAATTGTTGCCAAAATTTTCAAAGCCAGTCAACAGTGAGTATGTAGCTATTCTATTCTAGAAAGCATCCTCAAGCACTTTTTTTCTTGTGGGCATCATTCCACAGACACTCCCTTATCCTGAGAAGATAATTAAGAAAATATGTTTTTGCCAGACATATTTTTCCCCTCTCGTTTGAAACTTTTACTGGTGACAGTTGTCAAAAAACTAGAAAAGAAGCTCCATTCCAGCTGTCCTCTGGCCTATACTGTAAAAATACAGATGCTCAGAGGAAACAGCATATATGCCCAGGTTGACACGAACAACACATCCTGAAATGCAGTTATTACAGATAAATATGAAACTCTGGCTTCTTTTCCTAGAGGATATTCTTTAAGATGATAAATAAGCCTCACAGCTGGAAGGAGAATGAATTCAATGAGTATACTTGATTATGCAAAGGGATATGAGGAATTTCAGCGGATTGATATCACTATTAATTCTGCCATAGTTTATTTTGTGAATCTGGACAAGCCAGTGCTATTTAGTAAATGGGATTGAGAATGGAAAAAAAGATATAATAAAAAATTTTATACGAATTGCCCTGGAAGAAATTCAAAGTGTTCCCACCAGCTGTCAAATGGTCACCTAATTTCCTCTAGTTTGACAGGAAAGCATTAGAGAATACATAATATGACACATTAGTTTTTAACATATATAATTTTCCTGTAACCTCTGAAATTAAAAAATTCAAAATAAAATACTATACATTCAAAATAAGCTTTTATAAAAAAACTTTATACCCCATTTAAAGAAATTTAAAGAGGTATAGATACAAAAGATAATAGAGGATTCAGTATTTTTCAGAAGTATTCCTTTATGTACTGCAAACTATCTCCACTGTACACTAAAGATACTTTTAACTAAGAAAAAATCCTCTTGGCTGTTGGAAGCAAACACTAAGTAAAATTAAATATGCTTGAAAATAATCTAATTTCTTATGCTTATTTTGAGAGAGGCTAGAACTAACTGAATGATATGAGCACCTTACAATCATTGACTTCAGCAATGATGGAGGTGCACACCTCTCTCTGCTAGTTTCAGCAAGGCCTTATCTAATTACCTTCCAGGAAGTAATGCGAATTAGTTCCACAGAAATTTCAGAGTAGAAGGTTAGAGTGATCATTCAGTCCAGTATTTTAAACTTGGGGTTCTTAGGTTCTAAGTGGGCTCCGACAGTACTGTTAGCTTTTGGAAACTGTAAAAATATGTGTAGTCAGGAATGTGCATTTTATGAGGAGTCCAAATGGCTTTTAAATCTGAAAAGGTACATGAAACAACTACTGAAGTGGCCTAACTTCCAGTTTACAAATAATCCTGGAGAGCTGAAATGATTGCTTTAAAGATACTCAGAGTAGCTCTAAAATACCTAGAACCAGGTCTCCTGGTAATCACTTAACTCATCGTATTATTATGTTCATATCATTTTTTCTCAGAGGGTAAATAGGGAAAAAAAGTGTTAAATGTGCAAAGTGTTTTCATAACCAGGTCTTATTTCAGGTAGCAGAGTTGTTTCTAGGTCAGAATATTATCTATAAATACAAAGTCCAGAGATATGGCTCTTATGGGTGATCTACATGAGCCAAATAAAAAACTCACGAACCTCCAAACACACACACACACACACACACACACACACACACTGTTATAAACAGGTACAGTATGATGTCAAGGTATCAATAATATAACATACAAACGAAAACAAAGCATGACAATTGATTTATTAACCATCTAATTAATTTCACTGATTATTTAAGATTAATTTTAGGAAAGAAAGTCTCTAAAATAAGTAATTAAGAATAAATGTGCATTAATCCTGCCAAATCACCCCGTACATCCTCTTGGCATTTCTAAAAACAAGAAAATTGTTTAACATGTATTGATGTGTGTATAAATGTCTAAGTACATATTCTATCTCTGCCATTTACACACAATAGGCTGTTAGGCAAATTACTTAATTTCTCTGTGATGCAAGTTCCTTATAGTTCCCACTACTAAAATGGAGATAAGAACAGTATTGACCTTTTTGGGTCATTGTGGGATTGAATGTGGTAATACATGCAGAGAGCCTGGAACAAAGCTTGATATTTTATAATAATAAAATAGCTATCAGCAGCAGCAGCAGCAGTAGCAGCACCACCACCACAATGAGGCATATGTGACTAATTACTTACGGGGAATAAGAGGTTAATAAGGGAGCTTAAGATAAACCTGTTTATTGACAAACTATTCAACTATCATGAAAATTCAAACTACTCCCTGGGAAAATACCAGAAAGTCTGTTTAGCCCAGGTTTTCTTGGAGCCAAATTCCCATGGACTTGGCATAACAGGATTCTCCACCCAAATGGGATGAGAAGGCTGGGCTGACCTGGGTCCCTGGAGCAGTTCCCTTCCCCGCTTACAGCTGTGGGCAGACCAGCCCAGTGCTCCCCATCTGTCACACCAGCTTCGTACACAAGAGTTCTACATAGTCCAAGGTTCTGGCTCTGCTGTATCTCTGCAGGCAGCCTAACTGAAGTAAGCGCTCTTAGGACTTGGATTATTTGCAAGGGAAATGCTTTGACGATGATTTTAAAGATCATGAGATGTTCTGGGGCACCTGGGTGTCTCAGTCGGTTAAGCGTCTAGCTTTGGCTCAGGTCATGATCTCGTACTTTGTGAGTTCAAGCCCCTTGTGGGGTTCTGTGCTGACAGCTCAGAGCCTGCGGCCTGCTTTCGGTTCTGTGTGTGTGTGTGTGTCTCTTTCTGCCCTTCTCTCACTCATGCTCTATGTCTCTCTCTCTCTTAAAAATATATATAAACATTAAAAATTAAAAAAAAAAAAGATAATGGGATGTTCTTGGTTTCCAAAGGGAGACTATATTCAATATCACCAGGAAATAGTGAAAACCTCAAATCATGTTTGGCTTTGATGACTCTGTTGGGGTCACACCATCCCATGAAAGGGACCCATCTAAGGCCAAGAAACCTGGAAAACTACCAGCTTCCAACACAATGACAGATGCCAAGACTCCCAGTGGTATCAGTCACTGACATCATACAAGAAATTATCCATCCAGTTAAATTTCAATATTGAATATTCCAACTTACAATATGTTGTTAAAATGAAGAATTTTACCTTTTTATATTCAGCAATGCCCAAGGTATTCCAGAGGGAGTATGAAACGCAGGTAGCAATTTTACCCCAAGTTCCACTGCTTTCTTTCGAAATACCTGCAAAGTTAAATAGTTACATAAGCTACTATTGTAAGCAAAACAAAAAAGTGTTCTACTATCATCTCACATTAGCACTGTTCTACTTTAAAATTTTCTTTATATGAAAAAATAAGTTTCTCAAATTAATAGAATTATCTAGTAAAGTAAGAATGGTCCAGGGGCACCTGGGTGGTTGAGCTGGTTAAGCAGTCGACTTTGGCTCAGGTCATGATTTCATGGTTTGGGGGTTCGAGCTCTGCATTGGGCGCTGTGCTGGCAGCTCAGAGCCTGGAGCCTGCTTCAAATTCTGTGTTTTCCTTCCTATCTTCCCCTCCCCGACTTGTGCTCTGTCTCTTTCTCTCTCTCAAAAATAAATAAACATTAAAAAAAAAAAATTTAAATAAGAGAATGGTCCAGGAATCACTGTGCTGTGGGACATTTATTACTAATCTTGGTTGCACATTAGAATCCTGTTGGGAGACCTGAATAATACTGATGTCTGGGTCACACTCCCAAGATTCTAAATTCTATGGTTTGAGGCTCCTGGATCACAATTTTTATTAAAGCACCACAGGTGATGTCAGGTGATTCCAACATGCAAACCAGGAGGAGAATCACTGTTACTGGAGGGTAAGTCCTGGACTGAAAGTCGGGAGATCTGGTCCTGTTCCATCTTCACTGATTTGGTAGAGCACACAGAAAGGAGAAGTTTTAAAAAGACATATTATTACAATAACCCTATATGTCCTCTCAGTTATTTGCGGTCTTAAAACTTCCTCTGATGTTAAGTGTAGGTGAAATGGAAGACACAAAGTTAAATTAGGTAAAAGTTATGCCCAGAATTTATAAGGAAGATGATATATGCACATAAATATCTAGAACACAGATAAAATGAGAACTGGAGATAAAATCATCTGGAAGTTCAGATGCGCTCTGTAAGTGTATATGGTGAAGACAGCATTTAGATGAGGGCTGTACTCAGCGTGTAACGGGGCTAGTAATACTAGAGATTGAGGTGGGCAGCATTTCTGGGGGCCATCAGTGTAATAAGCACAGACACAGGCAAGTGGGGACCTGTAGCAGAAATGGAATAGGTCAGCTTGCCTAACCAAAAAAGAGGGAATATTGGTAAACAAGGTCAGGCATATACAACATGGGCCCAAATCATGGAGAGTCATAAATGTAAGTCTAAGACTTTTATTCTGTTAAAATGGGAAAATATTGAAAGTTTTTAAGCAGCCAGTTCACTTGAGCACATTGTGCCTTAGGAAGGGTATGAGATGACACTATTCACAGTCTCACTGAAGGAAGGCCTGCTACCATTTTCTCTGACAGCTGAGGCAGCAAGCAGGTGCTTGGCCCCTCCTCCTTCCTATACTGTATAGGACTGAGCATGGTGGGATGGGAACTTAACTATTTCCTTTTGTCTCTTGCTCAAACAACGTGAGCACATGTGAGAACAGCTGGGGAAACCCTGAAAAGTAGGGAAAAAATGGAAACAAAGTCCTTTCCCAGCCAATGGAAAAGTGTTCTTTAAACTCACTGTCAAAGAGGTCTTGTGTAGCATCTCCAGAGGGAGGAGTTCCCGTCCATAATTCCTGCTCTAAGTCCTGAGCCTCCCCACAGAGAAATCCAGGCACACACTTGGGCTCTCAGACTGAATATACTCCAGTGACACCAATGTTGATGCTATTTTGAAAACCCTACTATTTTCCAATCTCTCATTTAGTAATGAAAATTAAGGAAGTAATGAGTTGTACTGTAAAGTTTTGGCTGACAATCAGTTTAAATAAACTCACATTCCTCTAGTATACAAATGAGGACACAGATATTTATAGTATATAGAAAGCACTAGAAAACAGCAGTATTGTTTTTTTACACAAATTACCACAACTCTCTTTAAAGTGGATGATTTCCCATTTCAACAACTAACAGTATATAGAAGGAGAGGAGGGGAAAAAAAAAACAGACCAAAAGTATATTCTTTCCTTTCTCTGCCTTACTCTACAGAATTCCAAGTTCTTTTCTGCTGAAAGTGATTATCCAATCACCACCCAGCCATCTGTTGACTTCCTAGTTTCCACTTTTTAAACTGTTAATTAACTCCTTTTTCAAGAAACTTACATAAGATGGAAGTCAAACGATGCAATTAAAACACAATCGTGGATATTATAACCATATGGCGTGGGAGGTTAAGGATGCAGGCTTTGAAAACACAATGCCTATATTTGAATATTAGTTCCAACTTCTTCAAATTGAGTATTCTTGGACAAATTGCTTAATCCCTCTGTGCTAAGCCTCTTCATCTATAAAGGGGGATAACAATAGCATTTACTGGAGTGCCTGGGTGACTCAGTCAGTTAAGCATCCAACTCTTGCTTTCATCTCAGGTCATGATCTCACTGTCCTGAGACGAAGCCCCACTTTGGGCTATGTACTGAGCATGGAGCCTCATTCTTTCTCTCCCTCTTCTCTGCCCCACCCGCCTCTCAAAAAAAAAAAAAAAAAAAAAAGAAAGAAAGAAAGAAAAGAAAAGCACTCAATCACATTTGCTTTTTTACTATTTTGAAGGTTGTGGAAAGAAATGAATGTGTTTTTATACTGAAGGACCTTAGGACACGTAGCAATCACATTACAAGGTTAGTTGTATCATTATGGTGATAATAATAATGGTATTTCCCTAAGAACTTTCTTAGAAAGCACTGCTTGAAATTCTTCCTTGTCTTGTCTTTAATCCCACCACTCTTTTGGTACCTTCTACTCAGGGTGTGGTGTGAGTGTGTGTGTGTATGTGTGTGTGTGTGTACTGTGTCCCCATTACATATACTCCTATCATCAGCATTCATTCTCAAGAGCTAAGCCCTCAGTTCTCATCACCTGTTTGCATTTCCTAATTCAACTTTCCAGGCCAGCTCTAGTGCTGTACTTCTACTTGTATGCTCACATCACAATTTGGGTGCCTTGTTGTCTTCTGAAATACGTCCAAGATGAAATAATCACTTAATATTCCAGCCAAACTTCCCCAGTTCCATCACTGACACTGTTCAACCAGTCCGTGGGGCCCAAGAGAGGAGGCATTTTGACTATTGATTTATCACTCTTTAGTCATAAAATGTCAATGTTCATTTCCCCCTAAATGTCTTATATCCAACTCATTCCCTTTCTGTGACATGAGCATAGTCCTTATTTTCAACACTGGGTACAATGAAATGGCATGATAAAAAAAGAAGGTCCTTTTGGGGCACCTGGGTGGCTCAGTCAGTTAAGTGTCCGAATTTGGCTCAGGTCATGATCTTGTGGTTCATAAGTTTGAGCCCTGTGTCTGGCTATGTGTTGACAGGTCAGAGCCTAGAACCTGCTTCGGATTCTGTGTCTCCCTCTCACTCTGCTTCTCTCTCTCTCTCTCCTTCTCTCTCTCAAAAATAAATGCACATTAAGAAAAAAAGAAGTCTTCCATTCTCCAGGATTTCCCCTCCTGTTTCCATTAGTCTGTATCTGTATTACACAGATCTTTTTTACAACTTTCTTCTTACAGAAACAATAATGATTCCCTCTTGTCTAAAACATCAGGTTAAAACTGATCTGCTGACTTTCCAATGACCTCTATGAATAAGACCAGTTTATGATCTAAGATCACTCTAGCTCCAACTTGAGTCTTCATGATCTTGAACACTCATTCAAGGTCAGTCCACTTTAGTTTCTTTTTTTTTTTCCTTAAATGATTTCCATCCCAGCTTTACTGAGATACAATTGGCATGTAAAATTGTGTATACCGTGATGATCTGATTCATGCATACACTGCGAAGTGATTACTACAATAAGCTTAGTTAACATCTCTATCTTTGCATAATTACTGTGTGTGTGTGTGTGTGTGTGTGTGTGTGTGTGTGTTGCAACCTTGGTATACTTATTTGTAGAGTGCTTTCTCACCTTGAAACAGCCTCTTCTCCCTCCTGGTGACCAATCCAAATTCACCTATTCCTCAAGGCCCAGTCTAAATCCCAACTCTAGGCCAAGATCTTTGCCTTCTGTGACTACCTACACTGACACCTGGCATCACATAATGTAGCGTTTGATTACAGAAATCAAGATACAAATGTCTAAATGCTTTCTTGTGCGACTCTCTTGTACCCCCAAGTAATTTTCTTTTTTTCTACAAGTAGAGAAAAAGACCTCCATTTCTCCTTCACTGCCTATTATACATATCCAACCCAGATTAAGTCATTTTGTGTTTATCTGTTTTTAAATATTTTAAATGTTTAATTTTGAGAGATGGAGACAGAGTGACTAGAGGAGGGGAAGGGGGAGAAGGGGAGAGAGGGAGGGAGAGAGAGAGCGCGCGCGCGCGCGACACACAGACAGACAGAAGACACAGAATCCAGTGTCTGAGCTGCCAGCAGAGCCCAGTGTGGAACTTGAACCCACGAACCTGGAGATCATGACTTGAATGAGCTGAAGTCCAATGCTTAACCAACTAAGCCACCCAGACGCCCCAGGTCATTCTGTGTTTACATTTATTGATATCAGCACAGTATTCCTATGAGAGTAGTTGGGACAATATTTGTATTTTCAGTTATCAGAGAGAAAACCACAACCCTTGTGTCTTGAGGTCCCCTAGTCCACCTTTGCTGACTCCCTCGTTCTCTGCATGCCTAGTTTATGCTTAACTTCAGAAATCCTCTTTCATAACCATTTTGGAGGTCTTTCTTAACAAGGCTATGTAAAGTTAGCCATCCCATTTACTGTTCATCATACCACCTTGTTTATTTCTGTCCCACCATTTATCACATCCCTAATTAACATGTTGTTTATTGTTTGACAATCCCAGCAGACTTAAGTTTCACGAGGGCATAGACTGTCTTCTTTGTTGCTGTATACATATACCTAGTTTACAGTAAAGTAGCGGGTACTCAGTAAATGTTTATTTAATAAATGAATTAATCCAATATTAATAAATATACATAGGGCACTATGATACTTTGATACTCTAGTGTTTATGAAGTGCTCCATCCTATTCTACTAGTTTCTATTGTTGGCAAATAATGAATTATGTCAAATATTTTCAAGTCTCAACCCTTGGACATAATTACAAAATAGTTTTGGGTGAAAACATTAATTAACATACTGATGTTTTAAATGAAGTCATACATGAGCCTGAGTCAATTCCAATTCTTAATGTTTGATTTGTTATCTCCTCCTGAGATATTAAGAGAGGTTACTTGGAGAAAGAATCCAGGTTCTCAAAGAGAAAGTCTTTCTCCCTAAAATGGTAGTATGTAATAAAATTCAAAGCTAGCTTGTAAAGTTAATGCTGTTAAAAGATAGAAGGAAAAATGTCACCAATCATTCTAAAGAACAATTAAGTTTTTACTGGCACATGCTGGACAATGTGCTGAAAGGCAAATGATTGCAAAAAACACACATAAATGGTGCTTCAGTGCTCTTTCAAATGGGGCAGGCAGGGTGGAGGTTGCACTGGGCCAACCAGCATTTGCATCCTGGGACTACTGTGGCTTCAAGAGGGGCCTGGGTGTATCACTTAACTTTTCTGGTTCTCAGTTTCCCCAGTTAAACGGGCTTATAGAAAAGCTAGTACTCAGAAGTCATAAAGCTAGTTCTAAAATGGGACTGGCAAAAAAGCAAAGCTATTATCATTTTTATAATGATAGGAAGTGTTAATTTGCCATCAAATTCTTAGTCAACCTTGGTTTTCAGGATTTACTGGTACTTGTGTTTGGTGGGGAGGATTTATAAAGAGAGCAAAAAGAAAAATGACAGTTAATAAAATGTAATCTATGCTGACAATAGAAGATATTTTCTTTTTTAAAAAAATGACCATTAAAATCAAATAGTTTTTATATAACATGTGCCAATCAATTTGAGATGGGCAGACACTTATGACCATAAGGAATCTTCAAAAAGATCCTGCATCATGGAGATTCTGATGATATCTATAGCAAAGAAAAATCAAAACTAATGTAATTTGCTGAAAGAAGGTGGTAAAATATGATGAAATAGCTTCTAAAATAATCTTTAAAGCATGTAACTAACAAATAGGTTTAAATAAAAGCTTTTATGGTCTCAAGTTAAGAACCTCAAAATAACTGCACCAAAACTGTATCCTTTCATTACATTTAAGGAACATCACCACAGTCTTACTGCTGTTTTTGATCAGTGTTTTAAACTTCAGATTTTAGAATCTATCAAATAAAAACATTTATCTTTTTACTTTACCCTTACAGATAGGATTAGACAAGGCTATAAGCAAGATATATGGGTGTTTTTTTTTGCCTTTCTAGTTTGCAGATCCCTGAAGAACAGTACAGGAATATTTACACGCCAGAGCAAAGAGTAAGGAAAGAGGAAATGAATAAGAACAGACGGCTGTGGCGCTGGAAAGAACCAGTTTCAGTTCAGACATGCTTCAGTTTGAAGTGCACAATCAATATCAAAGCCTTTCTTCAAATGCTTACACTGAAAACTTCACTGTTAAAAGATCAAACACTAATTCCCCATTAGTATAAGCAGGCTTTACCTATTACTCATTTAGCTACATAAAGTTTTCTGCACAAAGATGCCATAGATATGATACATATCTTTGACTGAAAACAACTGAAATAACCTATATATTGTTAGCTGAGCTGATTAACACACATAACATGGGTCAAATTTAATCATTCAACCAGTAAGTACTTATTGAGCTACTGTGGCTTTTTAGAGTGAAATTGATAAAGGCTTAAATATTTGATAAAGATATATAAAAATAGTTAATCCAGAAGAAATTTAGAGCTAGAAGGGACATCAGAGGTCATCTAGTTCCATAATCTTGGTGTATGGATGAAACTGATGCTCAGAGAAAGGCCCTATTCCCCTAAATAAATGCTCTGATGTGGGACAGTTGTGGGACAATAGCTGTGGTCAAGTGAATGCCTGCTTCATTCCACCCCAGATACCAGTAATTCTTCTTTTTTAAAAAATTTTTAAATATTTTTAAATTTACTTTTGAAAGAAAGACAGAGCATGAGCAGGGTAGGGACAGAGAGAGACATAAACACAGAATCTGAAACAGGCTCTAGGCTCTGAGCTGTCAGCACAGACCCCAGTGTGGGGCTCGAACTCACGAACCATGAGATCATGACCTGAGCCAAAGTCAACCGTTTAACTGACTGAGCCACCCAGGCACCCCAGAAGTAATTCTTCTGACCCAGAGAAACTCCCCTGTTCTATGTATGTATGTGTGCACATATCTACACTGCCTTTTTCAAATTTTGTACTCCCTGTAATTAATTAAAACCAAAACCTGATATTTTTCTAAATAAGAATTGTTGTATTTGTCAAGTTGCATTATGAACATAATTTTTTATTAATTTATAAATTTAATTAGATGAATACTTTTGTCAATTGTTTTGTTTTTCTTCTCTATGATTCAGTATAATTCAATTTTTAGTCTTCAGGCAATTAGATGAAGTGAGTGTTCTTCCTTTTCCTCAAAAGTAAAGCACTAAGATCTCCCTGACTTGATTATTCAAAAGTAAAAAGAATATGCATGCTAATCTGCCAGTAACCATGAGTCATAACAAGGAAGAGTCAATGTAACTGTGCCTTAGACTGGATTTTTTAATGTATGAAAGCCACAAAATTTTAGTGAAAGGAAAAAACTTCCGATAAGTATAATTTATAGATCTGGATATAGAATGCCCTAGTAAATAGGCATTTTTGACTTAGTTAGCTTTTTAGAATTATTTATTTCTCATGAAAAAATTAACAGTGAAATTTTTTTAAAGTTTGCTTTCATACTGTTCCCTAGTCAAAATGAATAAATGTTGATAAATGAATTAATAAAATTGCATCTTAGTACTGATTTTTTCTTGAGGGTTCCAATTTTATTCCCTAGCTTCTTGGTTTTTTCCTGAGGGCCCTAGTTTCATTCCCTAACTCCTGAACAGGGAAAATATTATAAAGTTAAGCGAGCAGGATTAAAAATGGGGAAAAATACTAGAAAGAATTTCAGGCTGTTTAAGGTCAACATCACCAGTATTCATGTGGGCAGGAGCCACTGCCACCACCTCCTGGAAATGGTCCTATGATTTCCTTGAGCATAAATAAGTCAGAGTCAAGGTGGCCTGGTAATAGGCACAGGTTCTAGTTCAGGGTCCACTACTTTTCAGTTCTGTCACAATGAAGACGGCCTTCATCTTCATCTAGTGCCTTTATAAAGGGCACTAGACAAGATACTTTCTGAGGTACTTTTCTGCTCTATACGATCTAGTTTTAAGACTTAGGAAGCACTTACTACATGTTTCTCAATATGATAAGGGCTATAAGAGAGATCCATGAGAAAACAAAGATTCCTGATCTCAAGGAGCTTACAACCAGGAAGGCGAGTCAGGTGTATAAAACTATATAAATATAAAATATGAACCATAAAACAATAGTAACCAACACATAAGTAGAGACTAACTTGCGTGATATAGGCTATAACTATGGGAATAAAACAAAGAAAGAGATTGAGTTAGGTCCCAGGGGTGAGGGAACATTGGAGAGGTGGCACTTATGTGGGTGCAGGTGGGTGTTTATTTGGGCATAGGTATGTACCTGTTTGTGCACACTCTGCATTAATGTGGTGGAGAACAGATCAAACAGAAGGGGAGAGGAAGGAGCTGGACAGAGAGCAGGCTAGAGAGGTAGATTTATAGGGCCTAGATGAAATAAGACAAGTTCATTAAGCTTAAATATCAGGAAGAGAAGTTAAAGGATTGATTAAAAGAGCATATCATGGGTCAAGCAAGTCCCAACACTTACCACCTTAGTGCTTCCCATTCACAATAAGTGTAGGAATTTCTGAATCAGCGTCCTGAGGAACAGGGCAGGGAGAAAGGCAGTACTTCTCATTGGTTATGCACCCTTGCTTAGTTGTAAGGGGCAAAGGTACATAAATGACAATGTCAAGAAATATTACAATGGTTTTATGGTAGAAATTTATGGTTTATTGTAGAAATTAACAGAGTAGTGTGGGGTTTGGAGAAAGTACGTAGTATCGTGACAGAAAGTTATGTGTCCCTTTTCTAACATACATTTAATATGGGGGTTCTAACATACATTCAAAATGCACAGAAAAGAAGAGCAGAACCAATGAATATATATAGCTCCTGCACGGGAGACTTATCTTTAGGTGTACCATACGTTGTGTTACCTTAGATGTTCTGAAAAACACTGGCCGAAGAACAATAAAAAACAGCATAATAGTCCAAGCCATAATACAGTGCTCAGAGATGGGCTGTTGAGCTGCTCATTCTGTCTCAATTTTGGTATTAAAAAATGGTCAATTCACCAACATGAGGTTTTGAAAAATACACAGTATATTGCTAATAATAGTTAATATTAGTTAATATGCCAGTGTCTGAACACACATTTCACATCAAAAAGAAATTTTCTTTTTTTATTTAAACATTTTTTTAATGTTTTTTATTTATTTCTGAGAGAGAGAGACAGCATAAGCAGGGGAGGGTCAGACAGAAAGGGAGACACAGAATGTGAAACAGGCTCCAGGCTCTGAGCTAGCTGTCAGCACAGAGCCCGACGTGGGGCTGGAATCCACGAACTGTGCGATCATGACCTGAGCCGAAGTCAGATGCTCAACCAACTGAGCCACCCAGGTGCCCCAAGAAAACATCGTTTTAAAGAAAACATAGTCCCTGCTAAAGAGACAGGAAATTATGAAAATACGTATACTATCTATCAATGATTTCTAATAGAATCTGTGGAATCCACAACATAAAGGTTGTTAATATGTGCTATCACAGTGTTAAAACAGGGACTGTTCTGTTTATTATTACATTTGCAGGTAAATATCACAAATCATTGGAAACACACAGAATCCAGGCTTGGAAACCTTTGTCCAATAGAAAGATAAGAAGAAAATGACAGCCTCATCTCTCCAAGTATATTTTGATTTCTTGGCATTTTTGAGTTTTAAGACATTCTACAACAGGGATTTTTCCAGATATCGAACCTCATCTCTCAAGCACATCAAAATATCTGTAGTTTAACCTTGCTATTTATATTGGTTTTAGAAACATGTTTATCTGTTCTTTTGATTTAGTGAAATGTACAGCTATCCTGTCCTGCTAACTCAGCATCTGTATCAATATGCAGACACTGTGTTGGAACTAAGACATCTAGCTCACTGCCATCTGCTAATGGAGCTGTAAGATCTTGAGCACTCACTTAACTCCCTCTGTGCCTCAGTTTTTAAATATGGGAAAAGGGAATCATTTTCCCAAGTCAAAGATGATTAAATGTTATTAAATGTACACATGGTTTGTAAAGAGCAATAATAGTTACCACCAATATTGTTCTTTGCTATAAGAGAGTGGTTCCCTCAGGAATAATTGAAGGATATTAGGCTTTTTGTCCATACGCTAAATGGTCCAAAAAATGCTGAGCTTTTATGTCTGCTTTATTATAGTTGTAATATTTCCTTTGGTTATTTGCTCAGTTCATTATAGTGAAGATTTCTCATTGTTGTATATTTGCTCTCCTTCTAAACTGCTGACTAATTTTGTAAACACTTGTCTATACCAGAGCCTGAGTATAGGTCAAATGTCTCTTCTGTGTTTGTCTTCTGTTGAAGGGCAGAGGAAAATGTGCCCTAATTTTGTATTAGGTGACTAAATTTGAACTATTAACTCTACATGGATGAAAAAGCAGTGGATTAGTAGGTTACTTAGCAGTAGTAGCTTGCAAATTGCAAAGTCAACTAAATACCCACATCTACATAGGTTCTGTTTGCTTTTTTACAAAAATGCAAAATGTAAGCTACTCCTTTTTCTTTCTAAGCAAATGTAAACTCATCTGATTCTACATCTAATCCCATTAATTTGGTGGTTTTGATTTCTTCAGAACCTTCTTTTATCAGATAAAGGACACCTCTAAATTGCCTTTGGGCACAGAGTTCATAATAAACTACATCAACTGATGGATGAACAATTTAAGTTATCAGATGGTGATGTTGCTAGACAAAAAACTTGACAACAGTGCTATTTTTCTTTTATGTTTATGCCTCCCTCAGCAAGTTGATTAACCTCACTTAGCCTCAGCTGCCTCATCTACAAAATGGACAACTTATAGGGGCACCTGGGTGGCTCAGTGGGTTAAGTGTCCGACTTCAGTTTAGGTCATGATCTCACAGTTTGTGAGTTCGATCCCCACACTGGGCTCTGTGCTGACAGCTCAGAGCCTGGAGCCTACTTCAGATTCTGCGTCCCTCTCTCTCTGCCCCTCCCTGACTTGCCCTCTGTTATGACTCTCAAAAATAAATAAAACATTAAAAAAAATGGATAACTATACCTTTGCACCTGACAACTCAGAAATCCCTTCCCATCTCCCATTCTTTTTACCTAACACCAAAATTAAATTTTTAATTTTTCCTATCATACAATAAATATATTCTCACTGAAAAATCATAAAATTTATACAGACAAAAAAATAGGGTCCCATTAATCCTACCCACCTGATACAACTATTGTTAACATCTTAAGTGTCTTTATTCTTCTAAATGGTATTGATTGCATTTTTTGAAAAATGGCAATCTTCCATATGTAATGTTTTGTAATGTTTTAAATCCATCTCCAGCAACTTAATCTACATCAAACACAACATTCCATACCAAAGGTCAACAAACACTTTCTGTAAAGGGTCAGATAGTAAGTACCAGCTACACACTTTCTATTTCTTGTGGGTTTTGAATTTTTTCTTTTATAATCCTTAAACATGTAAAAGCCATTCTTACCTCTGGTAGTAAAAAACACGTTTCAGGATGAATTTGGCCAGACTGCTGTAGTTTGCTGACCCACTTTACATTAATGCATGCATTTCTGTAATATCTGTTTTTAAAAAGCTATATAATATACCAGTGTATAGATATGCTAGAACTTAACCAGACTCCTATTACTTGACACTTAGGTTTCCATTGTCTTGATACTGTAAAGAGCAGTGGAATGAACACTGCTGTACATACTTATTTGTATATATGACTATTTCTTCAAGGTAAATGGTTGAAAGCAGAATTTCTGATCATAGGACATTTACTCATCCATTCACTCACTAACTAGAGATGTAGGATCAGAGCAGCCATAGACAAAATGTAAATGAATGGGTGTGTCTGTAGTCTGCCACCCCTGTATTATATTAACTTTACTGAGAGCACCTTAAATATAGTAAGAGGTTTTAAAACTGTTTTTCATATATCCTATTTCATGACAACGGTACATGTTTTTAATAGACAAGTGTTATATTCTCACACTACCATAACTAATTCAATTCCTTATATTAATCATCATCATCATCAGAATATCAAAATGTTACATAACTCAATACTTTTCTATTAGTAGAGCTTCAAAAATACCAGATTGAAATAATCTGGGGGTGCCTGGGTGGCTCACTTGGTAAAGCTTCCAAGTTTCTGGCTCAGGTCATGGTCTCATGGGTCATGAGTTGGAGCCTTGCATTAGGCTCTATGCTAACATGTGGAGCCTGCTTGAGATTCTCTCTCTCTCCCTCTCTCTCTGTCCCTCTCATGCTCATGCTGTCTTTCTCAAAATAAATAAATAAACTTCAAAAAAAATTTAGACTTATCACTTTGAAAAAAAAGAATGAATCTGGGAGGCATTTCCTTTTTACAATACAAACATACAATAACTAACAGAAAACATAATTTATCTTGTCCATTGTGGCCACTCTTGTACTATCTGAATGCTTTTTAAAGCTATTACATAGATACACGCGCGCGCACACACACACACACACACTTCAACACAGCTGAAACTTTCTAAACTATAAACTTTCAAAAAGAAACTTCTTCTATAATTCTGACCTTTAAAAATGTCAATTCATTTATTCAACAAATATTTATTGAGTGCCTATGTGCTACATGCCAAGTTGCAAAAGGCACTTGGAATACAGAAGTAAATAAGACAGCTGTGGTCAATGACTCATAATAACACTTGTTTTTTGAAGTGTAACTCTGGAAAAATGTCCACAGAATAAGTAGTATTTGATGATAGACAGGAAAGGATCAAGTAATAACTTCCATTTCTTCTCCAAAAAGAAAATGAAGAAGAAAATTATATTGTGAGTACTGCACAAAGTATTAGATAAATCTTTGCCATCAGCCAGACCATGTACAATCAGTAAAAGTATCAGAGATATAGAGAAAGACAACTGTATAAAACTATAGAGAAAGTTATCATTTAGATGTTTTTAAAGATCTTAAATGCAGTTTTAGACAAAACAGACTTCCCTCAGTATGATCTATGTACACCATATATACATCTTTTCTTCAGTGACTGGTCAACATCTTGAAGGTTATCATTTAGATGGGAATCACCCTTAGTAGCTAAAAAACTGATTAGATCTGTTCAGAAGAACTAACTCTAATAGAAAGACTGGGATAGTAGCACTGTGTGTTTAAAGAACTAAAAGTCACAAAGAAAAATACTATTATGAAATCATTATATGTAGAATCAATAAAGGCTGAACTCATAGAAACAGAGAGCAGAATGGTGGTTGCCCAGGGGTTATGGGGGGAAAGGGGCTGGGAAAATATGGAGATGCTGGTCAAAGGGGACATACATACTTCCAGTTATAAGATGAAGAAGTTCTGCTATCTAATGTACAGCATGGTGATTGCATTTGACAATAGTGTATTATATACTTAAAAGCTGCTAAAAGAATATTATCTCAGATGTTCTCTCCAAAAAAGAAATGGTAATTATGTGAGGTGATGGAGGTATTAACTAATGCTACTGTGGTAATCATATCACAGTATAAAAGGGCATCAAATCATCATGTTGTAAATTTTACTTACACAATGCTATAAGTCAATTATATCTCAATGAAGCTTGCAGGGGTGGGGGTGTGGTATGTGTGTGGAGTATGACTCAAAGTTCTAAGATAATGCGTGGTGGAGAAAACATAGCATTCAAGGATAAAAGAGGAGTAAAAGAGAAGTGATAGAAGATGCCTTGCAGTTCTAAGGCCAGTCTAAGGGCCAGAAGGCAGACCCATAGGTCAAGATGAAATAGAAACAGAGTCAAGTTCTTCTAAGATAAAACAAGGAGCAAAACACATGATAAAAACTTGATATGGGGCACCTGGGTGGCTCAGTTGTTAAGCATCTGACTTCGGCTCAGGTCATGATCTCATGGTTCATGGGTTCGAGCCTCGTGTCAGGCTTTGTGCTGACATCTCAGTCTGCTTCAGATTCTGTGTTTCCCTCTCTCTCTGCGCCTCCCCTCCTCATGATCTGTCTCTGTGTCTCTCATAAATAAACATTAAAAATTTTAAAAAGAAACGAAACTTGATATGAATGCTAAAAATCTCACCTTTAAGAAACAAAGTAATAGTGGAATACTATAATTTTGGCCCAAATTTTAGTCACTACAAGGCAGTACTTTTGAAGATAACTGACTGAGAATTATGGGACACATTAACGGTCTTTTTTTAGGGGTTGTGATAAAAAATAAAAGCAAAAATTCTGGCAAATTCCAGCATGGATCTTGGACTATGGAGGAAATAAGATTACAAAAACACTTTTAAAATCTCCATTAAAGATTTGGGTAAAGACAGAAATCTGTGTCATATATTCTTCTGGGATAATGAGAGGACTCTTCTATTTACTTTATTTAACTAGAATTTCCCTTCATATAAATGAAACCCAAATAACTTACGTTCCAATTGATACAATGATTGTTAGGTTTTAGGAAAGGACCTTCACCATGATTCCCAATAGAGGAAATGTTTCCCTCAATATATCTGATGTAGTAAATTAGGACAGGGTTTCCTAAACAATGGTGACAGCTAAATCTAGATTTTTTTTTTTTTTTCAAGGAATCCTGTTGGTTGCAAGAGGAGAGTTCATGGCATTAGGTCAGTGGTTCTCAAAGTGTGGCTGGATTTCAGGCTAGTGGCATCAGGATCATGTAAGGACTTGCAAGAAGTGCAAATTATCAGACTCCTATCAGACTCCTATCCAGATATACAGAATCAGAAACTCTGAGTGGAGAGGGGGGCATAAATTTGTGTTTAATAAGCCTTCGCAGGGCTTTGGGTCTACACTAGTTTGAGAAGCACTGAATGTGCGTGGCTCAGGTAATTCAATAAGAATGAGAAGTAAATTGATTGGAAACAATACTTTCATACAAATATTTATATAACATCACAGGTATTACACGGTTTCTGCAATGAACCAAGTAAAAATCTTTAAGTTTACAAATTGCACAAGAGATATTAAGCCACGTGGCTCTGAATTCACCATTTAATAGTCAACTTTTCATTTGCTGTTCGCCTGATATTTAAGAGCAAATGGGACAGCCAATTCCTAAATGAATGGCAGTCATCACTGCATAATTTCAGTCTTATGTGCTTGCCACTGTGGTTTAGAGGCTTATTTTACTGTTAGTCATGTCTCTAAGTCACTTAATAGCATTAGAATGGAAAGATATGGTCAAATTTATGAGGCTGAGAACAAACCTCCCGTGAGTACTTTATACCACACTGAGAATCTAATTACTGGTTCGCAACACAGCATTTATTAGTTTTTTTCTCCCTTCACACAGACCGTTGCAAATCAGCACACAATAGTATTTAGTTTTGAAGGGACATTTGTATGTAAAGTAGCTCTTGTATCTATTTGTGGTAGTTGACAGGTAAAATAACCCTGTTTTAGCTTAGGATTAATCATACAAAGTTAAAAACAACAACAACAACAATTATTTTCAACAGTGAGAGATATGCCAATATTATAGACCAGGAATAATGTAATTGCTAAATATTTGTAAAATTAGGCACATCTTACATTAATAGTAGGAAGAAGATCTTTATGATATGTCGTGCAGATGATCGATTCAAGTTATGTCTGAGGGGAGTTCTCTGTGCCTCTTGAATTTCAACTTCTACTTCCCGCTCCAGGTTGAGGAAGTTCTAAGTGTCCATCAACAGACGAATGGATCAAGATGTGGTTTATCTATATGATGGAATACTACATGGCAATAAGAATGAAATCTGGCCATGTGTAGCAACATGGATGGAACTTGAGGGTGTTATGCTGAGCGAAATAAGTCAGGCAGAGAAGGACAAATACCATACGTTTGCATGTATAGGAGGATTAGGAGGAACTTAACGGAGGACCATGGGGGAGAAGAAGGGGGGAAATAGTCGGGGAGACGGAGAGAGGCAAACCATGAGAGACTCTTGAATGCTGAGAACAAACTGAGGACTGATGGGTGTGGGTGTAGAGGGGGGAGATGGGCATGGAGGAGGGCACTTGTGAGGATGAGCACTGGGTGTTATATGGAAACCAACTTGACAATAAACTTTGTAAAAAAAAAAAAAAGGAAGAAGATCTTTAAGTACAACTTTCTTAAGAGATATTTTGGGCTTCTTTTCATTAAAGTTCTTAACAAGGAAATCAGCAGGAAAGAAATGGAAACTAGCAAATATGTGTAACTATTTCTTGAGATCTAGATCCCTCAGAAACTTTGGAAAATTTAAATACATAAACATTTAAAAAAATTTCCTGAGGCCTTTCCAAATTCTTTATTATAGGCTAAACTTCATTTATCAATGACTGATTAGAATCCAAAACTCGGGGTTGGGGGGGGGGGGAGAAGGGCAGGAATCAACATACTGGTTTTGTGCTGGTTGAATAAATATCTACATTTAAAAAATCTTAATAAAGACTTTCAACTAAGGAATGTGAATATATTTAAATAAAGTAATCACACAACTAATTATAATGACAGACCACATGCATTTAAGTAATGAATCAAATATTTTGGGGCAAATCCTCTTCTCCCCATGGGTTTCCTTCTTTCCTTCCTAAACATCTTCCTTTTTTATAGGTCTTGCAGTAATACACACTTATACCGTGAACTGACAATATTTCAAGATATAAAGAATATAAAGAGATTTCACTCCAAGTTATCTCTAACATGCTAACTATATTAAAAAGTGAATATTCATATATAAACCATAAAATCTGAACAACATCCTTTGTTTATATTACTGTCCACACTAGGATGACAACTTCTGTGAAAACACAATCACTTAGTGAGAACGCCCAAGTTTAGTGATGCCAGGAATGAGGATGTTTAAGTAGGCTTTCAGCCATATAACTTCCCAAAGACTGAACTACATAATGATTTTGGCCAAGTAATAATAGCTGATGCTTATACAGCATTCAATATATTCCAGTGACTCTTCTGCGTGTCTACATCTAAGTCACTTAATCCTTTAAAGAAGCTTTTGAGGGTGGGAAAGGTTAACATCCCTCATTATGTTCACACAAAGCTATGAAAAGGTGGATCTGTGATTTGAATGTCAAGTCTGATGCTAGAGTCTAGTATTGACCATTACTCTGTGCTACTGAAATCAAGTTTCAGAGTAACTCTGAACAAAACTTAACATGCATTATGAGACTGAATGAAAGGATTGCTTATTGTTTTCAAATAATATATGTTAGTTACCATATATGCTATTAAGTATACAGCTGTTTATAACTTGAGGATTTACTACCATGCCTAGGTGGTAAATAAAGAACTGTTTCAAGTTATTTGGATGATCTTTTATAAAGTAAAAAGATGAATGCTGTTTATCAAAATACCTCTTCAGCCAGCACTTTAAGATATGTAGATTATTTATATATAAACTGTGTATTTGAATTAGCTTGCTTTATACCTGACATATAATCTATAATTTATATATATAGATAATATATCTATCTATATCTATATCTATATCTATATCTATATCTATATTATCTCTCTATATATATCTATATAGATATATATATCAAGTTAACTCAAATACATTAAATACATATATTATCTCTCTATATATATCTATATAGATATATATATCAAGTTAACTCAAATACATTAAACATTCCTTTAGAAAGAAGAGACCCAAAATAGATCCCAAGATCCAAAACTGATTCCACCCAAGCTTGACAATTTTGGGCAATTTTTTTGCAATTAATTTACTTAAAAGCTTATTTAATGGGAATGTAAACTGGTACAGCCCCTCTGGAAAACAGTGTGGAGGTTCCTCAAAAAATTAACAATAGAACTCCCCTATGACCCAGCAATAGCACTGCTAGGAATTTACCCAAGGGAAAAAGAAATGCTGAGGCATAGGAGCACATGTACCCCAATGTTCATAGCAGCACTCTCAACAATAGCCAAAACATGGAAAGAGCCTAAGTGTCCATCAACGGACGAATGGATCAAGAAGATGTGGTTTATCTATACCATGGAATACTACATGGCAATGAGAAACAATGAAATCTGGCCATGTGTAGCAACATGGATGGACCTTGAGGGTGTTATGCTGAGCGAAATAAGTCAGGCAGAGAAGGACAAATACCATACGTTTGCACGTATAGGAGGATTAGGAGGAACTTAACAGAAGAACAAGGGGGAGAAGAAGGGGGGAAATGGTGGGGGAAAGGGAGAGAGGCAAACCATGAGAAACTCTTGAATGCTGACAAAAACTGAGAACTGATGGATGTAGGGGGGAAGGGGGATGGGCATGGAGGAGGGCACTTGTGGGGATGAGCACTGGGTGTTATGTGGAAACTAATTTGACAATAAACTATTTGTAAAAAAATAAATAAATAAATAAATAAATCACCACAGAATTAAAAAAAAAAAAAAGCTTATTTAAATTCTAAAGATGCACATATACAGACACTCCCTCCCTTCAACACCCACACATACAACACGTATAGCCTAGTGTAGTACTGTATGACACACATCCTACTAATTACCATCCAGGTCAAGAAACTGGATTTTGCCTGCCCCATCAGAGGCCCCTGAGTGTCCAGCTCAGAAACAGCTCCTTCCTTCCCTCTAAAACTAGCCACACCTCAGCACTTATACCATTCTATTTATCAACTGATGTTTATCTTTAGACTTAAAAATAAACTATAACTTTTGGGGCACTCAGTCAGTTAAGCCTTCGACTTTGGCTCTGGCCATGATCTCACAGTTCATTGTTTAGAGCCCCATGTAGGGCTCTGCACTGACAGCTCAGAGCCTGCAGCCTGCTTCAGATTCTGTTGTCTCCCTCTCTCTCTGCTCCTCCCCAGCTCACACTGTCTCTCTCTCTCTCTCTCAAAAACAAAATAAATATTACAAAACAAAAACAAAACTAAATACTACAACTTTTTAACCTCTTTTATACCACAGACTCTCTCTTTTCCCCTTTCTTTTCCTTATAATTTACTTAGGCACATTTGAGTTATTTTAACAATAGTAGGTACATCACACACATGCATGTGTAGTGTAGCTCAACACATTTTTTCCTCTGTATTTTTGACAGATTGGAAGCTGGATCCAGAGACTTGATCCCTTTGGCAAGACTCAAGGTGATATGTTCTTTTATCAGAAGGCATGTGTGTGGTTTGCTCTCCTTTTGAGAAATTAGTAGCTGTTGATGATCATGGCCTAGATTTCACTAATTCCTCAGGGTTTGTAAAAATGGGTGATTTTCTACTTTGATCATTTTACATTCATTTATTAACAGAAATAATTTTATTAAGAGACACTCTGCTTACCTACTACTTGGTTACCAGTGATATAGTTCATATAGAAAGGGCAAGATAAATGCTTTCTTTTTCTTTATCAATTTTCAAGGTCATAAACTGCCCCATCACTGTTCTGAAGGCGATCAATTCTTTTTAATACCATTATGAACTCAGCTATTTAATCATACCTAATGGGTTTTAATCTGTTACATTTCTTAGTTTTACTAAAATAAAATTCTCATATTTGTCAGTGGAAGCCTCTTGTAAGTTGGCTCTTAATTCCTTCTAACATTACATTAGTAGTCTTTGTTATTTGGTTTAATGGGATGTTTCAGACTAGTCTTGTACATTTTGTATTTCAGCCATTTCTGCAGGAAGCCCTGGTTAGTAAGAAACAGGAATTCAAAACTTAACCTGGGTGCTGGGGATGCTTGTGACCACTGAACTCATCATTATTTTTAGGCTTCTTCAGGCCTAAAAACGTGTGTGTGTGTGTTATACAAACACACATATACCCACATTAATGAATATTAATATTTTAATATAAAATATATCATAAATTCATACCAATATTTCCAGTTTAAACTCAGAACTATGATGTTTTTCCTTTTAACACTCTGATCATACAATTCACTCATATAAGTGTACGTTTCAGTGGTTTTAGTATAGTCACACTAAACTGATTCACCACAATAAATTTTATAACATTTTTATCACCCCTAATAAAGAAACACCATATCCATTAGCAGTCACTCCCCATTTACCCCCAATCTCTTCAGGCCTAGGCAACCTCTAACCTACCTTCTTTCTATCTTTAAAGATTTGCCTATTTAGGACATTTCATAAAAATGGAATCACACTATGCAGGATTTTGGTTGATTCAAGCTTGTTCTATGTTAGATTTACCAGGAAGGGCTCTTGGAAACAATATTCTCTAATTTCCTGCATGGTTATAATAATTTGCCTGTGTCCTCTGCAGCTGCCAGAATTCCCCCGAGTTTACCATTAAAATGGGAGATCTGTTTAGAGCAGAAATCAATGTTATAGAAACCAAAAAAACAAAAACAAAAAAACCCCCAGTAGAACAGACCAATATAACCAGAAGCTGGTTTGTTGAAAGAATTAACAAAATTAATAAACCACCTGCCAGTTTCATCAAAAAAAGGAAAGGGCCCAAATAAATAAAATCAAGAATGAAAGAGGAGAGATCACAACCAACACAGCAGAAATACAAACAATAATAAGAGAATATTCTGAGCTATTATACACCAATAAAATGGGCAATCTGGAAGTAATAGACAAATTCCTAGAACATATAAACTACCAAAACTGAAACAGGAGGAAATAGAAAATTTGAACAGACCAATAACCAGTAAATAAATCAAATAAGTAATCAAAAAATCTCCCCCAAAAACAAGAGTCCAGGGTCAGATGGCTTTCCAGGGGAATTCTACCAAACATTTAAAGAAGACTTAACACTTATTCTTTCAAAGCTGTTACAAAAAAAAGAAATGGAAGGAAAACTTCCAAACTCTTTCTGTGAAGCCAGCATTTCCTTGATTGCAAAACCAGACAAAGACCCTGCTAAAAAGGAGAGCTATTGACCAATTTCCCTGATGAACATGGACGCAAAAATCCTCAATAAGATATTAGCCAACTGGATCCAACACTACATTAAAAATATTACTCACCAGGGGAGCGTGGGTGGCTTGGTCGGTTAAGTGTCTGACTTCAGCTCAGGTCATGATCTCACAGTTCGTGGATTCAAGCCCCACATTGGGCTCTGTGCTGACAGCTAGCTCAGAGCCTGGAGCCTGTTTCAGATTCTGTATTTCCCTCACTCTCTGACCCTCCCCTGTTCATGCTGTCTCTTTCCCTCTCTCTCTCTCTCAGAAATAAATAAAAACATAAAATTTTTTTTTAAAGTCTAAAAAAAAAGATATTACTCACCATGACCAAGTAGGATTTTTACCTGAAATGTAGGACTGGTTCAATATCCACAAATCAATCAATGTGATTCATCACATCAATAAAAGAAAGGACAAGAACCACATGATCCTTTCAATAGATGCAAAGAAAGTATTTGACAAAATACATCATCCTTTTTTGATAAAAACCCTCAAAAAGTAGGGATAGAAGCATCAGACCTCAAGGTCATAAAAGCCATATATGAAAGACCCAATGCTAATATCATCCTCAATGGGGAAAAACTGAGAGTTTTCCCCCTAAGGTCAGGAACGAGACAGGATGTCTACTCACTACTGTTACTCAACATAGGTTTGGAAGTCTAAGCCTCAGCAATCAGACAACACAAAATAATAAAAGGCATCCAAATCAGCCAGGAGTGAAAACTTTCACTCTTTGCAGATGATATGATACTCTATATGGAAAACCCAAAAATTCCACCAAAAAAACCTGCTAGAACTGACCCATGAATTCAGGAAAGTTGCAGGAAATAAAATAAATGCACAGAAATAGGTTGCATTCCTATACACCAACAATGAAGCAATAGAAAGAGAAATCAAGGAATCGATCCCATTTACAACTGCACCAAAAACCTAGGAATAAACATAACCAAAGAGGTGAAAAATGTATACACTGAAAACTATAGAAAGCTATGAAAAATTGAAGAAGACACAAAAACGTGGGAAAATATCCATGTTCCTGGATAGGAAGAACAAACATTGTTAAAATGTCAATACTACCCAAAACAATCCACATATTCAATGCAATTCTTATCAAAATAACATCAGCATTCTTCACAGAGCTAGAACAAACAATCCTAAAATTCATCCTAAAATTCATATGGAACCAGAAAAATACCCAAAGCCAAAGCAATCTTGAAAAAGAAAACCAGAGCAGGAGGCATCACAATCCCAGACTTCAAGCTGTATTACAAAGCTGTAGTCATCAAGACAGTATGGTACTGGCACAAAAACAGACACTCAGATCAATGGAACAGAATAGAGAACCCAGAAATGGACCCACAAATGTATGGCCAACTAATCTTTGACAAAGCAGGAAAGAATATCCAATGGAATAAAGACAGTCTCTTCAGCAAGTGGTGCTGGGAAAACTGGACAGCGACATGCAGAAAAATGAACCTGGACCACTTTCTTACACCATACACAAAAGTAAATTCAAAATGAATGAAAGACCTAAATGTAAGACAGGAAGTCATCAAAATCCTTGAAGAGAAAGCAGGCAATAACCTCTTTGAACTTGGCCGCAGCAACTTCTTACTCCAACACCTATCTGGAGGTAAGGGAAACAAAAGCAAAAATGAACTACTGGAACCTCATCAAGATAAAAAACTTCTGCACAGCAAAGGAAACAATCAGCAAAACTAAAAGGCAACTGACAGAATGGGAGAAGATATTTGCAAACGACATATCAGATAAAGGGTTAGAATCCAAAATCTAAAAAGAACTTATCAAACTCAACACCCAAAAAACAAATAATCCAGTGAAGAAATGGGCAAAAGACATGAATAGACACTTCTCCAAAGATGACATCCAGGTGGCCAACTGACACATGAAAAATGTTCCATATCACTCATCATCAGGGAAATACAAATCAAAACCACAATGAGATACCACCTCATACCTGTCAGAATGGCTAACATTAACCACTCAGGCAACAATAGATGTTGGTAAGGATGTGGAGAAAGAGGATCTCTTTTGCACTGTTGATAGGAATGCACACTGGTGCAGCCACTCTGGAAAACAGTATGGAGGTTTCTCAAAAAATTAAAAATAGAACTACCTTAAGATCCAGCAATTACACTACTGGGTATTTATCCAAGGGATAAAGGTATGCTGTTTTGAAGGGGCACATGCACCCCAATGTTTATAGCAGAGCTATCAACAATAGCTGAAGTATGGGAAGAGCCCAGATGTTCACTGATAGATGAATGGATAAAGAAGTATTACTCAGCAATCAAAAAGAATGAAATCTTGCCATTTGTAACTATGTGGATGGAACTGGAGGGTATTATGCTAAGCGAAATTAGTAAGAGAAAGACAAATATCCTACGACTTCATTCATGCGAGGACTTTAGGACACAGAACAGATGAACATTAAGGGAAGGGAAGTAAAAATAATATAAAAAAGGGAGGGGGACAAAATATAAGAGACTCTTATTATGGAAAACAAACCAAGGCTTACTGGAGGGGTTGTGGGAAGGGGGATGGGCTAAATGGGAAAGGGTTATTAAGGAATCTAGTCCTGAAATCATTGTTGCACTATATGCTAACTAACTTGGATGTGAATTAAAAAAATAAATAAATAAAGAGATCTCTTTATAATGGAAAACAACTTGTGTTCAAATTGTGGGTCAGGAAGGAGTTAAGACTGTAACTTAGTCCATAAGAAAAGAATCAGTACACGTTTCTCATCCTGTGTCCACAGCAATTTGCTTTCTTTGCAGTTCTTCTCTCTGCTTTTTAACATTTCTCTTCCATGGAACACAAGATTTTTCCAGGACATAAAGATGTCCAACTTTCCTACTTCTTTTTCATTGCCAGGGATTACATACCTGCACTGTCTAAGCACTGTACAGGAAGCAGCATAAATCCACATCACACCAGAAGCAGTCATTGTGTTTACACCCGAAAATAAGCTAGGAAGATCTGAGTTATAGGAAGAAAACTTCTACCACACCCCTCCTCTTATTTACAACATTCTATAAACTTGAAAATCAGTGTATCATAGTTTTAGAACACTGGATTTAGAGGATGCTTTGGAGACATTTATTAGACATTTATTCCACATTTATTTTAAATCAATGAAAAAATCTGAAAGTGATGAAAGGCCTTGCTCAAGGTAAAGTCAACACTGAAAGAGGATTCCAGATTCTAAAAATAATGTTCTTTCCACTCCGTAAGAGCTACTTCTTAAGTTTATTAGGTAGACAACACCAATACAATGAATATGTCAAGAAGCCCATTTACAAATTCTTTATCTATAGGCTTAAAATCTGGCAATTTCTCAGAAATATTATTTTAAGTCATGAGAGGCTCTGGATCACTACACAAAAATCTATTCCCATTACAGGATCTCAGCCAAGTAAATATCCCATTGCTGGAGGGAAAGGCAGAGTTTTCAGGCAAGGAGAGAATGAAGTGAAAAAAGACACTATTGGCTTTTTATTGCATCTGTAGATACCCCCCAAACATTTTCTAAAAAATTGTATTTCAAAAATATAGAAATTTCTAGTACTTGTACACCCATAACTAAGCTCTATCAATGGTCATATAGTTATAATTGTTTTGGATTAAAAAAAGATAAAGTAAAATAGTACAAGTTTTAAAAATATAGTTTCTAATTACCTGGGGTTTGCATCATAAAGTGAATCTAGATTTTGATTTGAGAAGCCTCAGAGTGTCTGGTAAACTATATACTTCCCTCTTTACAGTCACCTCCTTTTTTCTCTCAGACAAGGTTTTATTTTTTCCCTGACTCATTACTGAACAGCCTTTCTCTTTCTTCTTCCTCAAACAAGCCGGCATTGCTTTTGAAGTTTCTTAAGGGATATTTACTGCTGTAACAACGAGAGAAAAGCTCTTTGCTATGTCTTCTCTAATACCTTCTTTCAGTTAGATCTTGTAGAGAAAAACAAAGTCACAGATTGTGCCCAGTGTCTCTGTGTTCCTAGATTTCTTTCTATGTTAGTAATGAACATAAGCCTTATTAATGAATCTATACATTTAAAAAACAATTTTACTCTTTTGCCTTTTAAGTGATTGATGATGGAAAATACAGAGACTTCCCATTTACATATATGCTTTTAGAATACAAAATACTCTATAATAATTTTTGAATCACACATTAAGTTGTTTTGCATATGTGCATGTACGTGGGTGTAACAACAAAAACAAATCTCATTACTATAATTAGCCCTTGTCTTTTTAAACTGCTCTTGGTAACACTAAGACTAAGGAGCTGGATCAGAGGGGATGCAAGAGTTTATGACCAATCTGTTTACTTAAGCTTTGTGTCACCTCTATTTCCACGTGAACTGAGGATAATATTAACATTGCATAGATGGTGTTTTAAATACACCACCATCTGAAATGGAAATCTATAAATTGACTATAAAGAGAGAAATTCAATTACCACTGAGTAAAGTCATTCTCTTTATGAAAGAGATGTCAGAAAAGAAAAAAGGTGACTTTCAAAACTCTACAGGCTAGATTCTTATAAGAAAAGTAAAAAAAAAATTTACTCTGAAGAGAGGTTAGAACAACTCAATCTTGAGTAAGTCTAGGGGCAAAAGTTTAGTAACCATTTTCCCCCAAGTCTATTGTAATTTTCCTTTAATATTTTTCTGATCATAAGATTATTACTAACTAGTTCACCATTGAAAATTCGTTAAGTATAGAAAAACAAAAAGGTAAAGGCAAATATTTTTTATATTTAAGTAGTTTCTTATGTAAATTATTCTGTTTTCCATAGCTGAAATTGTATTATACTTCAAATTATGTATCTTGTTTTATTTATCAATAATTAGCCATGCCATTAAATAAATGAGCAAGAACAAATTTTGATGGTTGCATAGTATACCCCTGTTTGGGAACTGCATGATCTGTTCCATCATTCTCTTACTGTTGGATATTTGAGATACATTCTCCTAATAATGAGTACATAAAATATATCCATTAGCTGCTTTAGGCATAATATGATTACATTTTGGATTATTTTCTTTGGATAGATTCCCCAATGTAGAATAACTGAAGCTAAGTAAATATCTTTATTAAGGATCTTCTTATATGCATATACCTAATAGCTTTTCAGAGCAATTATATCAAATTACATTCCCTTCAGCAATCTGAGTGAATTTTTGCCCTACTCTCACCCAACTGGTATTAACATAGTTTTTAGTCTTTGCTAGTTTGATGGCAAGAAGGGAAGGGAGCAGAGGAGTTGAAGTGTCGGTATTTTACTCTTTGAGTATTTGTAAATTATTATTCTGCATCTGTCTGAACACAGAGGAAAAGTACTGAAGTAAAACTGGTAGAAAGCGCAACACCAGGCACTGGTGAAATGAGATTGGCACTACTTGGAAGTGTGTGCAGACTAATTTAATCTATTTATTTGGAGTTATACCTTGAAATTCCACAATGTATGGACCCCTAGGAAAAACTCCTGGTGGAATGCTAGGTCACTGGATGGAATCTTAGTTAAACATTAGGGGTCCCAGTTTTGAGTCTTGTCTTTTGACAACAGTTAGCATAATGAAAGGAAAACGTTCTATTAAATGCTGGCTCACAGCAAATCTTTAATGATTATAAGTAGATTTTTAATCATCTTTTTCAGTGACTTTTATGACATCTGACAATAAATCTGAGTTTTCCTTCTTCTCTTTGTTTAGTGAATATAATAGAAAAAGTAAATAGGCAACAGGATTCCAAATTTTTATTCATAGTCAGGAGGAATTTATTAAAGTGCTGTCGACATACGGTAGATTTATGAGCTATTTCTAAACCCTTTTTGGAATTCTCTAATTATATAAAAGCATTCCAATGGTATTGATAAACCTTTACAATGTATGTTTGGCTTTAATAAAGCCAAAATATTTTAGTTTCATTTGAGATGATAAGGTATTACTTTTTTCCTTCATATTTCTTTATCATAAAATATGACTCAAAATTGAAAACACTATTCTAAATTATAAACACATCATTCAGTGCTCTGAACTGCTACCATCTTCAATATGTGCCTTACTTATAAAAAAGTTGAATTACCTTAATTATTACAGTGTCACACTTAAATATAGATAGAGATTTTATTAACAGTTTTGCTTCTGTATCTGATACAGAAGCAAAAGAAAGATTAATGCTAAAATCACAGAGATGTTTTAGACACATTGCAAGGTTTTTGCTACATGTATTCACTGGACAGTGCAAAGCATTTTAGTTTACTCATGAAGAAGGGAGGGGGATGAAGAATAACAACATGGAGAAGGAAAATAAGAATCCAACTGAAGAATTGTCTGAAAAGAAATTCAAGAACTTTGCCTCTGTTTTGGAAAATGACCTGAATGCAGTGAGTAAATAATTTCAAATACAACGTGAGTACATATCTGTTATAACCTGGCAAGGGCTGTGCCTGTATCACACAACTTAGTTTTCATACCTCGATTATTTTTTGCTGTTCAGGAAGTGAAAGATTTCACAGGTTATAGAACATTGCTGCTAGCTCATTATATGAAGTTGAGAAGTTGAAAAGATGAGCAGGCAAATAAGAAAAAGAGATTGTGGTACTAATCCTGAAAGCTCTGGCTTTGGGAATACTATGCGGGCAGTCCTAACGCCTCCGGTGTGAATCAGGAATCAGATGCACAGGGTCAGTGTATCTACAACATGGAGATTAAGCAACTTCTCTAGTGTTGACTCTGGCACACAAGAAACCCTTAAAAAACCGTATTACCACCATTATCATCACCACCATTGTCCTCCTCCTCTTCTTCTTCATCCCAAAGTTAAGAGGAGAATCTATCATAAACTCAACTCCCAAGTTCCTCTGGAATGTTCTTTCTCCAAATCCTCAGTGGTGTCATTTTGGTCCTGGCTCTAATTCGACCTAAAGCAGACCTTATCTTCCTACCCCTCTATCACATTTTAATCCACAATTGTCTTGTATTTTCTTCACAGCAATTACTGACATCTGAAATTATCCTGTGAACTTATTTACCATACTATCTCATTGCACGTACATTTCCTGAAACCGGGACTTTGTCAAATATGTTCCTTGCTGAATCCTCCAGAGACAGGAATATAGCCTGGCACATCATAGATGCTCAAAATAATCACAGAAAGCACATAATATTTGCTGAATAAAGGTGTGAGTCATAAGTGACTAAATATGTTTATAGCTGCATGCCTGATAAGATGATAGAACTTTAAGGTCCTCTACAACTAAATCTTCAGAGTTAAATGCTGAGTTAGTATTATTCTAAGCCCAGTCATAAAGCATTAGATAGTCATAAAGATTAGATAGCAGAAGCTCAACATAAATGCTATAGTTGTTTTCCAAAATTAGCAGTTAAGTCTAAATTGAGTAAGGGCGCCTGGGTGGCTCAGTCGGTTAAGTGTCCGACTTCGGCTCAGGTCATGATCTCATGGTTCGTGGGTTCAAGCCCCGTGTCGGGCTCTCTGCTGACAGCTAGCTCAGAGCCCGGAGGCTGTTTTGGATTCTGTGTCTCCTTCTCTCTCTGACCATCCCCTGTTCATGTTGTCTCTCTCAGAAATAAATAAAACATTAAAAAAAAATTAAATTGAGTAGTAAGTGTACTTTCTACCTGGCCAGAGGAAGTCTGTGAGAGAAGACTAAAGTAAGAAGCCCTATTTAATAACTATATACCATGTTAGCCATAAAAATTGAAACACAGAAGTTAACAGTGATTTATAAATTAGAATTGTGTGTATTATTATATCAAGAACTTAAAAAATCTATTAAAGTAAGATTAAACAAGTAAATGGCATCAACCATATGGAACTTAAATGTCACAATCTATTCTGCTTATCTGGTACGAACCCTAACCTTCTACCTAATGGCAGGAATAAAACAGAACAAAAGTGTTTAGTTTAATGAGCTATGAAAAAAATTCCTGTATTCTATGCCTATACCATTAAAGCTCTTGGACTTCCTCATTTTGTAAGACCCTGGAATCAATTGCTATTTGTACTGCTTTAGAGGAACTGGAAAACTCAAATTAAAATAAAGATCAATTATTAAGTTAAAAACAAACATTACCCTCGAGACTTACATTTATTTTAACATCAATGTAAAAGAATTTTCAGTGAGGTTATAAGATGAACTGTTTGCTTCCAAGCATACACTTAATGGTAACATATTCAGATATAGCAGATCTCTCTTAGAAATAATTTGTAATATAGTGGAAATGGATTCAGTTACTATAATGGTTAACCCTAAGATTTGTCAATGAACCATTTTAAAAAATGTCTGAAAGAAAAAACTTAAAAAATACATAAACTATAAATCTATATCATAAAAAGATAACACAAGAAAGTTTTATAAATGAAATCTTTAGAGGAATTACTTTAGAACACACTTGCTACAAACTGAATGTTTGTGTCCTCCCCAAATTCATTTGTGAAGTCCTAATACCCAATGTGATGGTATTCAGAAGTAGGGACTTAGGAGGTGATTAGGTCTTGAGGATAGAATCCCCATGAATGGAATTAGTGACCTTCTAAAAAAGACCCCAAAAAGCTCCTTCACTCTTTCTGCCATGTGAGGACACATGGAAAAGACAGCTCCCTGTGAACCTGAAAATTGGTTCTCACCAGAAAGTAAATCTTCCAGGACCATGAGCTTGGACTTCTGAGCCTCCAGAACTTGGAGAGATAAATGTTTGCTGTTTGTAAGCCATCTGTCTATGGTATTCTGGTGTAGCAGCCCAAATGGACTAGGATGATACCTAAATCCCAAACCATAAATTTTTTGCCAAAGCGAATTTTTATAAATAAAATAGTTTCATATACTAGGTAAGACGTAATTTTTAAAGAAAACCCAAAACAAGTTCACGTCACCACAAATTTACTGTATGTATCATAGGTAAAATTTCACCTAGTTGTAGCTTAAAAGAAACAGCTCTGCATAGGTGTACAGATGCATTAAATCCAACTAATTAGCTAATACGTGTTGTTTACATTTCTACTGCCAACTCTAATCATCTGTACTAACTTTTTAAGGCTCTAGAGTCATGAATGTTTGTACAACGTTACATTTAAATTTCTTTAAAGACTACTTCCCTCTTTTTTGTTTAAACAGTGACCTTTGTTCAGTACATATTTTCATACACATTTATGAAGAGAATGTATACAGTGTTTATACTTTATCAAATTTAAAAATAAGTTCACTGATGCTTGGTAGTTTTTTTTAAAAGACCAAATTTTACATTGTAGTTTTTCAGTCAAAATGTACTACACAGTCAGCCATGCAGATAGACTCTGGCAAATCCCTCCTTAACCACTTAGTCTTGTGATGTTATCCTGGATCCTGACATCACTCAAAACCCCTTCATTTTTAAAATCCCTTATTCATCCATCCTACTATATACCCTTTACTTCCAGACCTTTCAGTCACCTGTAAATTACTGCTACTTTTGTTCTGCTTTAACTAAACTTTGGGAATTTAACCAGTCCAGTTTCTAATCATCACTCACTTGCTTTCTTTTTTTTTTTTTTTCCTCATATTGTCTTATACTCATTTTGGACAGTGCAGTCTGTAATTTCAATAATATTTTTTCCAATAGCTCAAAACCCATGCATTTCTTTGTCTCTGTCACTTCTGCCTAGTAAAACCCAACTAAAACCAACCACCTACCTTCTCATCCTTGTATATGAGCTGCTGAGCAATATACCCCTGGGAACCTGGGAAGTCTGATGCCACCGTGAATTAGCGGTCACCAACCTAGACACTGTCCAGACACTCTACCATGACAATTCTATATTATATACACTCAACAATGTTCTCTACGTTCTCTTTCCAAGTCTCTCCTTGTCTTCTACTTCTTCGTATAGTTAACAGGGGCAATCAGATGGTAATTGTCTCACATCTCTACCACCAAATCTACAGTCACTGACATGTTTTCTCCTCTACTCAGTCGGCAATGGAGGAAGGACCCCTTCCCTAAGGCCATCGGTCCTCTGATTCCTATCTTCCTCTACTTTCTTAAAGACTCTCTCCTCTCAAATGAAAAATAATTTCGATTCTGTGCTATTACTCTATCAAAAGTTGTCTCAGTAAAGTCACCTATGACCTCTGTATTGCTATGTAACAAAGATACTTTTCAATCCTTGTAACAATTTGCCTTAGCAGCAGCCTTTGACACAGCTGAATACTTCCTCATTTTTTCAGAATACTACTTTGTCTTGGCTAATTCCATTCTACTGGTTTTCCTCCTACTTCCGGGCCCACCACATCTTAGTCTCCTTCTTTGGTCCCTTCTTCTCACTAATGCTTAAATGTTAAGGTCCCCTTTTCTCAATCTATTATATGCTCTGGGCAGCCCCATTCCCTTCCATTCTTTCAATGGTCATTTAGCTGTCTATGACTCACACGTTCAGGCTATGGCCTACTACGTCTATCTTGCATGTTTGAGATCCCTAATGTCTAGCTGTTACTTGGTATCTTGTAGCCAGAATGTCTGAGTCGGAAGCCCAGCTCTGCCACTTTGCAGGCCTTTGAGCAAGTTACTTAACAATCTGTGCTCTGTTTATTTCCTTCATAAAATGAGGATAAAAACAATACCTATTGTTATTTTACAGGGTTGTTGTGAAATCTAAATGATTAATATTTGTCAACAGAGACTGTCTTTCCCTTGTTTGTTGTTTCTGCAGTACTAAGTGCAGTGCCTCAAAGCAGGTATTCCATATACATCTGCTGATTCAGTAAGTGAACTTACCAGATGGCAAATTACCACAATTCTGAGGAATTTTCTACTAGCCCTATTAAATTTTAAATTCCTTGCTACAGCTACCTCTTGGATCCCTTCTGAAGGACACCAAATTTCAAAGAAAAAGAATACAAAGGATATCCTGGAAAAATACAACTTCTGTTTAAACACATACTCACACACGTGCACACATATGCACACAAACCCTGGTATTAGAAATCCAGGTTGATATGATTCAGGCAGTAAAAATGATTTGGAATACTGGTTTTAACAGACATTGTGAATTATGAAATGATTCAACATAAATATATTACCTCATCTCTTTTATTAGACTTTTGTAAAGCCAGATATGACTGGCCTGGGAAATTCTTAAAAGAGAAAGTGGTTGAAGGAAAAGCACCAGGTCCTCAATGTCTGGTCAACACAATAGGGTGCTGCCAAAAAGCAAAGATTAACTTTCACATCAGACAACAATAGTGGTGACAGGCATTCCTTTTTGATAGAGTAGTTTATGTCTGTTTGTCAACTTTGCTTTTAAAATTTGGAAAGTTAGGGGAGACATCTACAATAGAAGATACTTCTTGGAGAAGCACATCTTTGTAGACTAATACTAAAGGGGTAGCCTTTTACTTGAAAAGTTCCCAAAGGTGCACAACACTCCACTTACTACCTTGATACCACAGGGAGAAGTTTCTTACTATCAGGGGGATCTTGGGGATATTTGGAAAAGTTCCTCTCTTCTCATAAATTCCTATCCTCTGATACTCCTTGTGGTTGGGAAGGCCATACATTTTAACCCAAGTCAGTGGCCACTGTGGCAGTCATTAACACTGTTCACTAAATTTTCCTCCTGGGGATACAGTGGTACTATGCATCCCCTCCCCCAACCTTTTAAGTTACAGTGGCCATGTGACTTGCTCTGGCCAATGAGATGTGGGCTGAAATAAAAGGTTTCTTTCCAATAGATGCATTACAAGCCAGTGTACGTTTTCTAGATTCTCTTTTGCCACCTCCAACCTTCTGACTCCCATCATGGCAAATGGAAATGATTCAGATGGCAGCTGCTCCATCAGTCTGGGCTCTGGAGGGCGGATGATGAGAAGCAGAGTCATGGGCACAGAATACAGCATGGGTAGAACATATAGGATGTACAGAGCATATTGTCTTAAATCACTGAGATTTTGAGGCTGTCACTATATCATTCCTAGGTCTAAACTCACTGATGTGAATCTGCAGTTTTCTTACTGTGTGCAAGGTACTGTGCTAAACTGAAAGGAATACAGATATTTCCTTAAGAAATAAGTTAGGGGTGCCTGGCTGGCTCAGCTGGTAGGCATGTGACTCGATATTGAGCTCATGAGTTTGAGCTCCTCATTGGGGGTAGAGTTTACTTTAAAAAAAAAAAAAAAAAAAAAAAGAAGTTAATTTTCTGACTTTCCTTTTCCTTTGGGCACCAACCTTTCTTTTTTGGTTTACAATCAGAGAGAAATCAGACCAGCTTCTTTCTGCCATTCATACATTAGTGTGAATAAGTTTTAGAGCTGTAATTATTAGCAAACTGTAGAACCACTTTCATGAATTATAGAAAGTTCTTACTGATAAAACTTCTGTGCTTTTGCAAACAATTATAAATACAGGATAGATTTTTTTATACAGAGAGAAACACGTATAGCAAACCTGAGTTAAGAAGTAGATAAGATTTCAGTAATTCACTCTAGGACAAAAAAAGTGTAGTCCATTTAACTAAAATGTATATTATTTATAATCAATTCCATATACTTCTAGCTCTTTTAAATTACATATTAAAGTTCTAACCATAATATTCAATGAGAGATGATTTTAACCCCTTAACCATGGAAATTTAATTAACAAATAAGCAAAATTACTCTACTCTAATATCACTATGAACTATTTTAAGTGAAAATAGCTGTTCAGTATATCATATTCCTTTCTTTTATAAGATTTCAATAATAAATGCTAAATAGTAAATTAAATACCTTAAGTATATGTAAAGATCAATCTAACTAAGAAATTATAGGGTCAAAAACATCAGTACAAAATAACATAAAGAAACAATAGCATTTAGTAAATATGGTTAAAATTGTTCTTTTTCAGAAAAGTAGCATCAGTATACCATTAAATGGCAAAGAAAGCTTTAGCTGGATAGTTTCCTCAAACTAAAGCAAATATACATTGTACAATTCCTTTCCCATTTACCTTTTATAATTTCTTCTTATGTTTACAATTTCACAAAATGTTCTAATTTCTGTTCTGTTTAAAAGGTCTACCATAAATGACTAACAACATTTAGTAATTAATTAAATTTTGATGTAGTCTCTAGCTCACTGCTTTTCAAAACTTTCTCTTTCACAGAACCAGCATTTATAGAATAGACTGAAAAAAAAAAAAGATGTTCTGTCAGGGTTAGTGGGAGGGGGTTGAGGTAGGAGGTGGGGTGCAGCTGTGGGGGCTTACACAGAAGATTAGGGATTGTGCATATTTTCAGTCACCTTACTATATTCTTTATGTCTCCACATACTACCTCATGCCGGTCAGAGTGGCTAAAATGAGCAAATCAGAGGACTCTAGATGCTGGCGAGGATGTGAAGAAATGGGCACCCTCCTACACTGTTGATGGGAATGTAAACTGGTACAGCCTCTCTGGAAAACAGTTTGGAGGTTCCTCAAAAAATTAACAATAGAACTCCCCTATGACCAAGCAATAGCACTGCTAGGAATTTACCCAAGGGATATAGGAGTGCTGATGCATAGGGGCACATGTACCCCAATGTTCATAGCAGCACTCTCAACAATAGCCAAATCATGGAAAGAGCCTAAGTGTCCATCAACGGACGAACGGATCAAGAAGATGTGGTTTAACTATACAATGGAGTACTACATGGCAATAAGAATGAAATCTGGCCATGTGTAGCAACATGGATGGAACTTGGGGGTGTTATGCTGAGCGAAATAAGTCAGGCAGAGAAGGACAAATATCATATGTTTGCACGTATAGGAGGATTAGGAGGGACTTAACAGAGGACCATGGGGGAGAAGAAGGGGGGAAACAGTGGAGGAGACAGAGAGAGGCAAACCATGAGAGACTCTTGAATGCTGAGAAAAACTGAGAACTGATGGGGGTGGAGAAGAGGGGAAGGGGGTTAATGGGCATGGAGGACGGCACTTGTGGGGATGAGCACTGAGTGTTATATGGAAACTATCTTGACAATAAACTAAAAAAAAGGGAAAGAAAAAGCTTTGGAATTCCAACCCTTTTCTCATCTTAAGGTGTACGTAATATTCTTATTTTTACTATTTCCCTTTCTTCTAATTAATATAGACTTAGTTAATCATATAATTTTTTCAAAATAGAGACATTTAAAATGACGTATTTTTCTAACAACAACCTTGGTTAACTTTCCACCGAATTTAAAGATATGCTTACACTTGATTTGTTGAGTAGTCTATTTTAATGTTATAAATTTATTCCCTGATCCAGTTATTAAGAGATTATTTTAAAGACTTCATGTGGTTTCACCATTTTAAATATGTATATCATTTATGCTCAGTGCTATATATTTTTTAAAGTTTTATTTATTTTGAGAGAGAAAGAGAACCAGCAGGGGAAGGGCAGAGAGGGAGGCAGAGGATCCAAAACAGGCTCTGTGCTGTCAGCAGGGGATTTGAACTCTCAAGTCATACGCTCGTGACCTGAGCCCAAGTTGGATGCTTAACCGACTGAGCTACCTGGGTGCTCCCCAGGGTTATATTTTGACTGTGGCATTATACATATACTTTACTAAAAAAATTTTATGGTCTGTAACATATAATAAATATTCATCAAGATATCGATTACCTAATTTTTCTATTTCATTATGCCATTATTTCAAGCCTTCTTTTTAGCTGCACTGCTCAAATCTGTTATTTATTAATTGCATACCCTTAATATATTTCGATCTTAGAGTATTATGATCATATTCTTTTCAATCCTTTGTGTGTGTGTGTGTGTGTGTGTGTGTGTGTGTGTTTGCAATTATGTCCTCTATTGATATCTCTGCTTTCTTTATTAGCGACCATAATTAAACTACTATCCAGAGAGGAGGATAAATCTAAACCCAATTTTTACAATTTAGGCAGGATTTGGGGAGGTGGGTATTAATGTATTTCTGGTGGATTTTTTTCCTGTTTATACAAGATAGTTCTACATTTTATGAAAAATTTAGTATGTATAAGGTGACATGTGGGTTATTTTATGTTACCCAATTTTTAGTGTTATAAAAAAGCAAAACCAAATTACTATTAATTCTCTTCTCCTTTTTGCTCTGGTTGCTAGGAAACCCAAAGACAAATTTCTGCCCAAAGACTGGTTGCCTGTACCGCCTCTTTGTTAGTGGTACCTGTGACTTTAATATTCTCTGACTTTATCAGTCAGAGAAAGATAAATACCATATGATTTCACTCATATGTAGAATTTAAGAAACAAACAAACAAGCAAAGAAAATAAGAGAGAGACACACAAACAAAGCAAGAAACAGACTTAATTATAGAGAACAATGTGATAGCAGAGGGGAGAGTGGTAGGGGATGGCTGAAATAAGTGATAGGGATTAAGGAGGACACTTGTCATGATGAACACTGGGTGTTGTATAGAAGTGTTGAAACACTACATTGTACACCTGAAACTAATATAACACTGTATGTTAACTAACTGGAATTGAAACAAAAACTTAAATTAAAAAATATTCTGGCTTTATTCTCGGTTTTCAACAGCTCTGTATGTATTATTAATATTTCCTGTATGTCAGTTTAATTTCTTTGCAGAATAAGGCAGGAGACGGATGGATGGTCTGGAAGATGACTTTATTCTCATGGACTGTGGCAGATATTGAGTCTGATAGGGAATCCGATCAACGCATCCTGAGTTTCTAAGGATTCCTAAACATTTTTATAATTATTAATCACAAAACAAACTCTATAAAATCAATGGCTATAACCTTAATACCCCAAATGTCTGAATCCTAATATGAAAAAAGAGTAAATCTTTCTACCACAAAACTCTTATTCTCAATCTTATTTTTCTCTTCTCCACTCCATAATCCTACCAGATTCCTATATGTTTTCCCCTTTGACATTCCTAAACTTAGTGGCATTAGCTACTGCTCTTTTCTGGAAATCCCTTAGCAATCTTTTGTAGTGATACATGGAGCAGTGGATTTATTTTGGTGAATTTGAGGGATTCAAATACTTTCGTCACCTTTGAAATGAAGGCTATCCTGGTAGAGTAAACTGGTTTAATAATACAGGGATCTATTATGTGTGTTTCCCCTGTGTGTTAGATCAGATGTCTTTGTCATTGACATGTCTTTATTCATTGACAGCTAGTTCTTCAATGGTTTTAGCATCCAGGAGTTGTTTTGTTTTTCTAGTTCACATACATAAAACATACTAGTCAAATGTTTTCTCTGATCTTGGTAGTTCTAAATGTTCTCTCTTAATCTACAGAATAAAGTAGTTTTGCAAATCAGGAAAATTTTTTTCAGGCATATCATTAAATTTATCAGTTTCTATATGATTTGTCTATTTCCTTTGACACCCTTATTCATCATAGTGACATTTTGTCTTTTTCTGGCGGAGGGGTGGAGGGGGTCCTTTTAAACATCTACTCTTTTCACTCTTGAAACAGGGTCTCAGTTTCCTGTCAAGAATTATCTATCCAGTCTTCAAGGGATACTGAATTCAAACCCTATGGAAGATTTCTTCTGTCATATCCTTTCTTTCATTCCCCAAGATCCCTAAGGGGCCACATGTAAACAAAATTACCAATTGATGGCTTTCTCCTGGGACTTTGTTTCTTAACAAAGGTAGAAAAAAATAGGGCATGTTTATTAATTCTAAGATGTCTCAGAGTGATTATTAAGCCACAGAGAATCTCATCTTGAGACTTACTTCCAACTTGTTTTCAGCCCTCACTATGAGTCTGTGACATTACTATATCCTGTTAAATTCTCTTTCTGCTCAAGAAAGTCATTGGTTGCTCCTGTAAAACAAATAATATGTGATATATCTATACATGCTGCTTCCCACATGTATCATCTTCTCTTGTAATGTCTTCTTTTGCACTTGCCAAGTTTCAATATCATTTTTGCTTAGGTTACTCTTACTGTATAGTGAGGTTTCTTAAAATTTGTTCTGTGAAACAGTATTTGTAACTCAGTTAGCAAATGTTACACTAAGAAAAAAGGAGAGAGGTTATAGTTAAGCATGGAAAACACAGGGATAAATAAAATTCAATTAGTTTCTTTTTCTGTACATTGTGAATTTCTAAGACAGAATATAAGATGTAGCTTTTTCCGAACTTATTTTTAGGGTGTATACAGATACAGACTTATGCTGACATATCTAAAAAAGAAACTAGTGCTCTGTAGAACACATTTTGAGTAATGATATTCTAGATGCTGCTATTTACTACCTCAAATGAAGACTTTAGTTTCCCTTGAGCTTATAATAGAGAAATACTATCTCTGTTATTTATATTTAATACTGATCATTACTATTTAGTATTCATTTTACCTCTAGCCTGTTTGTAATTCTTGTGATTATTTGCATTTCTTCTATAGACTGAAAATTTATGAGATGTCCTCAAAATACTCCTGAGCCTCAGCAATGAAATGAGAATGTTAAATAATTGTGACTTAGTAGCCCCTTATGAGATGATTTAGGAAGATGAATATTCCTTGACAAGGTAAGTAAATACCGTGATTTATAGAACTTTATCAACAATCTGAAACCAACTAATTCATAATTTGGTCATGTTGATTTTCTTTCTATTAATGAATGCTCAATTTTTTTCATTTTGATATGGAGACAGATAGCTCAAGCACAGACTTGAAGTAAAATAATTTTTTTGACCACATTCCTGATGGACAACTCCCCTGAGTGCATTGGTCAAATAAAATTGTCAGTGATGAGGCAACTGAGAGGAAAAAAGAGGAGATGATGTTAAAACAGTCTACTATTTAACATTTCTCACCCAGTAATCACACTTTAGAGAATAAATATTTATCAGCTGATTATAGCTACATTATCTAATATACAGGAATACTAGAAACAACCCAACTATCCAACATTTAGGGACCGGTTATGCAAAAACTGTGCTGAGAAAATGAATCCTTATGTACTAAAAGTATATTCTATAGAAAGAGTAAAGTATGTAGAAAGAAAATACCTTAAGTAATTTTTATAAAATTAAAATATAGACAATCTAGATGTAATGAAAATGATGTTTTGCAAGGGGATAAGGACATAGAAAATACACTAAAAGAATACTTATTTTCAATGGAGGTGTTCTTTGTAGTCTTTGGTTTACTAAAGTTATCTAAGTATGGAATAAAAAAGTACCTTTACAAGGTCTGAGGCAAATGATTTTAGCTATACGCAAAATATCTTTGGATATTATAGTTATGTAAATATAGGTCTATAATAAGCACACACACACGAAACATATATGTAGATAAACAAGACACTGTTATAGGTGAAAAAAAAAATCCCAATTAAACATGATGCAAATTTAAAAGAAGTGTTACTTGTTTCTCTTTGTATGCTTGATTATCCTATTTGAGCCCAGATATATAAAGATGAAGTTCTTATTTGCTCCAAATTGTCTCACCTCCACATAAATGATGAAGAAAGTTAAAACCAAGTTCATCCTAAGTATGCTATGTCAAAAACAACGAGAATACTAGGCATTGGACACTCAAAGACAAACATTCTAAAAGCAGAAACTTGCTAACTAAAATAACATTAATTTTCAATATGTCTTCTTAAAAATACGGATTCTCTGGCTTAACATTTAGAACATCCTAAACTAAACTCAACACACGAAGTCATGTGGGAAAGAAGAGGCATGATGTGCCAGAAAATCTCTTTACCCTGGCTGAGAAAGTGACAGAATCCATAACGAAGAAAAGAATTTAACACTTAAACAGGACAAAATATAGGGGAATGTAGAAGCCATTTATATATATTAAAAATACCTATGTTTGAATAAAATCTAAAGACAGAGGGAATGTTAAGATTTTGCAGGCTGTTTTGTTATGGCTAGGAAAGTACTCGAGAGACAGGAACAAACTAAAGCAGCTTTTCTCATTAAACATTTATTGCTCTGCTTAAATCTGTTTGAAGGAACATAGAAATACCTGAAACACTATACTAGGTAAGATCCACTCTGCTCCTAGCCAGAGTGCTGAGGCTCACACAAATATGATTGACATGCAACTGAATTATCTGTTTTGCCTTGACGTCAGCTTTTAATACTGTCAACATTAAAGATGAAGTCCATTCCAACAACTTAGTGGAAACCTAAGATATTCATAAGGTTGTCCAAAACCTTTCAAGAAAATAGCATCCATACTCTATATAAGCATGATACAAAAATCCCTTCTTAATTTAACCATAAAAGGCAGCTAAATTAAAAATTCCTGCTTTCCTCCAAGCAGATAATTAATTGAGCTCTGCTCTAGGAAGAGCTCCAAAGCACTTTACAAAGGGACACACTGGCCTACAGGGCTTCTCACTGCAAGGCTCAATTTCTTAAACACTGTAATTTTTATATCTTACCTGTCAAAATTTCTCCCACCTTCAAAAAGGTTTTTTATCAAGCTAATGTTATGCTAACATTAAAATAATTTTTAAGGAAAAAAACTCATTCACAGGCCTGCCATTGCACTAAACCTCTTTAATTGGTTGACAGGCATATCTGATTTATAGTTGTAACTATACCGCACCTAATAGAATGGAGCCAGGCTTTTTTAAAGGCATTGCTTAACATTTTGTTACAACTTGTGCCCAAATTTCCCAGGGTGCTGGTTTAATCAGTATATATTATATATGGAAATTCAGTATATGCTTGAGGCCCATCAAAATATGAACATAGGTACCATAAAAAGCACATTTTACTCAAAAAATGTGATTTTATGGTTTCATCTTACCTCTTCTCCAGACAGATAGTAGGCTGAGAGTAGTCCCCCAACAAAGCGTATATTTACTTCAAAAACAGAAACTTCAGCATTCTGTGGAAATAAAACAAAGGAGGTTCATACATAAATGATAGCACACAATTGAGAAAAATACCATCATGATAAGATGTGCTAAATATTTAAATTTTACTCAATCTTATGTTTGCCCAGGCAATTTATATACAAGAGAAAAAAGTCTTGTCTTTGAACAATTTCAAAATATATGTAAATAAAGTAATTTTGACTCTTAAAATAATTATAAAATATTTATAAAATTATTTCCTTCCTCTGTTCAGCAACGGATACAATACATAGTTGATATTCTCTATCTGTGCAGATGCTACAGGGCCAGGACATTTTATTTTTCTGTTCTGTTGTGTTCTCCTTTTATTTTATTCATCTGCTTGCTTTTTCCTTCTGAAAAGCCATTTAGACTCTTTGTACTCTGGCAGGTGGTTGAACATTATTCTAGCATTCTTCTCCCACCCTGTTAAAGTAGCACAGCTAGAATGCAAATAGAATTTGACGGAGGGACCTGGGTTCCAAGTGCTTGTTCCCAAGTCCCTGCCTGTGGCCTAGGATGGTCACATCTTCCTGAGAAGAAATTTCATCTGCATAAAGGAGCTTGCTTTTAGCATCCAAAGTGTTCCAGATCTTGTGCTAATCTCTTTATATGAACTATGTCCTTTAATCCTCACACCAAACCCTGTGAAATAATTACTAGTCTTACATCCATTTGACAAATGGAGGGACTGAGATGTATAGTGGTTACTGAAACATTTTAAAAGTTGGACAATGAATCAGTGGTTGAATCAGAATTTGACTAGAGTACTCCAATTCCTGCCCCATGGCTCTGCACTGTCCTGACTCCTGTATCACCTCCCATAATAATGCACCAAGTCCTTTTATTAATGGTCATATCATTGTGGCATGTAATTAGCAATTACCACCAATACTTGTATTATTTTAGAAGACTTGACTACTAACTAGAACTGTCCTACATGCTGTTACTAGAAAATTTAACACAGCTAACCTACAACAGGTATAAGATCCTCTTCACTCTTTGTTTAGCATCCTTTCATGTTCATAGACCTACTTTTGTATAAGGTCAAATCATTCACTGATAATCATAGGGGCTAACAGCAAACTATATTATATGGACTCAGTATCTTACAGATGAGCTTAGTTAAAATCATCCAACATATTATTTCCTTGAACAAATATTTATCAAGCACCTACTATGTGCCACACACTGTCAGAGGCTCTAGGGTCATGGTAATGAAGACTGACGAAGTCCTCAAACTCAGGGAATCTACACTTTAGTGGGAGGAAACAATTCCAGAGGAGAAAAATACACATAGATTTTCACTTAATTCCCGCATGCTTTTGCTAAAAAGTTATAAGGATCTAACAATGAAAGCTAGGCAACTGCTTACAGTTAAAAATTTCTCAAAAAATTTCCTACAAAGGATGAAAACAACTTGGGAAAATTACTGGGCCAGAGTTAGACAAAAGCATCATAATATAAGACTCTTTGGTGAGCTCGTTTAATAGTATTTCATAATCTGCAGCATGTACCTGATATAATTTGACTCTATATAGGTGCAATTTATCACTGAGGTGCATCATTCTAAATGAGCATTGTATGCATACTGGTAAAAGCTTTTATATTCCACAAAATTACTGATAAGGAAAAAGGAAGGGAATTCATTAATTTACTTTGGTTCACACAGCTATATTTCTTATGTCTAAAGGTAACAATGTCTTACAGTAAAATCTATTGAATTTAAACTCTTGCATTTTTGCTTGTGTTTTTCAGTTTTTAATGCTGAGAACAGTCCTCCGCATTTCTGCCCACTAAGATCTGTTAAAGTGATTTTTATATATTTTTTTAAATATTTTTTTTTAATTTATTTATTTTAGGAGAGAGAGAGAGACAGCGTGAGCAGGGGAGGGTCAGAGAGAGAGGGAGACACAGACTCTGAAACAGGCTCCAGGCTCTGAGCTGGCAGTCAGCACAGAGCCCGACGTGGGGCTCAAACCCACGAACCGCGAGATCATGACCTAAGCGAAAGTCGGACGCTTAACCGACTAAGCCACCCAGGCGCCCCAGATTTTTATATTCTTATTTTGGTTCTGGGTTCATTAGATATGCATTCTCCTCCTCCTGCGAAAATTTTGGTTATCAGTACTTTTACATAGACATCTGATAAAAATTACTGCAGGGTAGAAGACTGAGCCATGTCAAATATCATCAGAAATGTATTTTCAGCTAGACAGCAATCACCTATTGGGTACAGTTGTTCAACTAGATACTGATCCAGCAATGTGTTCTAGAACCTAAATTCTGTTTATCTTGCTCTATAAAATATTGAGAAATGACCTGGCAAAGTACCATGCTCAAGGTCAGTTGCTTTGCCTTTTGAATTTCATGGCTCTAAGCCTGTCAAAGAAGTAAGTCTGGCTTGTTAGTGAACCCATGCAGCTTTCCAGTGATTGCTGTGTCCTTGTCTTTAAAAGCCTTTTTCAGGAATGTCATCACCATTAGGAGTACTCAAGAGTTATCATATTTTCCTCTTTTTGAAAACCGGATTGACATTAGAATTCCCAACTTATTATTTTTTCTACTTCTTTTTATCAAAGTCAAATCTAAATTATTTAGAAACCTTAATCTGAGAGCTCTTTTGACATTCTGGACTGTATTATGCTATTATATCAGATGACTAAGATTTAGATGCTTTTGCTCACTCTTTATGGATTCTTAGGTGAAAAGGATGAAGAAAATAAGAATTCTCCCTCCACAGCAAATTGGTTTTCTATATTGGAAACAGCAGACCATAAAAACACTACCCTAGAGTGAGAAAGACCTAGGATTGAAGGCTAAGTGTGAGATCTCAGGCAAGTAACTTAATCTCTCTGAGTCTTTTTTCGTTTGTAAAAAGGGAAAACGCATTCCTTACAAGGTGCTAGGAGTCTGTGACTGTAAAGTACTGTGCATAGCGCCTGGCATAACACACTCAGAGGAGAGCTGCTGCCATTACCCACTGCACAGTAACTCAGCCTACATAAACTAAGGCCTGTCTTAGTTTATTTCCTCAGGGGTTACTGGAAAATCAGAAACTCCAGAATCCTAGTATTCTCAATTCTAGAATGCAAACTGATACATTTTCTCTGACCCTCGTGGGAGTATTATTTCTCATTGTCTAAAAAATCCTATTTGGAATACAGTATTTTGAACAAACTTCCTTTTGGGTTTGATATACTTTATATATGGTATCTGGATTTTCAAAAGGGACTTTCTACACTCAGGGTTTTAGGCTATCTTTATTAACTTCTGATTATGATTTCCATTAAAGTGATCTTATTAAATTTAAGTGAATATATTCATCCCATCAGTATCCCTGCAGTATCTTTTAAGACGGTTAAAAGACGGTTTTAAAATCTTTTAAAATTTTTCCATTGACTTATCCTAATGACAGAGAGGGATTAGGGGATGGAAAAGATAGTATGTGAAGGAGAGGAGTCCTAAAGAGCCTGTAACACTAAAATCTTGTGTAATTTTTTTGAACAGTATGAATTTTGCAGTCTCCTTAATCCGTGTTTGTTTTAAAATAAAATTACCTTTCTTAAATCTTTAAGTAAGGTTACATGCAGGGATATACTCCATGTACTCTATGGCTTCTAGTGCACTGTCATATGTGGTTGCAGGTTGAGAAGTTGATATAGTCTTCTGGCTAAACTGCATGCACCTATTAGTTAACATCACAAATGATAAACAAGTGGAAGTAGAAATTTTTGGCTGAAAGTCTAACCATGAAAACCTGTGGGTTGGAGAAATAACTCCTTCATTCTGACTTTCCTCTATCAACAGCCTTTGGATTGAAGGACACACTTAACCACATTCATATATAAATTTAATAGAATTTATGGTATAACTAAGGTCACACTGAGAATCAAGAAGAGGTAAGTATGACAAATTATGGAAAAATTAGGCCGCTGTACTAATCTCTTACACTGGGTGTCTTAAACTTATAATTTCTGTAAGCTTATCCCTTAATATTCGTGTCTTCTAGTTCACTATACATCTATGTGAATTATGAAATAAACTGATAAAGATTGTTAAAAAGGGTAAAAGAATTTAATTCAATAAGCCACTTTGTAATCTCCCTCTCCCAATCCTTAATATTATGCTCCATCTTTCTACTGACTTCCTGCAAGTCAACAGATTTGATCTGATTTATGAGCACAAAGAACCTAATCCTATCTGGGCAAGAGGAAAAGTGAACATTTCAAAATCCTTGTTTCAAAATGAATGCCTGAAAGATTAACTTTCTCCCACTAGACATGACAGCATTTTAAATAACTCAGGAAAATGTATTAGATATTAATTAGGTATTTTTATAAGTATTTTATTCACCAAAAATTTCTGTAAAATGATAGATTTTAATATATCTCAGTGAGTGAAATAATGGACTTGACCATTAGAATAACAAATTTAGTTTATAGCACAGATGTAGCCATAGTTTTCTTTTGATTGAGGAACTACTGAAGAGTACAAGCTTCCCCTGAAGAACAGATGTATTAACTCCTTCATTTTGACTTTCTTTGCACAGACTTATCATAATTATTTAGAATCAAACTTATACAAGTTAAAGGAATTCTTAATTCTTATGGTTCCACATGGCATGACAGATCTGATGGATTCCATTAAACTGAAAAAGATCTCTTGGGAAGAGGATTTTTATTTTCAAAAATATTTTAATAATATTCTGTGTATTTGGTCCCAATTCTTAGACTCCTTATTTTAAGGGTAATTCTCTGAGCCTTCAAATCAGAGACTACTTCTTTGCTAGCTATTCCTCTAAACTTCCCGCCAGGTTTCTACTCATTGAACTGTAAGTGAGAAGCAACCATTAATAACTGCCCTACTACAATCCAACCCAGTAACTATGTTTAATAATAACTGCCCCATTCTAAACATATACGATAACTATGCTTTGTCTTACTGAGAAATATATTGGAAACAAGATGAGACTTTTCAAAGACATTGATTAAAGAGTGGTAACAGCCTATACATCTTGCCTATGTTTAAGCTTAGCAGACACCTTTGTTTATAAGTAGTATTTTGAATTATTTTGTATTAATATTTTGAGGATTAAAAGTATAAAACAGATTAAATTGCAATATTTAACAATGTAACTTAGTGTTATATATGTCCTAGCAGCTTTTAGTTTCATATTTAAGTAACATGATAAACCTCTTAAAAGGAACAAAGCACAAGTTCTTTAGGCCACAAAGACAGATAATCTTCCCTATGTGAATAGGTTGGTTTTACTATGCAGACCCAGAAGGACTCTCAACTAGTAGTCCAATCTATCACTAATTACTGACAGAGAGAACAGCTCAGTAACCTTTTAAAGCCAACACCCAAATCATCACCCTTGGCAGGCACTGATTAGCATTCAGATAAAAAATACTGAATAACTCCATTCAACAGGATAATTAACTTATTTGCACTCATAGGGACATAGTGCTGTTCTAAAATAGACTATTTAGGCAAATACTAAAGCAGAAGTCACTTCTTTCATGGTCTATGGGATAGAACTCTGGATCTACATCAAGTACGCATTCACGCATTTACGCATTTGAGAAGATCCAAAATTGCTTTGTGGGGTTATTTACGTCCTTCCTATAGGGAACCTTACAGCTTATTTTCTTGAAAAGTGGGGTAAAAGAACAGTCTGGATTATTAAACTGTTGGTGGGATATAACTGGTGCAGCCACTGTGGAAAGCAGTATGGAGGCTCCTCAAAAAATTAAAAATAAAATATCATGTGATCCAGTAATTCCACTTCTGAGTACTTAATGAAAGAAAATGCAAACACTAATTCAAAAAGATATATACATGCCCGTGCACACACACATAAATATTACTCAGCCACGAAAAAGGATAAGCCATTTGAGACAACATGGATGGACCTAGAGGGTATTATGCTAAGTGAAATAAGTCAGATGAATACCATAAAGCTTTACAAATACCATATATGATGTCATTCATACGTGGAATCTAAAAGACAAAACAAATGAACAGACAAAAACAGAAACAGATTCATAAATACAGAAAACAAACTGGTGGTTGCCAGAGATGAGGGGATGAGGGAAACAGGCAGAGGGGATTAAGAAGGGCAAACTACCAGTTATGAAATAAATAAATCACAGGAATTAAAAGTACAGCATAGGGAATACAGTCAATAATATTGTAATAACATTGTATGACAGAGGGTAACTAAACTACGCTTAATGTTGTAAGCATTGCATAATGTAGAGAATTGTGAAATTAGTATATTGCACACTTGAAACTGAAATAACATTGCATGTCAACATTGTACTTTCAATAAAGGAAAAAGATTAAGTTAGCCTGTTATCTTAGGCATACAGTATTCATTACAATCAAAAGTACAATCCATTCAAACTAAGACTACAATGAGATACCACTTCACATCTGTTACTGATGGCTACTATAAAAAACAAAATCAGAACATAACAGTGTTGGTGAGAATGTGGAGAAACTGGAACACTGGCACACTATTGGTGGGAAGGTAAAACGATGCAGCCACTGTGGAAAGCAGTAAGGTGGCTCCTCCAGAAATTAAAAACAATTGCCAATCCAGCAATCCCACATCTGGGTGTATACAAAAAATAATTCTAAGAAGAATCTCAAAGAGACATTTGTATATCTGTGTTCCTAGAACATTCACAATAGCTAAGACATGGAAGCAATCCAAGTGTTGTTCAATGACAGATGAACAGATAAGCAAATATGGAATATACATATGATGAAATATTATTCAACCTTAGAAAGGACGGAAATTTTGACATACGCTCTAATATGAATGAATCTTAAAGACATTATGCTAAGTGAAATACAGAAAGAAATATACCATATGAATCCACTTTATAGGAGGCACTGGAGTAGTCACAGTCATAGAGACAGAAAATATAATGGTGGTTGTCAGGGGCTGGAGGGATAAAGGTTGGGAAGTTATTGTTTAATGGGAACTGAGTGTCAGTTTTTCAAGATTAAAAGAACTGGATATGGATGGGGGTGATGGCTGCACAGAAATATGATTCCATTAATATTATAGTACTTAATACTAACTGAATCTTACCCTTAAAAATGGTTATGATGGCACCATTGTATGATATGTATTTTACTGCAATCAAAAAAATTAAAGAAAAAACAAAGTATAATCCATGTGCTTGCCAAAGACCACTGTCTCAGCGTGTTGCTAGGTAAATGTCTGGAACAGGCTAATCATCTATCCTTTGTCATTCTCAAAGCTCGCCCTTTCATAGAGATATCACCTCACCTCAATGAAGAAAAATGACTTTTAACAGTTAATATAACTTTGGCATTTACTGAAGTTTTATATAAAAATTACTATCTGGAGAAAATCTCTACATATTCTATAAAATTAATACTGAAGATAGCTTTTAATATTTCTCCTGCAAAGATCTAGGTAATCAATACTTCTCTGAGGTGACAGGAAAGAACAGGAAGCACTCAGAACTGAATTCAGAAATGCCTAAATATGAAACTCTCGATCATTTGTTCTTATGTTAAAGATTTCTCAGTAGCAGGAGCCACTGCATATCTGTTCTGGAAGTTGGCTAGATGAAAACAAGTAAATCAACTTCATCTGAACTCCTTATCATTTCTAACTATTTCAAAATATGACACAGTCAGTTACCCTTGCACCCTGTCATCTTGTCCTGTAGCTGAGTCTAACATAGTCTGTTGAGAAGCAGGACAAGATAACTTCTCATTCATTTAATTAGAGTTTATTGAGTACCTATGGAACAATGCACTCTAATGTGTGCTGTGATATGAAGATTACATGCTTAAACTGGAAGGATTCAAATTCTCTGGCTGCCTATATATATTTCTCAACTCTCTGCACTTCCTCTCCAATAAAAACAGTCGCTGAGTTAGGCAGATCTTGTTCACCCATAGCTTTTACTTGTGTGATTTGGGGCAGATTAGTTAATCACCTCTTCATCTATAAAAACAGGGACAGTATCACTTACCCTGTATAGTTGTCACAAATACTAAACAAGATAACCTATGGGAAAAAAATCACCTAGCATAATACTTAGCATATCTCTGTACTCTTCAAATGGTGGTTTCCTCTGTCTTTTCTCCTTCCTAAGAAAACTTGGCCCCAAATTAAGTACTCAATTTTTCCTGCTAGACTATAAGCTCCATGAGGGTAAGTAACTGACTGTCCAAAGGTATTTAGTAAATAACATACAAATGAAATAATGAATAATGAGTAACCAAGAATGTGTTTTAGATTCTTTGTTTTAGGATTGCTTTAAATTAAAACCAGAAAACTCATCTACTGGAGTCTACCTTTAGTGGTGTGCCATACCTATTTTCCTCTACAGATATCTGAATGGAATACAAAGCTGCACCTGGGAAGCCCTTGCTCCTACATATTATCCCAGTGATTTATTTTAAGCCAGTTATTAAAGCCATTTGAACTCTGTGCTACCAAGTATGGAATTGGAATCAACTTGCTATGCCTCAATTAAAAGAAAATGAGTTTTAGTTAATGAAAGTATAAACCAATAGAAAACATTTACTTTATACCTTTAAGTGATGCAAATTGAATATTTCACATACAAACACATTTATTCTTAACTGAAAGATTGGTTTATGCTCAGGAACACCACAGGATAAACCAACTCTCAACAGTAGTGTTTGTTTCAGTTTCTTTCTGGTTTTTCCCTTGCAATAAATTTGGATGCATTAACTTATCTGCAATACCCTCACACTGCCAATTATAATACTTTATTAGGAAAAAAGTTCATTTAAAAACAAGCAATAATTTATCCAATATTATCTGGAATAATATTACATGTTATCCATAAAAATAAAAAAATTTTCTCTCTTTGCTTAAGCTTCTCCAATTTCTCTGTCCTTCAGATAAGTGGAAAAAGTTTCCATTTTCAGAGAGAAATCTGCATAATTGTTGATATAATCACCTGAGCCTCTAGGTAAATTGAGCAAATATAAAACAAAGCCTCATATAAGACATATTAAAACCAACCAAAGGAGCGTCTGGGTGGCTCAGTCAGTTAAGCATCCGACTTTGGCTCAGATCATGATCTCATGGTTCGTGGGTGTGAGCCCCGCGTCAGGCTCTGTACTGACAGCTAGCTCAGAGCTCAGAGTCTGGAGTCTGTTTCAGATTCTATATCTCCCTCTCTCTCTGACCCTCCCCTGCTCACGCTCTCTCTCACACAAATAAACATTAAAAAAAAATTAAAAAACAACAACCAGAAAATGGTATGTTAAAGAATTTTACAAAACAATGATTAGGAGAGTAAAACAATAGAGCTTTCCTGAATTTACTAATTTTAAGATGAGAAGTACTTGGCTTCACTTGGCTGTTAATGACAAATGCTTTTTAAAGGGAAAATATGGCAATACCCAGAGAGAACTATAACAAATATGTTTCAAGACTGCTCACATTAGGAATAGCATTATAAGGGGGTGCCTGGGTGGCTCAGTTGGTTAAGTGTCCAACTTCGGCTCAGGTCATGTTGTCATGGTTCGTGAGTTTGAACCCCGCGTTGGGCTCTGTGCTGACAGCTCAGAGCCTGGAGCCTGCTTCGGATTCTGTATCTCTCTTTCTCTCTGCTCCTCCCCTGCTCATGCTCTGTCTCTCTCTGTCTCTCTCTCTCTCTCTCAAAAATAAATAAAATATCAAAATAATTAAAAAAAGGAATAGTATTATAAGAAACAGAAATTTGAGATTTGTGGCTATGCTTTTTAAAATATATTTTGAAAGATATAGGCCAACATTATCAACAGCAGTTCTAAAGTGGTATTTTACACAAGTCTGTCAATTAATTGGACAAAATCTTGTTAAAAAACAAAAATATAGCTTTAAATAAACATTAAATGTCAGCATTTTAGCAATCACTCAAGAATAGTCCAATTGCTTTATCTTGCAAGTAAGGAAGCAAAAAATTAGCTCTTCTCCACAGTCTGATATCCTCTATTAGATTCCCTCTAATTCCTCACAGGTCCACATGGTCCAGGGAACACATTTATGTCACCTGGTAGTGGTCTGAGGTCGGCCAACCGCCTTTTGTTACCTTGTCTGTTAGCTTGAGAGGACTTTGTGCTTAGTTCTTTTAGATAAATGATTCCACATTTTCTCAGACTACTGCTGGTCATGAAAGCAAAAAATTGTTGCAGGATTTGGGGTGGTTTGGGGAAGTAATTCTGTAATTATCAGACAAGGGATCTGGATACTATTCAGGTCTAGCAGCACTAACATCTATTTTCCTGTCTTCAATCATTTAATCTTGGATAAATAAATACAGTAAAACTGCAATATTAATATATAGAAATCTGTTCCATTTATATACACTAATAATGAAGTAACAGAAAGAGAAATTAAGAAAACAATCCCATTTACAACTATACCAAAAATAATAAAATATCTATGAATAAACTTCACTGAGGAGGATTACTCTGAAAACTAAAACATTGATGAAAGAAACTGAGTAAATCACAAATGGAAGGATATTCCATGCTCATGGACTAGAAGAGTTAATATTGCTAAAATTTCCATACTACCCAAAGCAATCTACAGATTGAATGCAATCCCTATTAAGATATCAAAACATTTTCACAGAACTAGCAAAAATAATCCTAAAATATGTGTGGAACCACAAAAGTTCCCAAATAGCCAAAGCAATCTTGAAAAAGAACAAAGTTGGTGATATCACAACCCCAGATTTCAAGATATACTACAAAGCTGTAGTAATCAAAACAGTATGGTACTGGCATGAAAACAGACACAGAGATCAACAGAACAGAATAGAGAGTCCAGAAATAAACACACACTTATTTGGTCAATTAATGTATGACTAGTCAAGAATATATAATGGAGAAAAGATAGTCTCTTCAACAAATAGTGCTGGGAAAACTGGACAGCTACATGCAAAGGAATGAAGCTGGACCACTTTCTTATACCATACACAAAAATAAATTAAAAATGGATTAAAGACCTAAATGTGAGGCCTGAAACCATAAAATTCCTAGAAGAAAGCATAGGCAGTAATTTGTTTGACATTGGTTGTAGAAACATTTTTCTATATATAAACCCTTAGACAGGGAGAAAAAAAGCAAAGTTAAACTATTAGAACCACACCACAATAAGAAGCTTTTACACAGCAAAGGAAACCATCAACAAAACTAAAAGGCAACCTACTGAATGGGAGATGTTTGCAAATGATGTATCTGATAAGGGGTTCATATCCAAAATATACAAAGAACTTACACAATTTAAGGCCAAAAATTCCTAATCTAATTAAAAAATGGACAGAAGACCTAATTAGACATTTTTGCAAAGAAGACATACAACTGGCCAACAGATACATGAAAAGATACTCAACATCACTAATCATCAAGAAAATGCAAATTAAAATCATGTGAGATAACACTTTACACCTGTCAGGATGGTGCAATACACAAGAAATAACAGGTGTTGGTGAGGATATGGAGAAAAAGAAACCTTTGTGCACTGTCAGCGGGAATGCAAATTGGTGCAGCCACTGTGGAAAACAATATGAAGGTTCCTCCAAAACTTGGAAACAGAAATATCCTCTTAACAAAGGGGAAAGGGAGGTGAAACAGATAAAGGGAATTAGGAATATATTTATCTTGATGAGCACTGAGAAATATAATCACTGAATCACTATACTGTACACCCAAAATAAATATAACACTATGATAATTATATTTGAATTAAAGAAACAAAGAAACAAAAAACACTGGTTAACAGGAGGAAAAAAAATCATTTGATTTTGAAGGAATCCAGGTCCTATTCTCTCAACCCTTCCTGAAAGGGTTTGGGGAAGGGAACCCACTACCCATTTCTCTCCCACAGATAGGCGACAACAAGTCCTATTTAAAGGTAGGTATTTGAATTTAACTTATTGACAACATGATGGGACAGAGATATTAGTAAGAGATGACAAATCCTCAAAAAGAAACAGATTTTTTTTTCACTGCTTTGATTTTTTTCATACTCAGTTCTAAATATTAGAGCACTCCAATCAAATGGCTATAGGACCTTGAGCAAATCACCAGCTCCCTTGGTCTGTTTTCCCATTTTTAAAATGAAAGAGCTGAACACACTGATCTCCAAGGTCCTTTTATGTTGGAATATATATGTCTTCTTTATATTCTAAATTCAATTATAAGGCAGATTAAACACAGACTTCTGTAATTGTCCTTTAAGGCAGTGATCTCCAAAATGGGTCATATAAGCAATTAATAGGAAGGTTGGAACAAAATACTCATTTAAAAAATATTTTATTTATTTTTATTTTAGAGAGAAGGAGAAAGAGAGTCTCCACAAAATGGAAGTGTTGCCAGGGGAGCCCTTATGTCCAGTTTTCACATACAGCATGCTTGTGCCTGGTTATGGAGGTTTACAGATATTATTGAATGCTTACCAGATAGACAAGAAAGCAGCTTATAAAGTTTTTGTGAAACAATCTCCAATTAAAAATACCAATAATGCAAACGTAAGTGAGTGACTAAAACATAGCTGGGCCAACACTCTTCTGTTTTTTAAAACAAGTTTTTTGTCAATCTCATCATGAGGTGAAACACTGGCCATGGAATTAGATGAGCTCTGACAAGATGCCATCCTCCCAAATCAAAATTATCAAGAAGTTCTGGAAGTGTCCGCTCTCCTTAATTCTGAACCTTTTCCTTGGTATACAATGGGTTTTGATGTATTTGTTAAGAATGATAGCACACATACAAAGATTTTTAAAAGACTTCAAATACATATTGACAACATTTTATGCAGACAAGGGTATACAACAAAGTTTGAAGCCTTATTTATGTGAAAGTGGATGAGAGTGGATGTGTTGAGAGTTTAGTGGAGCGTCCCCTTGGTATTGCTGCCTCAGCATCCACATAGCCTGTGGGGAGCCTTAGGCAAAGCTAGCCCCTGGTGTGAGTACATATCCCATAAAACAGCCCACACAGTCATAAGCAAATGCAAGTTCCTCGTATGACTCCCCCAGTTGCCCTTGTGATCAATAGTTTCCCTCACCCCTCAGGACCTTCCCCTTGTGCCTGCCTTTGAAAAGACCCCTGTGGACCTTACCAAAACCTAGTTCTTTCTGGTATGAATTGACCAATTTGACCCCAATGCACTACACACACCCTACTAAAGGCATGTGTCCCAGGTCCTGTCTATACTCTGCCTGACCTCCCTTTGCGGCCCCTGGAGGCCTGTTGTGTACCTCCTCAGGACCTGTGAGTAACAAGTTTCTCTACTGCAATTTCTCTTGTGGTCTTTTGTTGGGCTGCAGCTCACCACCTGGCACCCTTTGCTCCAATTAACAAAAGTTAATTTAACAAAATCGAAACAATGTGCCATGGCACGATGCAAAAGCATAAGCATGGAGCCACACAGATGTGTGCTGACTCACAGCTGTGACACACAACTAGCTCTGTGATCTGGATAAGCCTACGAGGCTCCAATCTGTAACCTGTGCAGGTGTGAAAATAACGGCCATCTCAGACGGTGGTTATGGACTTGAACATGAACACTTGGCACATGTAGGTCTTGATAGATTTTTATTTCTTTTTCCTTACTCCTAATTTGCTAAAGAACAAAAACATGTACTTCTGTAGTAATGGAGGCCAAGACTATAGTATGGTACTATTTAAAAATGCATTCTTTGTTTTCACTATGGTATGTAACACAATAACTGGGGGCCCACAACAGATTTTGTCCATGTTAAACTGAGATTTAAAAACTGAATTGGCAATTTTTGTTTAACTCACCACATTGAAATCTAGATTTTCTTCAACCCATGATTTTGCTTCTTCAAATTCATCTTTCATTTCCATTATAAAAAGTGTATCTAGGGCATCTACTATTGTTGCTCCTTTAATACTACCTGAAAATATCAGAAAAATATTTATTGATTAAAATATTTGGCAGACACATACAAGCAAACTGACCATACCTGGAAAAGGATAATATGGAATTTGTTAATAAACAGTAATAATTAACACAGTCTAAACTTCTTTCAGTGAAAGAAAATTTAAATGCTGCATCAAAACCAAAGTAATAATCATTATAGGCTATGAGTTGATACACTAATCTTTAGAGTTTCTTCTGAACTTGTAGAAAATAATGTCTTAGAAATTTCATTTGTAACTGCATTCTTCACCAAGAAAAAAATAGATCTGAAACAAAGGAGTAACAAACATATTAATTTGAATGTAATCACATCAAAGTGCACCTGTGCAAAACTTTTAACTATAATTAGATCTAAAATTATGATAGCTCTAAGAAGCCATTATTCCAAAATGGAATTCACTCCCCCTTTGAAGGCCTGACTGATCCTAACCTCCCCTTCCACCCACCCAGACCATCTTGACTCTGATTCATTTCCTTTGAACTCCCCTGACGTGAGACTTTACATTGGTCTTGCACTCATCAGTTTCTGCCTTCCATTATAATTACTTGTATGCATCTCTTTTAGTCTGTAAACTTCCTCAGAATGGAGAAGTCTTGTCTTCTTCATCTGCACATTCCATACTAAGAGACTTAGTATGTTTCAATGTTTAAGAATCATTTAAAAAATTATCAACATATTAACAGAGAACAAAATAATCTCTTTGATAAAGATTTTAACAAATTTACCTAAAACGGATTTATCAATGATAAATGTAGGGATAAAAGCCAAAACAGAATTAGATTTTAAAAAGCTATAGTAAACTATGAAAAAATAAAGGACTCTGAGTCTGCATGAAGTTTCTGAATTTGTCTTCAATTCCTAACTCTCAAAACCCATGTTAACTAGTCACTGTGTCATGAAAACAATACTTTATAAAAACATCTGAAAGCACTTCTACTGTCACTACTCCAGGTTTGGCCTCTCTTCCAGGTCTGTGTCACTGTGATGGGCCAACCAGCCTTTCTTCCACTTTGCCAGCTCTCCCTAACTGTTCTTAGCTGTTCTTCCAATTCCCTTCTCCCTACCTGGGATCCAACTTCATATGAATATCTGAACTTCAGACGAACATCTATTGACCCTTCTAGTGCTCTGACAACTCAGTGCCTACACACAGCTCTTCTGCACTAGGCCATGAACTCTGCAAAGACTTGTATTGTGTTGATTAACACCAGTGCTGGAAGGAGAGCCAAACACATGGAAGATCCTGAATAAATGGAAAAGCATACTGTGGTGATTAGGACCACAGGCTCAGAGCTTAGCCACACCTGGATTCTGGCCCCAGCTCAGCCAGTTAGTATGTGGCTAATATGGGCAAGCTATTCTCTGAGCTACATCTTTCTCATCTATAAAATGTGTATAATAATGAGGTTAAGTGAGATGACACACAAATGGCATTTGGCACATAATAAATGTCAGTTGATACTGTTGTTTGTTATATGATTTGATACTATTTAACACCTTCAGTTAAAGTATAAAAAGTCACATTTTCTATGAGGAATTAAGAAGTGTCAGAATGAGACTCTACCCCCTTCATCCTTTTATTTACAGACAAAATTGTGCACAATATAAAAGAACAAGTGTGATGAGAATGGCACTGGGTAGCTCTGTGACCCAAGGAATCCATCTAACACTTCTGTTCCCTAGCTCCCTCACCTCACAATGGGATTGCCATTAACATCCAGAGTACCAATCACAAAGGGATGCTGTGAGGACCAAATGCAATGAAGCATAACAACATAGATAAATGGAAGTTCAAATAACTGGCCATCCATTCTCACTTTCTCTTTCATGGCACAAATAGGAGAAACCCAGAGCTAAAGTTCAGAGTCGTCAAGATACAGTGAAGATCACCATGGCAGGCTGCCTTAGCCAGTGTATCAATAAAGACACAACTTTTACCTGACAGGAAGCAGTTAATGCAGTCGACCAAATGGTCCTCTGCTGGGTATCACCCCAGGAGCTAAAAATCTTGATGCTGCACCCATGTCCATTAAATGGGAACTTTTGGAACTGTTCCCCAGGCATCAGTATTTTTTTTAAAGGTATGCAAGTGATTCTAATGTAAAGTGCTCTGTCTGAAGGACATACTATGCCCAGTCCCTGAAGATAATTCCAGCAGGTATGCAAGTTTCCTAGCAACATGGCCTGGAGGGGCACACAAAATTTACCACCCACAAATTCCGTCAATCGGAGAAAAGTTACTGTTACTAAGAAACCAAAGCACATTCTACTCACCAAACAAACTGCTCGAATGGCCTTCTTTTGATATAGGTTTCAGTTCATTTAATCCCCAGGCATAACGTTTATAATTATTCCAAGCATGTTTCATCATCTGAAAAAAAGAAATGAAAATAGGATTATAATTTGAATTTAAGATGTTTTTGCTATGAAATAGATCATCCACTGAGGACCTAAAGGTTAAAGCCTTAAAACTCATGGCTTAGTTAAAAAGATGATTATTAATTAAAAGGGTGATAATGATATGAATAAGCTAAAAGGCGTGCACACACACACACACATTGCCCCTTTATATTTACAAATGGAGATTTCTTTTTTTGAATCCATAGATATCACTTTCAAAAGTCATTTCCCAGTAACAGAAATTTATCTTATCCTTATAGGATGAACCATTCTTACATTTATCTATTTCATTCTCATGAAAGATTAAATCTATAGACTCTATATTTAAAGATTCTGATTTCTGCACAAGGTTCTTTGTACTTTGTCAACCTCATAGTATATAGACAAATATCCAAGGTTATCTCTTTAAACACTTTGATAGATGTTGACTGACTTTATGTGGAGAAGTCTACAGGAAATAAATGAAACTCTGTGGTTATATTTAAATCTGGGGAAACTCCAGCTTGTTTTAATATAATCAATCCTGAATTGTATAGATGTCTGTGTACCTGTGTAATAAAGACTGATCCTGTATATTCCCAATCTAAACTCCTTGTACCAGGAGTATTTTTAAAGCCAAACCTCTCTGTCATACATTATATAACTTATATTTATTAATTCTGACAAAATTAACTTACCTACATATAATGAAAACCAAATTAATTTCTCCTGGCTTACAGTAATATTGTGACCTATTGTGCTAAACATTAACTCTAGTAGAAAGTGAACGATTTTTAAGGAGAGAAACTGTTCTAAAAGCCTGTCAAAATAGTTGTATAACCACTGCATAACAGCTGTAGAATTTTTTTTAATGACTCAAAGAATATATATAATTATTTTTGTATGCATTTTTTAAAGAGGGCTGGGAACTCTTCACCTGTCAGAATTTACTCATGCCATTATTCCCAATCCATTACCAAAGTAACTAAAATATGGACATAACCTAAAAATGTTCTATTCTGGCTCCATATTTTAAAATATCTTAAAAAGCATCACCTAAAGTTGACAAATACTTTATGTGGGCTGTTTGTCACTAACATCGTCAGTGAGATCAATACAATTTTATTAATAAGAAAAGTCTTCATATGACCCTGAATACAAGAAACATCTTTTGTTAGCCAATTTGTAAATTATCTTATCTCATCACTATTACTATGAATAATAACTACCAAGAATCTGTACAATTTGCTGGGTACTCTGTTAAATGCTCTATGTTCAGTATTATACTCGATTCTCATTATAACCCTATGAGATGTTGTTGTAATGCTATTGTTTGGGAAAGAAACTGAGGCTTGGAAGTTAAATCCCAAACAACCTTTATTCAAAGTCATGACATTTCTCCACAGCTAAAGAGCCAGAGTTCATCCCCTTGTTGGCCTGACTCCAAAGTCATGGCATTAACCAACATTATCTTCCTTTAATGAGTCAGCAACAGAATCTTCCTTTGGTGAATCAGATTGTTGATCCTGTAACAATCAATAGAATGTGGACACGGCAGTATTTTCAAGATTTTCTCCTTATAATTTTATTGGAAAGTATAATCGATTTAAGTATAAAATAATATGATTTATGATCCCTATAATACCACTGATTAGTCACGTAATCAAGGATGAGTCATAGTTTTTATAAGACTTTCTTTGTCTGAAGTAATGGGGTCATAATTCCTCAGAGGGTATATGTAAGGATTACATGAGCATAGCTCATGATTGTACCTAATGTACTGCTTCGCACATGGTGGGTAATCACCACCTGCTTACTGAATTTAAACCTATACTGAAACCAATTAAATTCACATCTCAGAAAAAGCAACCAATGTCCCTCTGAAAAGACTAGGAATATGAAATCCACAAAAAGACCTTGAGATTACATCTGAGTTTGATTTGGTTTTCCCATTAAATGTGCATTTGGTAAACTTCATTCCTGTAAATTTCCAAAGACACTTTATAAATTTAAAAGCTTTTTACATATACCTGATAGAAGAACAACAAAAAACTCTATGATGATTTGTTTTACCTCTGAGTGGAAAACCAGTGTCATGTACTATTAATGACTCAGAGATGGCATAAATCTCTCCCAGGGAAGATTGTTGCTTTATCAAAAATTATCATTTATACAATGTACCACTAGCAGAGAATTTCCTTGAGTTACCTCTGTAGTATATATATGAACTTTTCTCATCTTTTTTTTTCCCCAGGGGAAAATCTGACACTAATTGCTTGGCCTCCTACATTTCAAAAGTTGCTGTGACATATTTCTCAAAATGGGTTCTTCATCCCATGGGGTTTCTAGAAGTTAAAGAGATGGGGGGAAAAAGAAAACTCTGTGGTCAAAATGCCTTGAATGGAGCATAAAGAGTGGCTTCTCCAGGAACTTATGAAATGAGGAGGAAACGCCATATTGTTAACTGATTCCGTGGCTGATCACCTCTGGAAATGACTTACCAAGTTAAAGCCAAACAGAAGACATCGTGTGTGTGTGTGTGTGTGTGTGTGTGTGTGTAGAATAATAGTGAGATTGAACTCACAAGTCATATATAGAGTCCACTGCGTAAAGAAGATTTATAACTTATACAAATATCTGGAAACATCAAAATGCTATAGCTTCTAACTTTATAGTATTAAGCCACTAGTCAGCTGAGGGATCTTGGGGATGAAGGCATTTAATCTCTCTAGACTCAGTGTGCTTATAAGCTGATAGGACAGAAGGTCACTTCCAAAATTCAACTATTAACAAAGAAGTCCATGGACAGGATTAATCTCCATTTTCACATGCTCCTTAATTTTGTTTTGTAGTCTTTCATCAATTTAATTAGAGTTCTACAGCTTGACATCCCAAGTAGAATGATTAAAATAGGCCTAAACTAGAGGTTGATTAGGACTTTTAAACACAGTACTGAAACCCTCATGAAAAGTTTTTTAAAAAAATGAAAGCATACCAAAGATTTATATTTTCCTGAATGTTTATATTTGCATTAGTATGAGGTGGCTAGCTAACACATGGTGTGCAAACAGAAGAGAATGATACCGAATTCCATTACAGCAATTTATTATCTTGACCCAGAGAAACTGGAATTAAGACATAAAATATCCAAAAAAGTATCTTTATTTCTCCTTTACACTGATTGAGGATTCTTACACTAGCACATTCTTTTCAATTGGCATCACAGCCAACTAATTAGGCAATGTCATTTATTAACTGTCTGCCACACTATGAATAATAAGATGCTCAAGGACTAGAAGGGAAGTGTACATGACTCTATCATGCTTATAATCTAATAGATAATGTATGGAAGTTCAACATTATCCATTTGTACACACTCATGGATGTTTTATAAATGTAACAAAATAAGAGAACTAATGTTGTATATAATTCTACTATTGTAACTAATGATTTGTTTTCCATTTTATGTCCTGACCTAATCAATGACATGACAAGCTGCAAATAAACAAAAATATGCTTGAATTTCCCCCAGGTAAAGGTAAATACATATTTAATGACTTATATATTTGCTGCTAGGAACTACCCTTGAAAATGTTTTTATTTGCTGATTCTTTAATCATATGATCTTAGGTTATTCAAAATAGATACATTGAAAATTTCCCTGTTTTTGCCAGACAGATCTTAGGAAGACTTGGGCTTTCGCTGCCTCCTTTAAAAAGCCTGCAGGCTCAAGTCTCACTTGTAGCCCCATCCTGTGTGGTCTTACACAAAATTTCCATCGTTTGTACAGTGTGATCAAAGTCAGTCCCTGGTCCCAGCTGACTGATCCAGGGCCTGGTGCCTGACCCAAAGGCAGACAACTAAGGGCTGGCCGTGAGCCCCGGAGGTGAAGTGCCCAGATGTGAAGTTCTCTGTAATGAATGGACCAACCCAAGCATCTACTCTACCTGTGGAAGTGTAAGAAAAATATTCACAGAGACTCCAGAGGCCAGAGTGTGGGAGAAACAGAGAGGTACAAAGACACAAAGAGGAAAAGCCATGAAAAAGGAGTTCTGAGGCAGATGAAACCATGAGGGAGATGAAGATGAGAGAAAAGCAAGAAGAGGCTGGGAGACAGAATTAGGTTAGGTCCTAGAGGCCTGCAGAACTATAAACAGTTTGAATTATTTTCCTCTACTACACAAAGTGTGTGGCTCCGCCTGCTGAGACTGTTTACTTACTTCCCCATGTGTCCTTATAGAAAATCCTCTCACTTATTGAAGGCATATGTAAGAGAGCAGGCCACAGGTGTAGGCATCTAGCAAACTGGGTTCATATCCAATGGCAGCATCATTAGTGTGACTCTAAATGAGGCAAGTAATCTCTCTGAACCCACTTTCCACACCCATAAAATGTAAATAAATAAAAGTACTAGCCTCATTGGTTACTCTGATGATTAAGTAAAATAATGCATGGGAAGGGCTTAAAATATTGCCTGACACACAGTAAGTGCATGATAAATTGCAGGCACTATACTTATTTTTATTAAAAACTTAAGTCTGTCTCTGATCGCTGTAATCTGAAAACACATCATACTTTTTCCAAGTAACATGTATAAATAGGAGGGGCAAATATAAAGCTGGGCAAACCCATTTAGTACACAAACTATAAATATACACACAAAAATATATACAACTGGGCTGTCCAGGTGGCTCAGTCAGCTAAGCAGCCAACTTTAGCTGAGGTCATGATCTCACAGTTCATGGGTTCGAGCCTTGCATCAGGCTCTGTGCTGACAGCTCAGAGCCTGGAGCCTGCTTCGGATTCTGTGTCTCCCTCTCTCTCTGACCCTCCCCCACTCACACTCTCTCAAAAATAAATAAGACATGAAAAAAATTAAAATACATACACACACACACACACACACACACACACACACACACATTTAGTATCCAGAAGGTTGAAGAAGATAGAATGAAAACCTTTTCTACAAAGGGTCTTTTCCAGATGGAAGGCAGTATGGGTCATCTTTAGTTCTGAAGGTTCTTATACTGGATTTCTTGAAATCTTAGTTGTGCCCAGTCTGCGTGTGTAGGGGGCTGGCTTGAGGGATTTGGGGGCTGATCTAGGGCATAGATATGCCCACAAGAAACAGTAATGCACGACAAGCTTTACTGGGTACTGCCTGGACTGAGCTCGTGGGAGGTAGAAGTCCCTCACAACAAGAGACTATCCAGAAGCTTAAGGAAAAGAGGTCAGTCTCCAGAAAGGAAGGACAGTAAGAGGATTCCCAGGAGAAAGGGAGCTTACATGCTAAGTGACTTCACTCAGAAGCATGGAAGGAAGTCTCTGGGTCAGAGAACTCCAGAAGGCAGTGGCAGCCTGGGGTTATTAAAACCACAAGGCCCTCTCTTATCAATGGTCAACAGATGCTGGGTGAGGTTTTATAGAGTATATAAAGCAGGCAGGCTCTAAATGGCTAAAACTCTGCTTGTTTATTTGTTTTAAATAATTGCATGTATAAAAATCTAAATTTAGTGTCAGGAGGCTATTGAGCTAACAATATTTCAGACTACAGTGGACACATGAACGACTCAGAGGTGAAAAGACAGAGGCCATCTCTGGCTCATTTATGTGACAGCTTGCCATTTGGCACTTAAGGGAAGAAATGTAATCCAGTGACACTTACATCTCCCCTGTTCTAGAGGATTATGAAGGGCTATGTCTGGTTCAGGTGAGGTCTAGGGTGTCAGGTAAATCTACCTCACTGATTGTTAAAGGGGAAATGGATATCTGTAGCTCTTAAGATTATACTTACAGTTGACGCTTTGAAAAACATGGGTTTTAAAAGCTAGACAGTAGATTCCATCAAACTTTGCCTGAAATGACTTGATTGTCTCATGAAAGTAACTTCTGGAACTTTCAGATAAAATCTCAACACAAAACATTTTTAGGATCACTTTATCAACCTTCCTTCTTTTAATCTTCATGGACTAGAAAGTGGAGAAAGGAAAAGATAAAAAGTAACTTCAGAGAATAAAGTCACAGCTCCTCCCAAACCTCAATTATCCACTGGAGTAGATGTGGGAGCACAAGACGGCAATCTAGCCATGACTTCCTCTTATCTAAAGCTACACCCACTGCTTACATCTCCCTGTGAGAAGTAGATGTGGGAGCACAAGACGGCAATCTAGCCATGACTTCCTCTTATCTAAAGCTACACCCACTGCTTACATCTCCCTGTGAGAATGAAGAGGACCACAGGGGGCACCAGGCCAGGGAGACACCTGGTGCTGAGGACAGCTGTTAGCGGGAGCAAAGCAGGCAGGCTTTACCACTGGGAAAGACGGAGCCCTGATGCCTGGGTCCGATCTCGCAAACCCTGTTTTCTCATCTTTAAAAAACATTAATCGATTGTAACAAAGGTATCACTATGGTGCACGATGTTAACAGATGTTAATCGTATGTTGGGGCAGGGATAAACGGGAACTCTCTCTACTTTCCACTCTATTTTGCTCAAAAAAAAACCACTTTTCTAAAAAATAAAGCATATATTCAAGAAAAGAATAATGTCACCTTCCTCACAGCATGGTCCAGAGATCAAATCGGATAATGCACCTGGCTGGTAGAAGACGTCCAATGAATACTGCTGGCCTCTATCCACACTACCTCCTTACTGCCCTCTCAGGCCACAAGAATTAAACAGAGATAAGACAGAACAGCCTGAAAAAAGAGGACACTTAGCTACACTCAGAGTAGGCAAGGCAATTGAGGGAGAAGAGAATTAACAGGATAGAAAAGTAAAGAGGCCAATGTCACCTAGAGGTGACAGAATGCAGAGCTTGGTATGTATGACAGCATTCACAGAGACTGCAGGCCTGGAGTCTACCACAATTATAGCGTTTAGCATCCTCTCACTAACAGGCATCAAGATGCACTGAAGAGAGTCCTGGGAACGATGCTCCTCCTGACGTAGTTCTTCACTGAGCAAGGCCCGCACCCAGTAACCTTCTATCTGTCATTGCCCAGCATGAAGAAAAACCCTCCTAGGCACGACAGTTTCCAATTTTGCCCGATATCAAATTAAAACATTCATTCATGAGTCTTGCTCAATTTATCTCTTTCAAATGCTGAAATATATTAGTTCTCTCTCCCTTTCTCTAAGGCTGCTAAGGTGTTCTGTTTCCAAGATTCCTTTTCCAAATGTTACAATGACAATTACTACTTATTGAGTACCTACTGGTAGCATGATGTGAATTATAAGTGAGTACAGAGTACGATGCCAGATTTAGGAAATAAGAAGATTCCATGCAACATACTTACATAAATATATACACTTATGTTTATCTGACATGCAGATTTAGCACAGTCCTATATTTCATCCATCAACCCTGATATATATAGAGAGAACACATTCAATGCCTGCTTCTGTGTCCAGGGCCAGCTCCCTGGCTTGAGCCCTGCCTTGCCTGGGGTCTGAAAACTCAAGGGCCAGACAGAAACAGAATGGCCAAGTCTAGAGCAACTGGAAATGATAGGGAATGTGGTAAAACAAGAGTGAACGCTCTGACTAAAGCCATTTATAAAAAATATTTAAAAAAATACTAAGCTTGGTTTTAAGGTTTTGAGCCAGGTTTCCAGAGCTCTAGAAAAAAAAATAGTATGCTAGCTAAGGGGAAAAAATATATCTGTGAGCCACAGAGAGCCCACAGAACAGCAGTTTCAATGCAATCCCTGGTTTGTAGGCATATGGCTAGATCTGACCATTCTGTGTGTAGGTCTGTGGGCATGTCACTTGTCCATGTGCCCTCAGTGGGCAGCGCCTTGGCCCACCTCCGGCACAGGCTGTCCTCACTGCCTGCTGCTCTCGGACTGTCCTGAGCCCACCTTGGGTGCCGTCTCTTTGCCAAGAATTACTGGAATTAGTGAGGTCCTTGAGACCTGAGATGTATAAAGCATAATGCATACACTTCTCAGCAATTCTCGTCTGCTGGATTTCACATTTTAGAAAGCATTTAGAATTCTAAATGCCCTGTTTTACAAATGAAACTGCAGGAGCTGAAAAGGAGAAAGTGGCTTAACTTTGTCAATCATCTACCACAAGGCACTGTGAGGGGAACTTGATAACAATTTACCACATACTTACTCCTCACAATATCCCTCTGGGGTATGACTACTCCATTTACAGAGGAGAAAGCTAAGGCCAAGAACAGTACAGAGGATGAGCAAGGCTACAAGCTCACCCTTTCTCATTCTCGCCACTACAACATTTAAGAGAGCCTCAACTTTTTTTTTTTCCTTTGTTTTGCTGCTTGTTAACTTTAAGACAGAGTTCCCTCTGCTCCACACACACAGGGTGGCCCTATCTGGGGTCCAAGGAGACACGGCCAGGCCTGGCACCAAATGGCATTCACCAAACCAAACTGGGCTCATGAACCAGTGCAAGGGAAGAAGCCTGAAGCATCTCCTCTCCCTGCCTGCCTTGCACCCTTCATGACTTTCCTTCCCCTCCATGTCAGTGCTCCCTCCAGCTCCACCTGCTCTGTACCTCCTGCCACTGGGGGCTCCCAGAGAAGACAGGCGCCACGCTAGTCACTGGATTTATGGAGAACCGTGGATCCCTCTCCTTCACACCAAGCTGCACCTATGCCTGCTCACTTCAACTCCACTAGTTCCTGAGCTTTATCACCACCACTTGGGCTACCGTGGCTACTTTTTCTTTCCTCTGCTCTTTTTCTTTCTTGTCTCCATGTGAGCGATTTGTTTGCTATGGGGTACTTGAAGCTGCCTCTTAATCACTAAGTGGATATGTATGTGTGCATATTTTCTTCAGAGTTAGATGTCCTGAATTCTCCCACAGTCAATTTTAGTATACTTATTCTTTTTAAGACAGCAGGAGATACACAGAGGAGGAGTAATTATTTAATGCTATTGTATGAACCCCAGTGGGCCACTGAGCATTAATTCCCCAGTAAACTTAAAGAGTGGTTAGCAGTAGCAATCTCTTTAGAAAAAGTCAGAATGCCTGATAAAGCCAGTTTTAAAAAATGAGAATTCTAGTTAATCGCTACTTGTGAGGACAGACTGTCCTTTTTGCTAAGTATCTCATTCCCTAAGAAAGAGCCAGTTTTTCTAGACCCAGCTCAGGGAACTCAATCATATACTATTTAATGGTTTTCTTTCTTTGTGACCAAAATTCTATATTATTTTATAAAATGTCTGTGCTGTTATCAAGTGGAAGAGGGTACAGGGAAAACAAAGAAACAAAAGCCCTCAAACCAAAAAAAGAATGCATAAAGTTGACTAAAATGTTCAATACACATCTCTAAAATATTCTAAGGGATAGTATGTTAACATCTCAAAAGTTAGAGGTTAGGAGGCTCTTGGGTGGGTCAGTCAGTTAAGCATTGACTCAGCTCAGATCATGATCTCAAGGTTCCTGGGTTCAAGCTGTGCCTTGGGCTCCTGCTGACGGCTCAGAGCCTGGAGCCTGCTTTGGATTCTGTATCTCTCTCTCTGTCCCTTCCTGTTTGTGTTCCATCTTTCTCTGTCTCTCAAAAACAAATAAGCGTTACAAAAAATTATAAAAAAATGTTGGAGGTTCAGAAAAGGTTTGTTGATATGTGAATATCTAGTAGATTCCTTTTCTGGAAAGAAGCACTATTACTGAGGATGTTTTCTACAACAGTAAGCTCTGCATCAGCCCGGGACCTATCACTTGTAGTTATTTCCTCATCAAAAATGTCTGTCTTGTGGTTAATGTCTATGGTCTCTGAATACAGAAGTTGTCACTCAAGTTCAAAGGTTCAGCCTCAGGGTTTTGGGTCTGTCTGACTGATTTTTAATTGACCTAAAACTGCATTCATTAGACTACCCCTGCTAAGACCTCTGTGGTCAATGGGAGGCCAGCAAGAGAATACTCGCTGGCCGGATGCCAGCTGATCTTCCCTGCCTGCTCCCCCCAGGCAAGGAGTCGGTTAGCTTTTCCAAACTGGGAAGCATCAGCAGCTATAGAGCTTTGCTAACCATCAACACAAACTGGTATCCCCTGCCGGGATATCACGAATTTCTCTTTATTCTAAGATGGTGGTCTAAAACATTATTCCATAGAAAACGAGTATTATTCTCATGGAGTGTCTCATTTCAAAAAAATTAAAGTTTTAAAATATAATAAAAAAGCAAGTCTAAACATCCTTTTAACTCATGCATATCATTCTATAGCTTCAAATCTTCACTGAATTTATCTTTTTGCACTAGTGACACAATGATTTTTTAGAACTGACATAAGCTCTCGTTAAGGGATTTGTTTATGGATTTGTGGAGTTCATAAAGACAGATAATCTTTTATTTGCTATTTAATATTCCTTTTTTAAACTTTACAAATACTATGAGTTAGAACATAATAAAAAATTAGCTTGAGTTTTATATAAAATGGGCAAAAATCAGATATTTATCTTTTTAATTATACTATTTTCTTATTATTTTTTAAGTAAACAAACTAGCCTTAGATGTTCTGCTTCATTAGCAAGATGGTTACAGGGACAGGTGTTTCTTCCCTTTATTTTTTTATTTTTTGTGTATGTTCTTTAAATAGACCTTATTTTTTGGAGCAGTTTTAGGTTCACAGTGAGACTGAGCAGGAAGTATAGAGCTTTTCCATATACCCTCCTTGCCTGAACACCATACAACTATTCCCACCATCAACATAATGTGCCAGCATGGGACATCTGTTGTATCAGTGAACCTACATGACACATCATAATTACCCAAAGTCCACAGTTTACACTAGGGTTCATTGTTGTTGTACATTCTGTGGTTCTGACAAATGTATAATGACTTGTATCCACCACTGTAGTGTCATACAGAATAGTTTCAGTACCCTAACAATCCTCTGTGCTCCTGCCATTCATTCCCACCCTCCATCCCACTCCTGAAAACCACTGATCTTTTTATTGTCTCCCCAGTTTTACATTGTCCAGAATTTCACACAGTTGGAATTATATAGCCTTTTCAGATAGGCCTCTTTCACTTAGTAAATATGTATTTTAGGTTCATCCATATCTGAATTTTCATGGCTTCATAGCTCATTTCATTTGAGACTGAATAATATTCCATCATCTAGACATACCACAGTTTATTTATCCATTCACCTTCTGAAGAATACCTTGATTGCTTCCAAGTTTTGGCAATTATGAATAAAGTTGCTATCAAAAAGAAAGTGGCAGGGCCCAGGTGTTTTCTTTTCAAATTAAAACCAGCTAAAGCATTACAAATTGTAATTTTGTAGGTTACTATTATCTGAAGGAAGAATTCATAAAATGTATTAGTTATAAATGTCACATGGTATAGGAAAGTAATTTTTAAACCTTCTGAAATGGTTATCCTTAAAATTGACCATTATTAATAAATAGTTGGCATGCCCATTACCATTCTAGAATCCATGATTTTATACGATTCTGAAAGTAATCCTTCTGTATTCTGGAGGTAACAGTTTTAGACATTATTATCTGGGCATAGCAATGATAAAAATGTTGTATTAAAAGGCACTATTTTAAATTACTTGTGAAAAGTAATATTTATATATATACTAAATACTAGAAGTGCTGGTTCCTAATATACTCTTGGAGTATCAACTAGTGATTCTAGAAGACATTATCCATAATTGGTGTGTCACATAAGGTACTTTCTTATCATGCTTACTAATAGAGTCAGCATTTTTGAACACTTATGTGTCAGGAAATATGTGAACCACTTACTCTCCTGGTTCCTCACAACAACTCTGCAAGGAAGAGAGTCTCCCTACTAAGATTCCCATTGCACAGATGAAGAAATCAATAGGTCATGTAATTTTTTCAGGGTCAGGTGTCTGATGAGTGGTAGAGGTTGGCTCTGAATTCAGGCTGACTGTGAAGCCTATGACATACTGTCTTGTACACTGTCCTGAGGTAAACATATGACCCATGCAATCTAGGGAACTTGCCTTCCAAATAAGCTTCCAAAAAACTATTTTTATTTATTTAAAAAAATTATGTTTTTAAATTTATTTTTGAGAGACAGAGACAGAATGAGCAGGGGAGAGTCAGAGAGAGAGAGGGAGATGCAGAATCCAAAGACATGCTCCAGCCTCTGAGCTAGCTGTTGGTACAGAGCCCGGCATGGGGCTCAAACCCACTAACCGTGAGATCATGACCTGAGCCAAAGTCAGACACTTAACCAACTGAGCCACTCATGCACCCCTTCCAAAAAACTATTAACTCATGTGTCACTGTTAAACATCTTTGTATGTTTTCAATGACCTATTTAATTATTCTAGATAAATTAAACTTTTTCATAAAAACTTTCTGAAACATGACATGTAAAACCATCTTCTAATTTTTCTTTTTTTGAAAACCTCGCTGATATAGAAGAGAAACATTAAATATACTGGTAGATTAAGGAATTGAAATGAAAATGAGACTATCTCTTGCTTCTAGCACCCTGCAGGATAAAGATATCTTATGTACATTGAAAAGAATTTTGCTTTATGTTTCTTTTAACACCAGTTTGTGTCTACTTGGACACCCTACAGTCTTAGCTCATTTTGTTCTTGGTTTCACAGTAGATGAAATTTTGTTACCAACGGAAAACCCTAATAATTTTGTTTTGTGGCTACTGAAAAAAGACATCTTGCTCAAAATGCATTTAAATGTCAGTAGCACTCTATAAATTGCTCCTAAATTGGCAGCATCAGATTCCTCACTAAACACCTTCATTAAAAAAAAAGTACAGAGATATTGATTATTTTTCAATGCTCTTTCTACTAGTTTCATTTAAACTTTTACTACATTATTAGGGTTTTTACTGAAGATGGAAAACAATTACCTTGGACTGTAACTGATATGATTTTTAAAGTAAGCATTAACATCTAATATGCTTGTATCATCACTAGCCTATAAACTATGATTCTCTATGGACAGAAGATCATCTGAGATGTTTTGTAAGTGATGGCAAGTATTTCCTGGGCTTGAAAATGCATACCATTCTGTGAAAGCTTTAAAATCTGATAAAGCCTGGTTTTTTTCCCAAATGATAGAAAAAGATAATAATCATTCTTTCTGTTGCAGGATGGCAAGTGCCCAGCACTAAATATATGCCAAATTCAGTGGCCTATTATAGTAGACTGCGTTACTTAGTATTAGCTTTGGGTAAAAATGACTTCCAATTTTCTTCAGTTGTTTTACAGCTTAAAAAGCAAAGACCTTTATAAATTTAGGAAGAAGGAAAAAAAGATGCCAAATATACTAGCAAAGTCAAATTATTCTACTATTCAAAAAGATGACACAAAGATGCAAAACAGTAATAAAAGTGGGGGGAAATGAATATATATTCTACCAACTGCAGACAACATAGGTTAGTTTAACACACACCAAAGTCTCCTTCTATCTTGCTTGTTTCTCGAACGTAAGATATGAAAGCTAAATGTGTGCTTTTCTAGCCTCTCCACAGTTGGAGGTGGCTATGTAACAGTTCTGACCAGTGAGATATTAGCCAATGTCTGCTGGTAGTTCTGCTTTATCTCTTCTTTCTGTCCTGAATGAAGGCAAGATGTGGGTAGATGAGCTGTCAAGAGTGGCTATTCTGCTACCGTGAGAGTATAAACTTAGGAGCACTGCAGAGGCTCATGGAGCAGACAACCATGGCCTGCCCCCAGTTATAAGTTGAAACTAAGGTTATTGCTACTTAACTCACAGACTAATGAATTTGACATTGAGTAGCTAGCTATCCTTTGGTTGTTTTTTGAGTGATCGGATCAGAACTGGACTTATACCATACCCCCAATTAGGGGAAATAGGGAGCTTTTCTTTACATTATTTACTTTTATAATATTGTTTGGTAGCTCCAAAGGTTTGATCAGAATAGTTGCAAAATAATAAATAATATGATTTATCAAAGAAATTATGGTAGCTGAGTCCTCTGTCCAAGCTTTAAATGGCTGATGTATTGTAGGGATTATGGGGAAAGTCATAAGTGGTTAAAAAAATAATAGGTAGGTAATCAGGGTTTCTGGCTTCACCTAGAAAACAGTAACTTCATGGAAGAATGTGAGTTTTTTTCCTCCACCTTGATTGAAAAAAGGAAAATATTTCTTCTAAGTGGAGTAAATTATTCAAGTAAATACTGCTATTAAAGACAACTATGTTATATTTTTGAATGAACATCTCAAATATTAGTTAAGGTATCTTCTATAATAGAATTTATCCACAGCGCTGGTAAAAACTGAATTACTCTAATACTTACATCCCATTCTTGCTAACTATATTACACAGCTTAAGCTATCTGAAAAGGCCTCTGGTTAAAAAAAAATATGTAAAAAGGTATTTTTACTTAATACTATGCTTCTAGATAGTAAAAGTAATAACACTAGTTGAAATATAGTAAAAGTAATGACACTAGTTGAAATATTTGTTATCTACTTTTTTAGAGTTACATAGCTGAGTTACAATTTCTTTTTCTTAATGTAAAATTTCTCTTACTCAAGTATGTGTGTATACATATATATAATATACATTCCTATATATATGTGCAACAATACAACTTTTACTTCTATGTTTATTCTAACTACACCAAATCTGGTTTAAAAAGGTCAGTATACTTGTGATCTTCAACTATCGATTTCCATATAAACTGACTCTCTTCTACCATGTATTTTATTCTCAATGTTTCAACAATATTAGAATTCCATATCGTTCATTTCTGGGAACGAGACTGTTGTTCCAAATAGAGAAGTATGACCTTCTACAGTTGACAGAAAATACCTTCCAAGCACTGAATATAAAATACTGTCCTTGGCTTAGGACTCTAACTTGATTTAAAATATCCTTGTTTAAAATGTTCCTCACAACTGGGAGAATATTTTGCCTTCTCCCAAGATGCTCTGTCAGGATTTATGAGGAAATCTGTCCATCCTACCTGCTTCCTTAGCCCTGTCTTAGAAGAAGGATGCCCTTCAAGCAACTAATTACTCACCTTTGAATTTACGGACAAAGATCCAAGATCCTGAAATCTAATGGATCAAATGCATGGCCTGTAAATGTTTATCCTTGTTTGCCCAGAAAACAAGCTGGGCAAAGATGAGGGTGTCAGAGTGGCCTCAGCCCTTCATCATACTGGCTGACTCCTGCAGAACATACTCTCACAACAGGAAGCAGACCAAACTTTGGTCAGTCAGGGAGAGAGCAAATTCCAGAACAAATTCCGTTAGCAGTGGGGTACAACTGCCTGCCTGTTCCAGTACTGGACTCTATGGATCCCAACTCCAACTCCATTCCCACCTGTTGCTCTGTGCCTGGCTGAACTGTTCATTCCTTCCACAAACATCTGAGCATCTACAGCTACATTCAATTCCTGTCCACCAGTGGCTAATCTTTATACAGCTATATGTCTGTGAGTCTTATTGGTATTACTAAACGCTTCACTTCTGGTTCTACTTCTGCTTTTTCTCCTTTCTCTGATTTAGATCTTTGGGTACTGGGCTCTGTTCAGCTTAGATCCATGACTACCACGAAATACCTTGCTGGTATTCTTTGCAACCCAGATTCACACCTCAATTCTATTCTCAGGATTATTGGTAACCATCCCTTGTAAAGGAACTGCCTTCCTAGCGTGTATGGTCTCTAGTCTTTGGGCCCCATTAGCAATTGCCGTGGTCCATCAAATAAAATGCCACTATACATGTACACGTCCACAAAGCAAGAGCACAATGCTGTGACATTTGCTACTGAGATAATCCAATTTACAAGCTTTTTCTATAGAGTAACATATTTAAATGCTGATTCATTATAATTCATGTTACCCTCCCCTAAATCAAGTCATTCCTGATAGAGAAACTTAGGCATTCCTCCACATTTTATTAGTAAAGTTAAGAGTTTTTCCAAAATGTCTTCAGCCCAAGGCTTTAAATAATGAAGTGGCAAAATAAGATTTGAGTAATAGTCATTTCAAAATTAAAGGGTGGCTTTAACTAGTTTTCAACTATTATGTAGCTTGAGTTTTAACACGGTGCTCAAGGGTGTAATCAGGTCTGCAGTGAGGTGGCTGCTGACAGATAAGGGTCTCTATTCTAACAGCCTGAGATCATAGGCAACAAGCTGGACTTGGTCCAAACCCGTGAAAGATGCCAATTATACTAAAGCAAATTCCTCTTAATCATGAAGTCTGTGAAGAAGTGGTTATCACTGTTCTACCACTTCTTTTTTTTTTTTAAAGTTTTATTTATTTCTAGGAGAGAGAGAGAGAGAGACAGCGTGAGCAGGGGAGGGTCAGAGAGAGAGGGAGTCACAGACTGAAACAGGCTCCAGGCCCTGAGCTGGCAGTCAGCACAGAGCCCGACGCGGGGCTCGAACCCACGAACCGCGAGATCATGACCTCAGCGAAAGTCGGACGCTTAACCGACTAAGCCACCCAGGCGCCCCACTGTTCTACCACTTCTAGAGAGTGTCACAAAAACAAACCTGTGAAGTTTAACAAAAGACCACATTAAAAACTATAATTCTGGGGGCGCCTGGGTGGCTTAGTCGGTTAAGCGTCCGACTTTCGCTGAGGTCATGATCTCGCGGTTCGTGGGTTCGAGCCCCGCGTCGGGCTCTGTGCTGACTGCCAGCTCAGGGCCTGGAGCCTGTTTCAGTCTGTGACTCCCTCTCTCTCTGACCCTCCCCTGCTCACGCTGTCTCTCTCTCTCTCCTAGAAATAAATAAAAAATATTTAAAAAAAAAAATAAATAAATAAACTATAATTCTGCTGTTATCTGTTTCTCCCGGTTTCGAACCCTGATGACAAAGTATGGCCGATACGGTTTGTATGCAAAATGTTTTGTTTGCTCCTTTTAAGTGAAGTGCCTGGGTATTTCTCTTTATACCTGTAGATTCAAAACTGTAACATAATGATCCAAAAAAGGATGGAGTGGATGTCATCCTCACTTCAATGAACACTTTGCTTTTGCTGACATTTATATAAACCAAGAATTTGTTAGCTATAAGAAAAACACATTTGCATTATAACATGATCACAATCATATATTTTACCAATACTTAGCAATTGTATCATGTAACATGAAATCAATTACTAAGTATTTTTGAGTACCTAATTGGTGTTCAGCAGGTCAGTTTCCTTCTGTTTAACCCACAACAATTCACATCTGCAAGCTGTTGCTGTGTTTGTGTCCTGTGGTTATGTTTCTCCAGGTATATAACACAGTGGAAGGTACAGGAATGCACCCAGATTCTTTTGTTTCCCTCCCAGGATGTCACGCTAATCAGCTCTCTGTACCCAGCTATTGATGACTACTCTGTACCCAATGCAGGTATTGATGACTAACTGACACAAACATCAGAAGGACAAATTCTGGGACAAATGGATAGTGAGAAAGACAACTCAAATAGCTAAACTTGAGGTGGAGGTGACGGGATAGGGATGATAGCGAGAAAAGAGTAGTTGGGAGAATATTCTAAATCATTAGTCATGTATAAGAAGGGAATGGGAGGGAGTGAAGACAGCAAATACACAACCTTATATAATGGAAATAAAAATGACACTGGCAAAAACATTTCAGGGTTTCCACAGCATACACTACAATAAAGGTAAATTCGAAATAGGTAACTACAATGGGTACTTATCTTGACTATTACTATGTTTCAATGTACATTGCAACAGCAAGTCCCCAAACTCAAGTAATTTCTTTCCTATGATCTCCAGAAGAAAGCTCACTGGAAAATTAGGAAATGAAGAAAATTAAAAATTTCACACAATTCTTCATAGGAACTGAGTATTTCTAACCCCTAATTGTGTATTGTAGGGGTTAAGCACACCCTTGTGGAATCTGTTACATAGAAAAACAGACAAATTGATACACATAGGTTTGTTTTTTTAACACCAAAAAAAATTTTTTAAATTTTACTATAAAACTCAGAGCCCCATTGCTGTCAGACATTAGTATCTTCAGTGTTAAAAGTCACTACTAAACATGATTAGCTTATTTGCAAATTAAGTTGCTACTAAAGTCATAAAAGGCCACACGTTTAAAACACGGTTTCTCAACCTCAGCATTGTTGACATTTTGGATGGATAGTTCTTTGTTGTAGGGATTGTCTTGTGCTCTGCTAGACATTTACCAGTCTCCCTAGTCTCGACCCATTAGATGCTCTATAGCACTTATCCCCAGATGCAATAGCCAATCTCTCCAGACATTGCCAAATGTCTCCTGGCAAAGGTTAGGGGAGGGCAAAATAGCCCTGGTTGAGAAACAATAGTTAAAACAAATGGTTCAGTTGGAATAATAATCCTAATATTTTTTTAGTGCTATGAACTAGGCATAATTCAACTTAATCCTCAATAACAATTCCTATGAAGTACGGTCTATTTTAACCCTTATTTTGCAGATGAGGAAACTGAGGTACAGAGAGGCGAAGTTACTGTCCAAGGTGACTCAACACATAAGTGGCAGAGAGGAAAGTCAAACCTAAGGAGTCTGGTTCCAGAGTGTGTGCTCCTAACTTCCACATGATATCTGCGATGACAAAGGGAGAACAAACATAATTTACAATTGTTTCTCATTCAAGATTTTTAGTAGTCTTATAATATTGGACACCTTACCTACCCCTAGTGAGTTCAGAATAACGATTTTTTAAAACAGGAAAAATAATGAAATAAAATAAGATAATTTATCAAAAGTAGTAAAGCCTCAAAAAAAAACTTCTAAGAATAATGAATAGAATATTTTTATTTATTCATACTCTTTACATATGGATGTATCTTTGGCGTCTCTTCTCTGTTACATGCATATAGCAATTAGAACCGGTTATACACAGAAATTACTATAAAACCTTGCTTCTTCTGCTTTGGGTTACCCCTACCCGTAAATACCACAAAGTGCCTCCTGGGTAACAGCCTGGTTGGTGGATCACAAACCATAGCAAGAGGCCACACGGTTTGCCAGTGGCTGTTGAGTAGCTCTTGTAAATGGGCTGCTCTGGGCTTCACACTCCGCATCACACATAGTATCCAGAAGCAGTAAGTAGAAATCCCCCCAAAGTTGTCCATTTCCTAATCTCTGGACCTGTGAAATGTGATTTTACAAGGCAAAAAGACAGTTTGCAGATGTAATGAAAGTTACAACTAATTATCCAAGGATAATTAAGGTAACCTTAAGACACAGAGAGAAGCCTAGAGTATCCAGGTGGAGCCAATCTAGTCACCTGAAGCCTTGAAAACAGGGCATGTTCTTCAGCTGGAGGCAGAAGAGATGCTGCAGAAAGGAAAGTGAGAGATGTAGTTGAGCAGCACTCAGTGCACTGTTGTCAGCTTGAAAATGGAGGGGCAATATGAACATGAATACAGGTAGCCTTGAAGAGCTGAGAGTCTCCTAGCTAACAGCTAATAAGGAAATTGAGACCTTAGCCCTGCTGTTGCAAGGAACTGAATTTTGCCAACAAGCTGAATGAACATCTAATTGGATTCTCAACCAGAGCCTCCAGTTTAGAGCCCAGGTGACCCAATGCAGAGACATGAGAGAAGCCCACTCACTCTGACCGAAAGAACTGTGAGACATTAATTTATATAATTTTAAACTTCTACATGTGTGATAATTTGTTACAGCAACTACAGAAAACTAACATAGCATACGACCGGCCTGAACAAGAAGAACAATAACTCACCCACCGCCACACCGTGAATTACCAGGTGGCAGACGAGCATTTAGAAACCTAGTCTTTCAGCCCCCAAACTATTTCTTTAAATAATAAATATCTGCATCATCCTGGAAGCAAATGGTTTTGCATCCATTTACTCAGTGGCTCCTCACAACAGCCATGAAAGCATTTTACAGATGAGAAAGGCTCAAAGGCATTGTGTACTTACACAGGGTTAGACTGTTAATAAGCGACAAAGCCATGAGCTCTTTTATCTCTTTGCCTTTGCATGTGCTGCCTTTAACAGTAAATATGTAATAAATATAGAGGATTAAACAAAGCAAGCCATAAAAGCACCGAAAGACAAATGATCTTCTGCTGAAGGGAAACAGGTAAGAATTTGTGGAACTAATAAGATTTAAGTTGGGTCTGGATGGACAGGTAAAACTTCCAAAGATGAGTGCTAAGACCTGATTATTTTTTAGAAACATGGAATCAAATTCTGAGTGTGTGTGTGTGTGTGTGTGTGTGTGTGTGTGTGTTTTAACTGGTCACCATTAAGGTTAAAGTATTTGGACTTTATCCCATTACAAAGCAGCACTATGGGAGGCTGTTAAATAGAGAACATCTCTGGGCAGATATGTTTCATTCACAAACTAGTATTTTGCAGGCATGTTTGTGTCATAGTTAGTGTAACAACATGAAAATGCTGGTAAATTGTCATTTCAAGGAGGCTGAATTTTCTGTAGTGAATATATACAGCTCTAGAACCCCAGACAAAGTGCCTCTAACAAGTAGTCCCATGACAAAGGAGCCTCCAATAAAACAAAGGCAGCTGGATGCAGCAGAGATGGAAGGAGACCTCTGTGTATCCAGGTAACCCTGTCTTCTCCAACACTCAGGAGGCTCTGTGCCATGGCTATATTGGTGTTAAGAATCAATACTCCACCACTTGGCCATAGTGGATTAGACACCTAACTACAGCTGGGTCAGATTCTCCACTCTGGGAATTTAAAATTTAGTCTCTGAGACACTTTTTGGAATACTAGTACTTCGACTCATTGGCCACGTAAACTAAAGAAAAGTTTAGAGGAAAGAAAAAACCAGATATGTCTACAGACAATAGATCAAGTAACCCAGGGTAAGAAACTGGAGGAATAGTAGTCTTGGTTCCAGGTCGCTTGACAGTTCGAGGCTCTGTGACATCTTGCTGCACTTCTTGACTTGGATCCATGACATACCCTCTCTTATCTTTGTAATAAATATCTCTACCCTCTTTTTTAACCTAAATTGAGTGGATTTATATTCCAACAAATGATCCTTGCATCAAATTCTCAACAAAACAAAAACCAAAGCAAAACACTTTTGGACCATGTGTCTTGTCTCTATTCCAAACACTTGGGAAAACTCCAAGACTAGGTCAATCTACTTGTCCGCCTTCTTCAAATATGTCAGAGTGGCTGAATCCTGCTAACGAAGAATCAAACAAGTGAGCAGATGGGGCCATCACAAATCCATGGCTGCCAGGCCCAAATGTGTGCTTGGCAGTGCCCAGCACACTGACGGTTTCTCTCCTTAATGCTTTCGTTGCCCCTAGTGATCCTGCAGCTACCATCCCATCCCTCCAGTTCTAAACACTGGCCTTCTTGAAAGAAAGGTCTCTGTACTTCCTTACCTCCCCTGCAATACGGTTTCCACTCCTAATACACCACTGAATATGTTCCAGTAGGGATCTATTTCTGCTTGCTTGTTACCAAATCTGCAGGCCAATTCTTAGTCCGTATCTTGTTTTTCAGCATCGTTTGACACTGCTGACACTCACTACTTAAAATGTTAAATATCCAAAACTGCCCCATGGTGCCATACTCTGCTAGTTTTCTTTCTGTGCTTCTGATGGCTCCCTTCCTGGTGTCTCTTATCCTGTGCATCCCGTAAATGTTGATGTTCCTCAGGCTTTAGGTCCTGGACTCTTACAGTAGGACACTCTACACCTGAGGGAGCTTATCTGCTTCTGCACCTTGATGGTCTTAAGACTGGTATCTCTAGATCAATCCTGTCTTTGCAGTGTTTGCTGTATATTTCTAACTGCCTGTGAGAGACCTTCTACCCTTGAACATCTTTCTCATTTAACACAAAACACCCAAACCAAATCCACCACACCTCTCCACTCCTCTCCTTTGCCTGGGTCCCCACCATTACTCTGTACAAAAACCAGGAACCCAGGCCCTGTCTTTGACTGTACTTCTTTTTTCTGTCTCCATGTAAGTGTTCACAAAATTCTCTAAATGTTATCTTTTAAATATGTCAACAATCTGCCCACTTTGGCTATCCCCACTACCCCTATGTTACAAAACCTGGGTAATCTGGATTGCTGCAAAGCCCAACATGTGCCTGACTCCAATCTTATCCAAAAATGCAATTTGAGATTATTTCCCCAATTTAAAACTCTTTCATTGCTCCCAGTGATCTCGAGTCAAAGTCCAAACACCTTGTGAGATCCATTCTCTGCTTTACTTCTCTGGCTTGTTTCTTAGCACTTGCTTCTCAAATGCATTTGGTTGGTTAGGATTTTGGCTTACCCTCAGGGCCTTCACACTTGTCTCTCTCCCTATTCTGTGCACACTTCCTCCTGCTCTTCAAGTGGCCAGTCTCTGTCTAATACTCTACTACTTTTAGAAAGTATTCCTGAAACTCCTAAATCTGAGCGAACTGTCCCTACCACACTCTCCCACAGCACCCCGCACTTTCCCCACTAGAAGCCCTATTACACTTCTCTTCCCTAACCTTTTGGATTCCAGATGGGCACTGGTCACATACTGTTGTCTCTCCAGTGCTCTGTACCGGGAAGTACTAAGTATTTCTAGAAAGAGCACTGTTGGAAATGTTTCTTAATTTGGCTTATTTTAGAAAATTAATATTAAGGTTGTCTTTTAAAAACATTTGAATATGAATAATCACTGTACTGCTCCACCTACATATACTTTAGAAAGAGTTATACTGTCCAACGTATCATCACTGAACACCAATTAAACATACTTTGTTGTTACTTCTATATAAAATCTGAGTGTCAAGTCAGTAATGATGCTTACTTTGACTCACAAATCCTTTTGGTAGTATACCTCACAATGCACTTTAAAATTAACATTTCACTTACTATGGTCATACTTTATGAAATGTCTCCCTTAAAAATTAAATAGTTGCAAGATTATTCATCCTAAAATTTAGGAGTCATAGTTGCTTTAAGACTAAGAGGAGAAAAGGAAGCAATTTTTTTTAAGTTTATTTATTTTGAGAGAGAGTAAGAGAGGGAGAGAGTGAGTAGGGGAGGAGCAGAGAGATAGGGAGAGAGAGAATCCCAAGCAGGCTCCACACTGACAGTGCAGAGCTTGACATGGGGTTCAAACTCATGAACCACGAGATCATGACCCAAGCTGAAAGCAAGAGTCTGATGCTTAACCCACTGAGCTGCCCAGGTGCCCCAAGAAGGAAGCAAATTTAGATTTTTTTTTTTAGAGACTGTCCTCTTTATCTCCATTTTGACTTAACTTTCCAGGACTCCCAATTGTTTTCATTAATGCTTAAAGTATAATTGTAGCTAATTATATACATACACATAATCATGTATACATTATGTATAAACATATCATTAAGGTGTATACACATGCATTAATACACACTAATAAACATGTGCCTAATGTGGGCCACAATATCATTAAGAGAAGCTTTTCCAAACAAATTGATCATGGGTTTTACTTTCAGAATTGAGAATAAAAACAAAACAACACAAAAACTGAAAACCAAGATGAAAACAAAGAAAAACAAAAACACAGCATGTTGTTTGCCACAAGCTGAGATGGAATATATATCATCAACCCTGATGCTCCCCGTTACTTCTCAGGCAAAGGAGTGACTCCGGTGACCCCCAGTCCTTTAGTCAGAACAGGTAAGATCCTCAAGGACACCAAGGCAAGGGGAGGTCTGTGCATTAGCCAGGAGTGAATACAGTCTTGGAAAGATTTGTGCTGGGGCCAGAGAGACCCAATGTCAAATCCCAGGTGAGCCACCCAGAAGCTCTGTATAACCCCAAGCAATTTTCATGACCCTTATTGACCGCAATTTCTTATGTATAAAGAAAATAAGGAGAAAATAAGACTGAAGTCACAGGGCTGTTTTGAGAAGTAAGCAAGTTTATGTACGTAAAGTGGTTAGCACAGTGGCTAATAAGAAGTAAACACTCAACAATGGTATTCTATAATTACTTTCATATTTTTCACCCTTCTAGAATTAAAATTACAGATAAAAGAGACAAAATCCATGCAAATATGATATCGTAAAAATCTAGTTATTCATGTTTTAATTACCTATAGATCAAGCTACAGAGAGTATCAATTAAAGACACTAGTCTCAGAACAAAAAGAATAACATGCAATCTATTAGGAGAAAGAAGGAAACATGTTATAGAGAGTACTTGAGAAGGCATATTTTTATTAAATGTGTGGCCCTAACTGCTACATCTGTTTTAAACCTAGAGAAAGAGAATATTGATGGGTATTGTTATTGCTGTTGTTCATAAATTAAATATACCTGCAAATTAATACCTGAAGTTTAAGAGTCATTTAAGGAATAGATGTGTTATTTCAAATATTCAGACAAAATTCTGTTTAAAAAAAGATATTGCTAATGGGGGGGGGTGTCTTCTTATATAATGATGGAAAAGTCTAGGATGCATTATAGACAGACATTCTCTTTTATGATCACTAATGTGCTCTGTGCCCCTGCGGTCTGTGAAGACAGGGTACTCCAGAGTGAAGTACAAAGGCAGTGATCTCACATAGAGATGGAGGAAGGACCTTCCCTTTCCGCCAGTTTAGTTTACCACCTTCAGATCAGCTCTTGAAAGTGCTGTCTGAAAAAATTCCCCAGTGCTTTGGAAAGCCCTAACAACTCTATGGTGATGCCTGAGATTTTGAATCAATCAAAGGCATTCCTTCCTGAGATAGCCTTCCAGCAGTTCCATTGAGAGCCAAAGGCCTACAAATATGCTAACCAATCATGTAACTAGACAGCTTTCTCTGTAAGGAATTCTAAAACCTTCCAGCAAGTGCCCCCACAGGTCAGGGAAAAGGTGATCTGTCTATCTACCAGTGCTAATGTCTGGAATTCACCTCACAAGCTTCCAGGAAAGCAAGAGTCCCTGCTGATAAGCATAATCCCTTCCCTGATGATTAAGGTGACTAGTTAACATCCTACTTCTGCTACTCTTCTGTTATCTATACCTTTGTGTCATGAGCACCACCTCTCTGTGAGAAAAAACACAAAAGGATGAAAGATGACCAACAGCATGGGTGAAAAGTTTTAAAAAAAAAAAAAAAAGGGAGGGGGGTGCCTGGGTGGCTCATTCAGTTAAACATCTGACTTCACCACAGGTCATGATCTCGTGGTTCATGGGTTCAAGCCCTACACTGGGCTCTGTGCTGACAGCTTAGAGCCTGGAGCCTGCTTAGGATTCTGTATCTCCCTGTCTTTCTGCCTCACCCCTGTTTGTGCTGTCTCTCTCTTTCTCTCTCTCTCAAAAACAAATGAACATTAAAAAGTATGAAAGAAAAATATAACTAAATTAAGCTAAATTAATATAGCTAAAACTCACAGTTTTATCTATGGCATATTCGGATATAAAATCCTAAACCTCTATTACCACATCAAAGACAAGCTAGAGGAATTAGGTCAGAGCTTTTACTTATCAAGAACACATTCATCCAGATTTGTTTTCCTAATGAGAAATCCATAGTCAGTTAACTTAAACCTGGTATTATAGTTTGTTAAAACTTCTGGTCCCCAAAGAAGTCCCTTCAAAATGTCTAAATTCTAGTGCCTTTACTTTATGAAAACCTAGAGTGTAATTCTCCAGACCACAGGTGGGTGGAGAACTACAACCACCGAAGCGACTACACTGAATCCCAGATTTACAGGCATATTCTAATAGAACTACATTAAAGAAGCATCAAGAAAGAAATAGATGCACAGCATCTCCCCCAAGGGCAAGTTTTTTTAAACCTCTGTATTTGAGTTCATCACACTATGCTATATCTCAGAATAGGACTCTTTCCTATTTATAAAATTACTGTCTATTCAATTTCAATCAACTTTGGAAACATTGTCAAGGCACAGGAAATGCAAGTCTTTTGATTTTAGCTTTTCCTATTTTCCTTACCACCAATGTCAGGTAGATTTAAAATTCTAAGCCTGAAATACATAGATTGGGAGGGGCATTAAAACAAACGGCTAGGGAAAAAGGAGACTGAAACATACTCGTGGCTGGCAAAGAATACCTTTAACTCTCTACGCTAATCAGTTTTAATTAAATAAATCCTACTTTGAAATCTAACATGACATAACTTAAAAATTAAAAATAAAACCATTAAGTCAAAAGCCTTCTATTATTTTAGATTGAATCATAAGAACTTGACTCTTGTTTCTTAGGTTAAGACTAAATTCAGCTAAAATGTTCTTCAGAAAGCCTTTAAGAATATAATGTTCCAATAAAAGGAAGTAAACTTTTAGAATATTAGTTGATGTTCTGTTTCTAAATCTAATCCTCCAGGCATAAGCTACAGAGTTAATAAAGAGCAGATTAAAACCAACCAAGAACAAATTATTAGTTCCGTTTTCCATTTCACTCTTCAATTCTTGTTTTAAATGCACTAGGAATCTCGGCTGCAGACATGGTTAAAGCTGCAGCAGCTCTAATAATCAACGGATCTTATCACAAAGGGTGTAGATACTTCCTAAATGAAAGCACCATATGCCTAATTACTGAGCTAAATTTATACATGTAGCTATCTCTGAATGAAACATTTTCAGCCTTTCAACTCACAAGAAATTTCTTTCCATGCCTTTAAGGTATTTCTCCAGATTTCATTCTCCTCCCCAAGTCTGAACATTGTGTGACACACCAGGCCAGGAAGCTAGAGGTAATGACACTGATAAATAGTCACCCCCTCTATGGTCTTCCCAAGGATGAGCATCACTTCTGCGTAACAACAGTCGAAACAAGGCAAAACAATGCTTACTTTCCTGCCACAGGAAGTGGGAATTTTGGCCAAAGCTTCCCCTTCTTTCCTGGAAATGACTTCTCAAATCCACTTACTTACCAACAACCCCCCCTTTTTTTTTTTTTAAATATTTTTTATTTTATTTCTAGGAGAGAGAGAGAGACAGCGTGAGCAGGGGAGGGTCAGAGACAGAGGGAGATACAGACTCTGAAATAGGTTCCAGGCTCTGAGCTGGCAGTCAGCACAGAGCCCAATGCGGGGCTCGAACCCATGAACCGCGAGATTATGACCTAAGCGAAAGTCGGACGCTTAACCAACTAAGCCACCCAGGCGCCCCGACCAACAACCCCTTCTTAACAGAAGTCCAAGCTTACTACTCCAACTAATCCTTAGTTACTGATAAATACATACTATTTACTGGATAATGAATGCTATGTACCAGGTATTATGCTGAGACTCACATACATTTTCTATCTCAATTCTCACAAAGACTCTGCACAAGAGGAATGTTAACCCCATTTCACAGGTGTGGAAACAGAGGCTCAGAAGGGTTTCTGCTATGCCACAGTGTTTCACAGTCTGACTAGAATTTTGGTGATATACTTAAGTTGTTTCTCAATCTGTTACATTTAAGACAAATTGCCCTCCATTGTTAATTCTGGGCCATGAACCTATGGAACAGAAAAAGGTGTCCCACACTTAGGTGGTCTAACATGTAGTTGGAAGGAAGATAACATATATGCCCACAAAATTAGGAACCCATAAGGCAAAGACAGATAACAGATGCCATGAGAATTTGGAGAAGGGAGAGATCTGCAAAGGCTGGGAATGTGAGAAAGGGATTCATGGGAGACATGGGTGCTGAGCAAATAAGAGGATCTTCCAATGGAGAGGAATTAACTAAACAAGGCAAAACAGGTGTTTTGGAGACAGTAACTATGCAAGTTTAGCTAAAGCAGTTTAGTTTAACTAAAGCTAAAGTCTCTCCTAATTTAAGAGCTATGATTCAAGAGGGAAACAGAAGCAGATTTATAGATGACTATGAATGCCAGCCCAAGGAATGGAGACTTCCTTCTAGAGCAATGGTTTTCACACTCTCGTCACTGGACCAGCGGTATCAGCATCAACCGGGAACATGCTAAAAATGCAAATTCTAGGGCCCACTCAGATCTACTGAATCAGAAATTCTGGGGGCAGAGCCCAGCAATCTGTGTGTGTTAACTTGCCCTCCAAGGGATTCTGAGGCTGGCTGAAGTTTGAATTGCTACTCCATAGGAAATGGAGGCCCACTAAAACCTCTGAGATAGGTGACTTTGGAGAAGTGATGTTTTCAGAAAATTAATGTAATAGTGATCTGCAGAATGAATTAGAAAAGGGACTATTTGCAAATTCATAAAATTCACAGAGCTTCTACCATGCAATTATTATACAAGACAGCCCTTTTCAGGAACTACAAAATATTAAATTGGGAAACAGAAGACCAAGGTTCTTTTGCAAAATATCACACCTTCTTACAGAGAAATTTTTATTAAATTCCAATTTCTCTAGTGGAAAATAACCCCTAACCTATTACTTTTCATTTCAGGGTGGTACTGTAAACATTACTTATAAAAACATCATTGTTTCAAAAATATTTGCTGGAGGGAGCAGGGAGGGGGGAGACCCAAACAACTTTAATTAGGTGTCTCATGTATAAAATTGAAATCTAAGAAAAATGACAACTGTTCAGAAATGTAGTCCACAACTCTAGATAATAATGAAGTGAATGAGGGCCCTACATAATTTAAAAATCACATACCTGAAAAATAAAATATTGAATGTAAATATAAAGCAGACTAACTTTTAAACAAAACAAACTTTTATATTCAATTAACTGTTGACTTTCAAAAATATCTCACAAGTATCTACATTGATTTCAGCAGTGTTACATCTGGTCAAAAGATTTTTAAAAAAAAAATTTTTTTTAATGTTTTTATTTATTTCTAGGAGAGAGAGAGACAGCGTGAGCAGGGGAGGGTCAGAGAGAGAGGGAGTCACAGACTGAAACAGGCTCCAGGCTCTGAGCTGGCAGTCAGCACAGAGCCCGATGCAGGGCTCGAACCCACGAACCGCGAGACATGACCTAAGCGAAAGTCGGACGCTTAACCGACTAAGCCACCCAGGCGCCCCTGGTCAAAAGATTTTTTATGAAAAATCTTTAGAGCCAGTTTACGAATCATATAAGATAATGAATATAGGTCTTCATTTTATGAATCATTATAAAAAGACTTTAACGTGGGAAACAGTGTTTCCTACATTGAGTAATCTCTGTTCACTAGATCTGATTCTGAATGACCTCTGACTTACAAAGTACCAAGGTTTCTCTCAAAAGACAATGGGCTTGAAGCCTATGAGGATACATAGAGGGGCCTTCAAACATGAGTGGACACCAGTTTTGGATTATGTGATTATATAAAGTGGGGGTATGTGTGTCACACTTAACTTGAGTAACTCCTCTCGGTATGTTTGCTTGAATAAGCACATTCATTCAACAAATATTTGCTAGTCCTATTATGGGCAAGGCCCAGAGTTAGCTGGGCACCATTAGGTGCTTAAGAGGGAAGCTCTATCCTGCTCTCAACATGTTAGTCCTGGAACCGATTCATGACAATGGAGAGCCTGTATCATGGTTCTCTTGGAGTAAAAAAAAAAAAAACAAGTACCTATGCTATGACTTTATCTTATTATTGATAGACCACTTACTAAATCATAGTTTTTATTCACCCTGACTGCTAAAACAGCTTAAAGCAGAAGTTAAGAAGTCGTCTTCATTTTTTATTCTCCTCAAATTACCCACCCCACTCAGGTTCTTTTTTGTTGTTGTTTTTAAGCTACTAAATTCTTCATCACACATTCGAAATTAAGTAACCTCTAGGAGGATTAAATAATGAAGACTAACCAAAATGCTTAATATGAGTAAATGGACATAATGTATTAAATACACGCCAATTACTAAGTAAAGTTTCTTTTACACTTAATAAGAATGCCTTATAAACTTGCTGACTCAGGCTAATAATTCCTGAGGACACAGTACGGACTGTTGAAACATTTCTAATTATGACATGAAAACCTGTAGTTGACTAGATACATTATAACATTCAACACTGCTAGCTGACTACAAAAATAACATGTCTCAGAGAACAGCATCCTAAACATTCTAAAATTACTATCATCTCAAACCACAATTTATAAAAATAATATAGTACATTTATGTCAATCATTATTCACCATGTTAACACAGTCTCAAAGCCGAATTGCAACAGTTCTGGCGTTTGGCAGACTTTTATGAATTAACCAAGGTCAGAGTAAAAATACATTTTGAAATGTGCAGCTAGTTCCTCACTTCTTAAAAATGCATGACTAAAAAGCACATTATTTGAAGGAGTAGCAAAAGACAAAAAGTCCAAATTTCATAAGTAAATCATGTTTTTCTTGCACTCTCAAAATACCTTACACAAAATGCATATTTATATTTAAAACATTAAATACCTCTAAAATAAATAACATAATTTTTCTTCTGAAAGAATTCATCTTTGTAAGACTTGCCATTTTCTGGTATGACTAAAATCACTTCTGAAATTTTATTTGGACTATTTTTGATCTTCAACTATAATCTTAAAATATTAAGAAAACATCCTATGATTCTAAAAGAAAGATCCTTCCCTCCTTCCCCAGATCCCCAATGAGGCCAATACTTTCCTCAAATATCTGATGCAAAAGCCCAACTAGAATTTAACAATGAAGATGAGCTAATGGAAGCTGGCTAGGTCTTAGTTGCGGAAAAGCAGACTGTTCCAAGGTGCCTGGTAAGTACTCCTATTGATAAAGAGTAATTTTTTATTCTAAGTGTCCAACTCAGGGAAGAAGCAAATTTTGTTGTAAGGTTTTTTTGTTTTGTTTTGTTTTTCAATAAAATGCCGTCTATCATCTCACAGGACCTTGCCTCCTTTGGGAGCCCATGTCTAACCAGCCAGCTTGTTAGACCCACCTTCTATGATGGACACCCCACTCCTTATGTTTCCATGCTTTGCCTTTTCCCTAAATCCTGCCCCTTTAATAACTTCCTTTTCTATCCAACTCACAATGAGGAAATGCAACTCGTCAACCAACACAGAAGAAATTGTTGCTCAAATGAAAGCAAATTAAATATGCAAGATACTATTTCATCACTTATTAAATTTACAAAGATTCAGTAGACTACAGTCACTACATTATAAGTGGAAGCATAAATTGTTTTTGGAAAATAATCCCTCAAAATGTACTATGATCCCATGATCCATTCATTTCCTCTTCTAGAAATTCTAAGGGAAATCCTATTTATGGGGGGTTAGAGCAATAAAAAAAATGAGATGGAAACTTAATGGACAAAGGTGTTTATCTCAGCATTTTTATGAAAATAAAAACTGGAAATAATCTAAAATTTCACATCCAAGGAATGGTTAAACAAACTGTGATGCTTCTATTTCATGTATTATGTTATCATAAAATGACACAGTTTTAACTGTGGGCAGGAACCCCTCTATGTTGGGGTGGAGTGGTGTTGATATTACCTGTGACTAAATGATAGGAATGTGAAGGATTTTTAAAAAAAATTTTTTCTATTCCTGTGTACTTCGAAATATCCCCCCTTTCCCCTCCATGCTGCCAGGCCAGCATTAGTTTGTAATGAAATAAGACAATGAAAGATATTTCCGTCTTCTACAAACCTATTCTCGCCTTGCTAAGACAAATCTCAAAGTATAATAATTTCTGCTGGGCAACTTGAGTGATATACTTTTAACAGCAGCCTTTAAGAAGCAATACATCTATGAACGGGAGGCACTGATGGTGAAATTTCGGGCAGCTGGGAATGAGATTTTGAGACTGGGAACCCACCCCTGTGCTTCCTTAATCATTCCACAGTGCTGTCCTTTAGCCTTATGCCCTGAAAGAGACTTAGTGAAGAAACACACACTTTACACAGTTCTAGCACATACTGTTGTGAAAGAGGAACCAGGGTCAGACAATAATGCCCAAACATCAGCTCAGGGAATCTGGACATGGCTACCTCCAGCATGAATCATGAACTCTGGCCTCCTATCTCTGGACCCTCTGGACCCTTAGAAAAACCAAGTGTTTCTCATAGGACTTTGAAAAGACCATTTAGTGAGAAAGGACTGGGCAGATAGATTCCAGCAATAGCTCATGGTCTTTGCATGGCTTAAGTTCACTACACACAGCCTGTGTACACGCCTCTCGGGCACACCCTTCCTCATAAACTCGCAGCGTCAGCAAACAGGTATCTATTGCTCCTGGTATGCAGCAAAGATGTTGTCAGCAGGTGGCATGCTGTTATTAGACAACCCCAACGGAAGCTGGTGTCCTTCCTCATGTCCTCACCCCTCTCTTCGATGCTTCCTCTCACACCGAGTGCCCCCACATTAAGGACTGGGGACATGGCAACCCAGTGGGAGAGTCACATACAAAAGCATGAAGAAGTGCAAAGGAAAGTGATATAATATGGCCTGAGTGTCACTAAATGAACAGATACAGAGCAAGAGAGATGGGAAAGCAGTGGGGCAAATCAGGAACTGGGCCTTTGAGAAGCTTAAGAACCAGGGTGACAGATTGAAAAATGAATGTGATGGAGGGAGGCATTCTAGTTACAAAAGACAAGTGAATACAAAGGATAGCAGGCTTTTTAATTTTATTATCTCTGTTCTGGATTATCTGTGTGACTCCTGGGCTTTAATGTACCTAAAGCAACTGCCAGAGTATTCAAGATGGAAAGGAGGGCTGTGCCTTTTAAATGCTCTTAAGCCTTAATCTCATTTGGTTTTCTTTCAAGTACCTAATGATCACAGAAGTCTTTATCAGGACCCAGTGGGGGTAGGGTAGTGCTGCCCCTTCTTCAGAGCAAAGGAATTAGCCAGCATTGCTTTCTCAGGCAATATCTTACCAGGCAAAGATGTTCCTCTCCCTCTAGAATGGTCTCAGTGGGGCTTCTCACTGCTGGCCTGCCGTTAAGGGCTGAGGAGGAGGGAGGGCTAGGCCAGCCAACCTCCAAAACATATGTTCTCATTAGAGTCAAGAAATCACAGGCGGAGTGGGGCCTTCAGGCTGAGAGGCAGTTCCCAGCTCTGACTTTAGAGAGCACTGGGGGGAATTTCAGGAAGTCACAGCTCGCTGGGCCCTGTTTCTCACGGAAAATGAGTACTGGGCTTCAGGATCTCAGAGGTCTTTCTGGGCCAGAAACCCTAATAAATCTCAATTCATGGCTCTCAAAGAAGGGTAACACCTTTGAGTTACAAAGTATAACTTTATGTGAATTTTGATTATTAGGGGATAGACTAAGCTCTGGTTAAAGCATTGATCATGATGAAGTAAATTTCTGTTGAGTCTAAACTAATTTTCTTCTCATTTCTCAAAAACATTCCTCCAAAGGTAAAACTGGTTGAAAGGCACATTACTCCTTTTCTCTATTTAGGGGAACAGTTTCAATGTCTTAAGAGGTCACTCAAGGATTGTGATCGCTCTGAGATGGCATTTCAGGAATAAGCATATTTGACTATGAGAAAGAGACTAATTCTTCAACAAACACTTGAAGTACAGAAGCTGAGGAAGTCTATCATTTTAAACATACCTGAATTTTTTTGGAATTCAGAAGGAATGTGAGAAAATCAGAGCTGACAGTAACACAATAAAATCATAGCTGTCTGGAAAGATCATCTTGATGAACTGGAAATATATCCTTTTAAGCACTAAACTTAATTTGAACTGTTTTTGGTAACTTTTTGAAACGTCATTGCCCACTTCTTGATTTACGAAACAGTATGAAACAATGTAATCTTAGATTGATGGCTTTAGGTAGAGACTAATAACAGTAATAACAGCAAGTGGCATTTATTGTACATTCACGGCATGCCTTATACCATTCTAAGTGTTTGGTGTGGATGCTCTCGTTTAAGACCTCTGATCTAACAAAATGGGTGTCATTATTACCTTCGTTTTACAAATGAGAGAAGTGAAGCTCAGAAAAGTTAAACTACAACTCCTTTAAGGTCAAAGAGCTTGTAAAGGAAGAGACTCAGATTCAGGTCATCTGCCTCCAGACCAGCCCTTCTCTCCACCACAGCGCTGCAAGTGGATGGGGCAGGAACAGGCAAGGGCATCTGGAGACTCTCCGGGACCTACCTGGGTAAAAAGATCTGTGCTCTCACAATATAGAGCTCATAGTGGGGTAATGTTTAAATGCATATCTACTTTTTAAAAAATACAGTCCTGCAGGCCAGCTATCATTTCTTCCATTACACATTATGAAAAGTCAAAAGAGTATGCACATCTATAGTTTGAAAGTGCTTCCACCGCTGTCGCTGTCGTACTCCCTTTCTCTAAGCTGCCTCTCTTCTCGTTTCCCTCCCTTTTGCCTCCCCACCTCTCTTTATAAAGAATGCCCAACTGAATGATTATAAATGCCTCTGCTTCCGGCAACTCTTTATAAAGAGAAAAAAAATGTCATATCAAACTTTTCCTGAGTGGCTGTATAAAGAAGAGGTCTTCTAAATCATGCCACTAATAAGATTTAAAGAAGAATGACTATAGTTAATGCAATTTAACTAATATAAACTCAAATTTATAATACTGCAGAATTGTGTTTTGTACTCATTCTACATTAAGGTCTCTAAATAATGAATATGGCCAGTCCATTTATACACTTCAGTGGCCTTTTATTTAGGAGGCAAGCCATGGTAAGACAGTGAGCATGTTAAGTTAGGGCTTCCATCCTCAACTCAACTCTAATGTGATTTCTAGAAGATTCTTTGCATCTCAGTTGCATCTACTGTAAAATGAATAAGCTGAGCTATCTTTAAGGACTCAACAGATACAACACTTTATGGCTTGGAGTATATGTTTACTTTTAAAAATCAGAGTTATAATTTTTATGGCATATTATTAGTAACATAAAAAATTTGCATAGTGTGTATAAAGGATATTTAAACAGGTTTGGGAGTGAGGGTTAAGGGGTGGGAGTGAGAGGTTAGCTAGAGGTAGTTCAATTACTTAACACTAACCAAGACACTAGGCTAAGAACTGAGGGAAAAGTCATGACTTAGTTTCCCCAAAGAAAGAATCTCTTCCTTAAACTACCAAATGTTGGTTTCTCCTTTACCATGTATATATGTCTGCTTAGGGTCAAGCATTTCATAGTATTTCTGGAGTCCATGGGGTGGATGCTCCTATTTTGATCAATCAAAATTCATCTTTGATAAACACATACATCTTTATGGTTTTGTAGAACCATAAAGAACTTAAATGGCCACAGGTTCTCTACTGGGCCAGAAGGTACAAGCAGGGTCCAATGCAGTTCCGAGGTACCCTTGTATACTGATCCCACATCACTCATACTGGTCTGTGAGTATTCCTCCTCTCTGCCATTGAGACACATGCTTTAGGCTCTCTTTAATGAAGAATGTTCACTACCATAGCTTATGAAATAATTCAATACAAATACGCAAGCTCTCGACTGAATTCCAAAAATTCAGATTTCATTCAAAGGCACTTACTGCACATGTGAAATACTAAGATATATATCTCAGGATGGTTTATTTTACCAGCTCACTCAAGAAATACAGAAGCACTGACTTGAAAATGCACTTTTTAACCACTTTTCATACCCTTAACTAGGTTCTAAGGCCTATGAATCTTAAGTTAACTAGTTTAAAGAGGAAGACAGAATACTCCTCTCAGACAAATTATCAACGGCTTACAGAAAATCAAGCTGAACATAAATGATTATCCATTAACAGTCTTTTCATGCACTGATGCATTAATATGCAACAGTCAACATCTACTCTAGTACTTAGACCACTGAAATCTGAATGTATTCATTTACTTATTAAAGACAGAAAATACTTTACTAACACTCTATGACCTACATGCTCTGGGGAAAGACCTAAGAGTGGAGGAATCTAGCATTTGCCCATTGTTAATATTAAGTGTGTGTCAGACCAGGATGAGCAGAACAGGCAAAGCCATCCAAGAGTATTTAAGTTCCTCTGGAGTCAGGTCTTCAAATTGTGGTTTTTATTATTATGCAAATATTATTTTCTACATCAGAACTACCCATACAAATAAACTGTAAAGATGAGTTTCAAAATAAAAGTATTAGTCTGTCAAGGTAGATTATTCCTACATCTGATCTTTAATAAAGGGGTTAATCATCAATAGCTGACTTAAATTATAGACTCAAGAACAATGAAAGGCTAGTGTAAGGCATAAAAATATATTTCAACCATTAGCTGTCAGTATAAACATTTTCTTTAAACTTATGATCAGATAAATAGGTCTGGAATAAAAAACTAAAGACTGTTTTGAGAAACCTAGAAACAACTGTGACCCCACAGCTAATGAATCCTAAAGCCTTACTGACAGACCCAAAGTTGACTGTCAGTCCCTTCACCCCACCCCCATTTAGGTTGGTAGAGAGTCCAACAGGAGACTCCAGTTTGAGAGACGAGGAATCCCCTCTGACTGTCGTCAGCCCCTATTTCTTAAGGACTCTGTAATTCCAGTAGACTAAAAACAAAATTATTCATCCTCTAAATTAGGAATATGGCTCTAATCCTAAAATATAGTTCAACTTCTTTGTAGATGCTCAAAACAAAACATGTCAGGCAAAGAAGGGAGCTTCCTGATCAAAAAAGAAAAAAAGTGAGGGTGAGGGGTGGAGTGGTCAAGGTAGAAAAGAAACTATTTTTCTAAAAATTCCATGGTGCTATTTTAACTTCTGTACTTCATTATTGTAACATTGCTTTTTATATTAAAGACAACCTGAGTACAATTTTAAAAAGATCAAACTCATGAAAATATGTATTATATATTATAAAATTAAGGGAAATTCCAGAGTTGATTTACAAAGTTGCTTTGGGTGGTTTCTTGGTTTCAATTTTAAGTTTTACATCAAAGATTTACCATCTATCAAATTAGTACTGAAACGCATATGATGCTTTTTTGTGAAGGGTGCTAGGCAATATCCTATTGAAATTATGACTGTCTCCTCATGACAAAAATTTTTAAAAAACTTACCACAGTGCCAGCAACACAATTGTGTTGGCAGTATAAAAACAGCATTAGCTGTCTTTAAACCAAATTTACAAAATAATTGTTTGGCTCAGAAATTCTAGTCTATGCTCTCCACATAATAGACTTGCCTATACCTTCTAGATTTTAACTATAAAACTGTTAGCACATTTGGGTGTGGTAGAGAACCTAAGTATATAAAGAAAACTAGAAAATACAGGAACGACAAAGATCAAAACCAAGATCCACTGGTCCATGACAAATGTCCATGGTGGTGTCAGAAACTGAATCTAAAAGTGTGAAGTTAAAGTGCAGGGTACTCTATTCACAATGGATAACCACTCTTTCCTCTCTAAAACTGCACATTTTCAGCACAGTTTCAGAATAGCATGAGTTACGTTTTTTGTTTGCAAAGGAGCACATCTGCCTGAACTAATCTGATGAAAAACCATAATCCATTTCTTCCCATTAGCTTTTGACTAAATACTGAAGCTAATTATGCTAGCTTTTTTGGGTTTTCACGGCAACATGGAATTTTAAAGAACATATTTAGTTCCACCACTTTATGCAAGACTGGGCAGTTTCAAAACATCTAGCTGCTAAGATGTTAGCACCACACAGACACAGAAGGCTACATAAATTTTCTTTACATAGCTAATTAAGATCTTTTGATTTAGAGAGACAAATAATACGGATCTAATAGGGGCAGATATGCATACTGTTAATATGCTGCCCTGAATTCCCACTGCTTCTGCTCTAAATGCACTTTTAATCACTATTGGTCAGTACCAATAGCTTTTTAACATCCATGCATCTTTAGTATTTGGAATAATTTATTTGGACAACTGTGATCTGCACTAACTGGCAGCTCATAGGAATGTAGAGGCATGAAACGTGTGAATTACACTGGTTTAAACCAAAGCAACAGACAGATTTGGAGTTAATTTATTTACAGGTTTTGTTTGGAGACTGTTAAGGAAGATGGGAGATGAAGAGGGGAGAGAGACTGGTGAGAAGTAGAGCTTTATTCCCACTTTCCTGGTTTGGTAGCCCAGACAAGATTTCATGAAGAAGGAAATCTTCTCAAAAGAAGTTGTCCAGTGCATAAAATCCATTCCCTCAAGTCTGGGGCTCTATGCCTAATGAAGAGTCCCAAAGTAGAAAGGCCGATGGGCTGTGGAAGGAAGCTATCTGCACAAAAGGATGAAGGCACCCTCCTCATGTCCAGGATGAACTGAAAGGGACTCAAATCCACTTTAACTTGCTCAATTACGGCTTAGCCAAATTCACCTGGTTTTATAGTAAAGTCATAAATCCTGTACCAATCAAGCTGCCTCCATTCTGCAGCCACTCAAGCTAAATACCTCTTCACCAACCCAAAAATACTGTTTATTCTCTGAAAATGAGGGAAATGAGGATGCTTCCTCTCCTGATTACCTACCCAATGTCAAAACACAAAATTTATTTTCAGAGACTCTGAAATTTTTTAAATGATAAAAATATGACTTCCCCTCATAAGGCATTTTAGAAATGTGAATCAAGATTTGGGATGAAATGCTTTTAAAATGGTATCTACAGCTCTCAGATTCTATAAAAATACAGGCTGGCAGTTTCACACAAGAGAGTAGCAGAGGAAGGAAGCATGTCCACAAAGAGCCTACTGACTGGTGACAGGTGACCGGGCTTCAAGTCCTGACTTGGTCACTAACTGGTTCTGGGGCTTTGGGGCTTCTCAACTTTTTCATCTTTAAATTGACAGTCCTAAATGACTTTTAAGCCAGTGAGGGAGCCATATGTTACAAGTCAAGCATGAGAAAGAAATTATGAAAGACTTATCAAAGTCCATGTTTGTCCTGGATTAACTGTCATCCTTGTGCTGCTGTGGAGGTCAACCTGTTGCATCACATAAAATACTCTTTTTCTGGCAACGCTAGAAATGTAAGCAGAGACAATAGGCTGGCTTTTTAAATGTTTCACTTCTTAAAATGTAAACAACAGCGTGTCCCCTATTATAGGAAGTTCTCAAGTTTCACCTTTATAGTCTGTAAGTACACACAGGATGCCACCTGGCCGAATAAGGCCACACCAGGGTGTGCTGGCTTGCTCTAAGAACCCTGTTATCCTGCGTGATTGATGCTTTGCATTTTTTTTCCAGCCATGTCCAAGCCTTATTTTGGGGCTGTTTGGGACCGTCGCTGTCAGTGTTCTCAGGGACGATTAACCGTGTGCTGGCCAGTGAAAGAGGAGGTCTGCACACCACCTGCCCATGCATTTAATACGTACCTCGCGTGGCTTATGCTGACCAGAGCATGCAAGTTAAAAGCAACGGGATTCAACCTCATACCGTAACTGGCTACATCTACTATGATAGTGAAACAAGGAAAACGAAAGAGCCTTTGACACTGCACCTGGTGGAAGCGAAAAACCTCTATGTCCCCTTACACTGTAATGTTACAGTGTTAAGAGTTTCAAAGGTTTATCTTTCCTCCCAGAAAAAAAGCCACCGGGCAGGAGGGGTTTCCAGTACAGTACACTCACCTCTTTGATCTTTGCTCTCTTCTCGCGGATGGCGGCGTCGGCGGGCTCCCGGCCAACCGCCCCGATCGGGGGCACGAAGTCTACCGGGGGCAGCCTCCTGAGCACCGCCTTGTCACGCAGCTGGTCCTGGGCCACCTTCTCCTTCTCCAGCAGGATGTCTCTTTGGATCTCCTCGGGCAGCTTCTGTAGGGTCTCCTTGGCTTCCCGGAGAGCCCGCTCGTGGTTTTCGCGGATCCTGGCCAAGTTGTCCTCCAGCGCGGCCGCCGGGTCCCCGGGCGCGCCCTCCTCGCCGCGCCTGGCTCGCCCGTCTGCCGGGTCCTCGGCGCGCGCCCCAGGCCCGGACTTGTGGTCCGCGGCCGGCTGCAGGGCGGGGCTGGAGTGGAACAGGACCCCACTGAGCAGCTTGGAGGAGTCGGGCAGGAAGAAGATCGCCCCGAAGCAGAGAGTGATGAAGGCGCTGAACACCAGCAGCAGCACGAACTTCTCAGTCAGGCGGAAGGCGGCGGGGCCGGATGCCTTCCTGCCGCCGCCGCCGCCGCCGCCGAGCCCCCCGCCCAGGCCGCCGCCCGCCGGGCTGCTGAAGAGCGGCAGCAGGCCCCCCACCGGCATCCCTCCAGCCGCCGCGGCCGCCGGGGCGCCCGCTGTCCAGTGGCCCCGCGCCGCGCCGCTCAGCAGCCAAACTTCGCCGCCGCCCGGCGTCAGCGGCTGCGGGGCTGGGTCCTGCGCATCCAGGCCGCCCGAACCCCTGCGCTGGGCTGCAGGTAAGCCCTGGGGAAACAACTCCTCCGTGGGTCCTCTCCCAGGGGCAGCTCCTCTGGCAAACAAGCACGCGCGACAGACCGCCGGCTGCAGCCCCTGCGGGGAGAGAAACAGTAAAACGGAGGAATTACGACGACGGTGATAAAGTTTCCGGCGGGTCTCCGCCCTCCGACGGCCGTGCGAGAAGCCGGGACAGCTACCCCAGCGCGGAGTGAGGAGCCCGGCTGCGGGTACCGCCCTCAGAGCTCCCTCTGTGGACTTGGGGTGAAGTTTTCGGGTCCCGGGGGGCGGGGTGTCCTGCGCACACCTGGAGCAGGGCCGCGTGCGGGCACCTTCTGGAGAGGGCAGCGCGCCTCTGGGCAGGAAGGGCGCAGCGCGGGGCCGGGGGCTCGTCAACTCCGCCAGCTCCGCATCTCGGAGCTGGGACGAGCGGCGCCTGCTTCCCCGGCGGCGGCGGCTGAGCGCGCAGCCCGGCCGCCCTGCAGCCCCGGCCGCCGCTCCGCAGGGCTGGCGCGCCGACCTGCGGGCGAGCGGGAGCGAGCAGGGCTGCACGACGCCCTCCGCCGCGGCCCCGCGAGCACTAACACCGCTGCGGGTCTCCGGGCTTTCGGAAACGAGGGCGGTGACGCGGCCGGAGAGTGATGGCGCGGCCGGGCCAATCATGCACCGCTCAGGGCCCCGCGGGGGCGGGGCCGAGGCGGGGAGTTTACGGGAAGCCCAGCCTCGCGGGGGCCCGGCCGGGGGCGGGGAGGTCGCGGGTCTGGGAGGCGCGAGGCTGGCGCGAGCTGCGGCTGGGAGGCCGTGCGGAACCGCGCTGGAGGCCCGGGGCGCAAGGGAGGGGGTAGGGGCTCGGGGTCAGGAAGGGCGTCCCGCGCGGTCCTCGGGCCCGGGGCGCAGGGGCTCGTTGGGCTCGAGTGTCCGGGGAGGTGTCCGGACTGACGCGAGACCTCCCTGCCTCGCTCCCGGACCCGCCCCCCGGGCCACGCGAGGCCCGCTCAGAAGGGTCCCGAGAAGCGCAGGTCTCGCCAAGAATCGTCCGACGCTGGGTTGTTCAGAGCGTGTCTTTTCTCCAGTTCCCTCTTTTTACCCAAGGCGGGGAATCCCCGGGTGCCCGGTGGCGGTGAATCCAAAAGTCCCCCGTTGACGAGCTGTGATCCGAGAGCATTTGAGTTCTCTGGTCCAACATCCTTTAACGTCCTAAGAGACTCATCGTTTTGTGGTTGCTTAGGATGCTTCGTGTGCCTCCTTCCCCCACCCACTTAAAGGAAAAAAGTTGTGTACCTCCCCCACCCTCCCACTTTCAAAATTCATTTACCTCATAGAAGTTAGTCAAATTTTCCATTTAAAGAAGACAGTTTTATGCCATAGCTTCAAGTAATAAATTTGAGCAGTGTGTTGAAATTAAGTCCTGGCTGTGACTATTTCCAGGGAAGTAAGGACGTGGTCCAATACAGATTGTTTTCAAGAAAGCATTATTTTCCAAAATGTGTTTGTAATTTCCCTGTTACTCTGCAAACGAAGGGTTATCAGAGAGGAAAAAGTTGACTACTGACTTCTCATTTCTGAAGGCTAGTTTGTAGCAGCCTTATCATATGCTTCCCCCTTTTCTGGAAACCTGATTTTATCTCTGTTTCTGCTTGCCTATAAACAATGGAAACAGCTGGCAGTTTACAGGAAGGTGCCCACACTAAAGTTGTTTCAGGTGTTAGACTGTATGAGAAACTATAAATCAAATAAAAAGCCTCATTGCAGTTTTCATCTAACTGTTCGTTTTAACCATCATTATTTGTGGCATATTTGATTTGAGTTAAATCGGTGATATGCCCAATGTTTCTGTTAATGGGAAATTGTTGTTTGACAAAACCGACCCTCTGACTTAGTTATTCTGATAACTGCTATGAAATTCTATGCCCAGAAGAGTGCAGCATATCCAAGCAGGGCAACAAAGTTTAGAAGGACTGAAAAAGAAAAAAAAAAAAATGACTTTTTAAAAAATTAAATGATGGAATAGTAATTTTTGTTTCAAACTACATTTGCTAGTTGTGGATAGACTGAAGAGTTGGAATCAATGTGAAATAATATTGCTTATTTTTAACAGCTTTAAAGTTCAGTTGCCTCGTGGATGGACAGATAATAATTAGGGTTAATACCCTAAAAGCCAATCCTTTTTTGGGACAGATAATAATTAGGGTTAAAACCCTAAAAGCCAATCCTTTTTTGATCATCTTTCCTGGAATGACTTACTAATTTATTATGTTTAGGAATGGAATTATTTCTTATAGCCACAAAAATATGTAGAAACTTTAATTTAAAATTAGTATTACTAAGTATTCCAGAAAGGCAATAAAAACTACTTTTAAGTACATGTTAAAATGGTACTAGAAGGAGATTGTAGACTTAATTCTACTTTTGGTGCTCTTTAATTTTGATACCAAACCAATTTGGACAGTTAACCCATTGAAATTGTGAAACTATTCAAAATTTAGCATATGGTCTTAAAGATTATTTTTTCCCAAAAATCTTTAAATTTGATTTATCTATAGTGTGTTTGAAGTGACTGCTCTGTTAATTTTAGATTAATTAATAAAGATTACTTTATTAATACCTGTATTTCTTATAAAACAGATTTATTATGAGTGAAGCCTGGCTTTGATGATTTGTTAAACAAGAAAATAGCATGAGTGGTTGATTATAGGTTATGTTTTAAATGGGGCCAGTCTGTGTTAGGTAGGATGAGAAATATGTGGGACTGCTCCTATTTAGGCTGCAGGAGGTTAAAAAGAAATCAGAGAGACAGTATTTAAAGTAATTTAAAGAGAAATCAACCTAGTAAAACCCTTTAAAATAACCACACAAAGTCCTGTGTACCCATGGTAAAGGAGGAACGCAGGATGATCAATAAATTAGAAATTGCATTTTCTTGAAGCAAAATCTGACACTTTGCTCTGATTTCAATACCATCAGCACTTCTCATTCTACAGGTGGAAAAACAATGTTTTTATATGTTGACATAAAGCAAAAAGAAAAATACAGGTGATGGTTCTCATCCCCAAATAATAAAACCTTGACTGTGTTTCATAAATCCATACTCACCCACCATATCTACCTGAAGATATGTCATGATCTTTGTGAATATAATAATTGTGATAAAGTTGCTGTTTTTTTGCTATGAATAGTCTAATGTAAACTTAGCAACCTTGGTGATTCTGTATAGTTCTTCTGTTTAATTTCTTGCCATGTTTCTAACTTGACCAGCTGGTACTGAAGTATGAGTCCCTTGTTCTTTTTGCAAGTTTGCCTGCAAACCTAATTCTTACTTTTTCCTTTCTCAATGCTTATACCTCTGTATCTTTTTTTCATAGAATGTAAATTTTTGTGTTTCAAGATAAAATCTTTAGAATCAAGTAATTTTTTTAAAACCTGGGTTAGGTTAAAGATATCCACCTAAGGTGCAAAGAAATCTCCAATTTAGTTGGCTATTTGGATTTGTCTGTTTTTAAAATAATATTTAACAAAGGGTACATTTAACTTTTATATTAACGTGCCTAAAATTAAATGTAGTAATAATTATAAACAGGGTTATGGGGGAAAAGTGATAACATTTTTATTAAAACTGTGGTGAATGAATATTTTTAAATTTGTAAGTTCCAGAAACTTGAAGTGCAAAAATATTTCTTAGTAGGAGGTTTCTAGAAGGTACGAGGTAGAAGTTTATGGAAGAATCCTTTTGAAAATTTTTCTTTGATTTAGACATACAAAGTAATATAACAAAAGAAATACACTTCGTATATATGTATAGCATTTAACTACTGAAATTGTCCAAAATATTAGATTTCTGATAAAATCTTCCTGTTGCTGATTTTCTAATTATCTTCAAATTTCAGGTCACAATAGGTTTTGGTCTTTATTTCTAAAAAACCAAAATGCAATATTTAAAAAAATAGTTCATTGTGAACATTAATCTTTAGTTTTCAATACGTCATTGGGCAACTCTGAATTTTACATGAAGTTTATTAAGATAGGAATTAACCAAAGTTTTAAAGTAAAGTGTCAGTAATATTTGTGGTCATATGAGGGGCTACAGTTATATCCCTGGTTCTTTTTTCCCACTCCTCAATTTACTTTGGAATATAATAGATTATTATAAGATAATAGACTATACATATATATATATAATAGATTATTTTTATAGGACTACAATCACCTTTGTATATGTGAGGGAGGGGGCAGTAAGAGGCTGAAACAATGAGACCCCTCTGTCCTTGCATGTTCCTGTTGAAACATCTGTTTTTGTTTTGAACTCATTTCATAAATATTAGTAGATCCCAATTTAAAAACATTGTGTTCCACCAAGTATTTGTGCATTAGCTCTTTGGAACTTTCAAAGCGCTTCTCTCCATAGAAACAAAGTTGCAAATGGTGCTTTGGGTTGCTACTCTACTCTACAAAGATCTAAGACCCTAGGGAAGAGTAAAATGTTGGAAAAATCCTCTGGCAATGCTAGTAATCAAAGCAGCATTAAATTAGAAAGTGTTTTATTTATCTTGAATGTTGGAGCCTGAGGACAAACATTTATTTGGGAGGAGATAGAATGATTATTTCAGAAAAGATTCTAAGCCTATTTTCAAGGTCAAAGAGGTTGATGGAAGTTCTTAAGTATAGTTTTCCTCTATTACATACATAAAGCTTTCTTATTTAGTTTCCAGTGCATCACTAGAACTACTTTTATGATGTTTTTCTTTTTTGTTTTGACCTGATTAACAAAAGGGCTGAAAGAGATGCATACAGGGAGAATTTTTTCTGAGTTAAGTCAGCAAAGTTTGAATGAGAGAATAATTTATTATAGAGGACATGCATGTCCTTGGTTGTGACCACGGTAACATAAGTTACCTATCTCCTACATCTCTCATTCTTCATCTGTAACATTGCTGTGGCTCTTGGATTAAATGATATAAGTAATGTGTCTGGCACAATAGGTATTTGAGAAATTTAATTCAATTAATTTAATGTGCAAGGTAGTCAAAGAGCAGTGTCTAGAGGATTCTTAAAAGGAAGAAACCAGAAATGCGTGGCAGGCAAGAAATCTAGGAGTATGTGGTTCTTCACATGGTTGTCACTTTTCAACTTCTGTCTTCTATTTAAATAATGTCCATTAGAGGAATTGGGGGAACAGTCTGAGGTTTGGTAGGCACAGGTCCTATAATGTGTCTCCATTCTATATAAATAGGACCAAAACGTTTGCCGACCAACCAACCAACCCCATAGTTCTTTCAAGCCTTTAGAAAATGTGAACGATGGTAAAGTCTCCAAGTGAGGAGATTATTACTGCTTAGTGCTCGAAGAATCAGGAAACAAAAGATTCAGGGCAAAAAGGCTAGGCAGAGAATGCCAACAATGACCTTTAGAAGTCCTTGTATATAAAATGTGTGAATTTTATGGCTTGGGGAGCATATACTGTTTCCACTGAGCGAAATGAAAGGAAAAAGTTTCTAGGGCTAGAGAAAAATACAAAAGGCTTCCTTAGTTTTGAATTCATTAGACACATTTTTAAAAGAAATCGCTTTTTCTTAAAATTTTTTTCCTCTTCATTCTCTGTCCCATAAAAGATCATACACTTTTCCAGAAAAGCCAAATAATCTTAGAAAAGTTATAATATATTATTCTGCCCAATTGAAATTTTTTTTCATGAAATGAAATGAAACAAAACCACATGTGCTTGTTTCTGTTTTGGAGAAATGATCTACAACTATGACACGACAGCACGTCGCTTCCCAATTTCATTGCAAAATAATTGTACTGTTTGCACTATGTGTTCAATCTTTCATATTGTCCTTCAAGGCAGAACTGTGTCTTAGCCCTGAGTTTCTGTAAATGGATAGGAATTCACTTATAGTTCTTTGTCCACTGAACTTACTTTTCACATTCAGTTGGAGCATTCTTCTGCAATAAATAGATTCATTAGGGGCTAAGGTAAAAGCAGATCTTTGTTGCAGATTGTATCTGAACAGATTGTATCTACTGAAAGCCAACAGGTAGTCTATTTGTTTAGCACAGTTAATACTGGTCTTGCCTGTGGGAATGAGAGGGACATATTGAAATTAACATAGGAAAAGTGAAGGGAAGAATTCCAAATCAGTGACCCATATATCTGTTAGACTTAATGGTCTGGAACTGGCAGATAAAGGTTTCTACAAATTACTAAACTTAAAATCTGTTGAGTTTGAGATACTTAATTTGGCTCTTAGATTATCAATAGTTTATGAACATCCACTGAGATTGTTAGGTTTTCCAGTTTCTCTCAAATATTAAATGGGTATAATGCATTCCACTATTATGATGCTATCGTTGTTTGAACAGTAATGAACAAGAAATTAAAATATCAAGTGCCTAAACTTGCTATCCATTCTTTTCTTTTTCCAGTTTCAACAAATATCACTTTATATGTAATCTTTCATTTAGAACCCTATCCAATGCCCTCCTCAACCCCACTTCAAATATTTCAAAGCAAACTATAGTTGACCATTTCATTCATATTTCTTAAAAACTTAACCATTATCTTCAAATCAAAGATCAATTCCTTAAAATAAAAAATCCAGTTGGTTCATTTTAAATCAAGATCTCAGTAAGATCTATATATTCCAAGTGGTTGCTCTTTTTCTTAATTTTTAAATGTTTATTTTTTTATTTAAAAATTTTTTAATGTTTATTTATTTTGAGAGAGAGAGGAGAGAGAGAGAAAATGACCAGGGGAGGGGCAGAGAGAGAGGGAGACACAGAATCTGAAGCAGGCTCCAGGCTTTAAGCTGTCAGCACAGAGCCTCAAGCAGGGCTGGAACTCATGAACCAGAAAGAAGATCGTGGCCTAAACCAAAGTGGGACGCTTAACTGATTGAACCACCCACTCACCCCTTTTTCTTAATTTGTTTAAGTCTTTAAACATACCTTATTCTGAAGGCCGAGTGTAAACTTATCTGATAGATTGAATGGGTAGTGTGTAAAGAAATCAAGGTTGACTGTTGTATTTTGCCTGAGAAATCAGAAAGAGTTTCCATCAGGTGAGATGGGAAGTCTGTAGGAATTGTGTGTGGGGGCAACTCTGCTAAGTTAAAAATAGTCTAGTATGATAACATATTTTTTTAATGTTTTATTTATTTCTGAGAGAGAGAGAGAGCAGGGGAGGGTCAGAGAGAGAGGGAGATACCAAATCTGAAGCAGGCTCCAGGCTCTGAGCTGTCAGCACAGAGCCCAACCTGGGGCTCAAACCAGGAACCGCGAAATCATGACCTGAGCCGAAGTCGGACGCTTAACCGACTAAGCCACCCAGGAGCCCCTATGATAACATATTTAAAGTGTGGCACACGAGGTGAGGGAGGGTGGCTCAGTCGCTTAAGCATCTGTCATGATCTCCCAGTTTGTGAGTTTGAGCCCCATTTCCGGCTCTGTGCTGACAGTTCAGAGCCTGGATCCTGCTTTGGATTCTGTGTTACCCTCTTTCTACGCTCCTCCCCCCCCCCCCCGCTCTCAAAAATAAATAAACATAAAAAAGTTTTCATAAATAAAAAATAAAGTGTGGCACATGGAATTAGGAAACTATAGAAGGGTTATCAGTTTCTAAAAATATCAAGAACTAGCATATGGGAATTAATAGCTGACGTATGGCAGAGAGTAAGAGTAAGAGGATTTTGGACAGAAAAATCACATTTATCATGAACACAAATTAACCTTACTAAGGCCTATTACCTTGTTCCACTTCTCAACTGCTTTTTCACAAAAAGTTCTGGTGTGCAGACAAGTGACTCAAGCACACTTACCTCACAAATAATCAAATTCATGTCTCTACAAAACTAGATACCTTCAGGATCTCCCCCAAAAGTTCTATATACAGCGATGAATAGCCATGTGGTGTTGCCTGTCATGGGTACCATATTCTTCTTGCCTGAAATACCTGTAATATTCCTTCAAAAAACCACATTGAAACCACTTCTCCCATGAAGTTTTTCTTGAAAAAATTCCTGTTCTATTCCTTCTGTTACTTTCTTAGCACACTACAATTTACTTCTAATAGTTTACTTGCCAAATAGTTGGAAAGAGTATTGGGTTTAAGAAAAAGCCTCAAATTAATGCAGGTTTTATTGTGTCTTTAAAATATCACAAATAAGTCTGACAAATCATCTGGACAACTTAGGTCGTATTCGTCAGCATGTTGAACTGTTCCTTTTTCAGAAATAGAGACACCATCCAAAAACTCTCTGGTATCCTTGCTTGTAACTGTTGTGACTTGCTGTATCAAAGCAGCTGAGTTTGATACAAGTTTGATGTCATTTCCTTCAAGAATTAACTCCTCTTTCTGGGCTTGAGAAACTGGATAAGCAACACCTGGCCCCATCCAAACCCTCCTGATGTATTAAATTTCGGATTTCAACAAGAGAACCATTCTCCTGAATAACAACGTTGATGGGGAAGTGAGCATACACAGACTGCATCATATAGCGGGAGCCCAGGGTAACCCCTGATCACATTCCCTACATGACTACAGATAGTGCAAAAAGTAGCCGCTTCTTTTCTGTTTCCTCACCATTTGTCAACTTGGAGCCTCTTCTTTTTCTTTCTAAGGAGACTGAGTTCTACATTGATGTAATTGACATCCCTTTGCAGAGTTCCTCTGGGACCCTTCACAATAATAGTGCATCTCTTCAGAGTGATGGCAACGTTTTCTGGAGTATCAACAGTCTGACTACTGAGAATGTTCTCCATTCTTGGAGTAGATGTGGCAGAGGGCCCATTTTATGTTCTTAATATTGAAAACCCCATATACCTCTATCAAGAAATTAATTTCGGGGCACTTGGGTGGCTTAGTTGGTTAAACGTCCACCTCTTGATTTCAGCTCAGGTCATGATCTCACAGTTGGTGGGTTCGAGTCCCACATTGGCCCTGTGCTGAGCATGGAGCCTGCTTGGATTCATTTTCTGTCTCTCTCTCTCTCACTCTCTCTCTCTCTCTTTCTTTCATCCCTACTCTTCCTGTGCCCCTCCCCCACTTATATTCTCTCTACCTCTCTTAAAAAAAACAAGTAGTCGTTATAAGGAGTTCAGTTTACTCAAGTAATCTTAGGGATACTTTCTTTTATTCCATAGAGGGTTCATAGGATAGAATAAATTACTAAAAGAGAAAAGTTAGGAAAGGTAAATTTATGAAACTGTTCAATTAACTAATAGGCTCTATATAATGTTCCACTAAGTGCATTTTATTAAGTGTATGTAGCATCATCATTCCCTCTCCTTAAAAAAGTATTTTGAATTCACATACCAGGCTGGTGGGAAAGTAAATGGTGCAGCTGCTTTGGAAAACAGTCTGGCAGTTTTTTAAAAAGGGTAAATATGGAATTACCTAGTGAACCAGCAATTCTAGTACTAAAGTCTATACCCAATAGAAATGAAAATATCTATGTACACAAAAATCTGTCCATGACTGTTCATAACAAACTATTCATAATACACAGCAGCATTATTTATCATAGCCAAAAATAGAAACAATATAAATGTCCATCAATTAATAAAATACAGTGTATCTATACAATGAAATATAATGTAGCAATAAAACGGATTGAAGTACTGACATACACTACAACAACATGGATGAAACTTGAAAACTTTATACCAAGTTAAAGATTGCAGTTACAAAAGACCACATATGGTATGGTTGCATTTATAGAAATGTGTAGAATACATAAATCTATAGGGACAGAAAGCAAATTGGTGATTGCCTTGAACTGGGGTCCTGGGGGAATGGAAGGTCACCACTAAAGGGTATTAGATTTCTTTTGGGGGTTAATAAAAATGATCTAAAATCAATTGCCATGACAGTTGCTTAACTCTGAATATGTTAAAAATATTGAATTGGGGTACCTGGGTGGTTCAGTTGGTAAAGTGTCTAGTTCTTGATTTCGGTGGTGAGATCAGGCCCCAAGGAGAGCTTTATGCTGGCCATGGAGCCTGTTTAGGATTCTCTCTCCCTCTCCTTCTGTCCCTCCCCAGCTTATGCTCCCTGTCTCTCTCTTTCTCTCTCTCTCAAAAAAATATTGAATGTTATGCTCCAAACGGGTGATTTTTTAGGATATGTGAATTATATTTGAATAAAGCTATTACAAAAAGAGTGTGTTCCTTTCAGAACAAGTTTATAAAAAAAATATTTCCCAAGAACCATGGAATACCTTAAGCAAAAAATAAAAATAAAAATATCAAGATGAAGTGACATGGTACTGAATAGTATTATTAAATATTTAAGTTTGAAAAGAACTAAGTAGAGAATATAAAGTCAAGAGACATTCTTCAAGACCACAGAGGAAATACTACAATTTCTCAGCCTGAGAAATACATACTTTTATTGAGTAGTCAAACCAAGGGAATGTTTTTAAGTTATGAATCACTTGTATACACTCTTTCCTATGAAGTAAAACATAGACAAGTAATATTATTCATATTTTGACATATGGAAAATTACTATTAAGCTAAATGTACCTCACGGCACTGTAGTGACCAAAATGTTTCTGGGAGAAGTTAACTTGCTCCCAGTAGATAGCTTAAACTAGGCAAAATGATGCAGGGGCAGGGGATTTGGATTAAGAAACAGAAGACCTATTTTTAAAACTAGCTCTGGTTGGGACACCTGGGTGGCTCAGTTGGTTGGGCAGCCGACTTCAGCTCAGGTCATGATCTCACAGTTCATGGGTTCGAGCCCCGCATCGGGCTCTGTGGTGACAGCTAGCTCAGACAGAGCCTGAGGCTTGTTTCAGATTCTGTGTCTCCCTCTCTCTCTGACCCTCCCCTGCTCACACTGTCTCTCTCTCTCAGGAAAGAAAAAAAAAAAAAAACTAGCTCTGATTTCTGTGGGTTATTTAAACACTTAGCTTCAATTTCTTCTATAAAATCATGGGGACTCCTAATTGAAAGAGTTGTGAAGATCAAATTATATATCATATGCATATCACAGAATGCTCTACAACTGTAAGGTATTATAACAACTATTAATAATCAATAATATTAATATTATGTTGTATTCTTTAAATATTAGTTATGATTAATTCAAAATTATATTACATTAATTAAAGTCAATAAAAGAGATGCATTCATTACATAAGGTTAATTATTAATATAATATTATTTATTAACATTAGTGTATTATTATTAAGCACTTGGAGAACCTGGTATCGGAATTCCAATACAATAGTCACTGGGAAGACAAAAGAAATGTAATTTGTACCTTTCTATTCTATCTATCCACCTACCTATCATCTCCAATATCTTAACCTGAAAAGGTTGAAATATTTTGAAGAACTGACTATTCTATTTTGTAAAGAAAATGATAGATATTTAATAGGACATATTATCACATTAATAGCAGAATTCATATATGACTCTTCAGTTCAGTTAGTCCTACCAAAATAAAAACCAATATCCTCAATGCCTTCAAGAAATAATAAAAAACCAAGACATCCTAAGAAATTTTCTATTTTTCTGCTTTCTTACAGTATTCATACTCCCATTAAACATATTTTTCTCTCCTAAATTGATTGTTGCCTTTTGTATTTTTATAATTTTATATTCTTGGTACAAATATAATACATACTACAGAAAATATAGAAGATATGGACCAACAAAAAGAAGAAAACTGAAAATTCTTACAGTAACAGTGGGTTTATACCTATCTCATACAGTAGCATTGTTGTGCTCTCTTTCCTATGTTCAAATAAACTTTTTCTGGTTTTCCTCCCTTCTCTGTCTTGCCTTTAAAAACTTTATTTATAGCGAGTGATATCTCTTTCCTACTTGACCTTGAAGGCAGATGTGCAATGCTTTTGTTAAACCTCTAAGTTTTCTAATTTAAAAACATGGAAACAAAAGAAAAACGGAAGAGTTTTTATCATTGATCTTTCTCTTTCTAATCACTATAGTTTTCTGACCACCTATTTCTCTACTTTCTCTTGATACCAAATCATTAAAATGTTTTTATTTTATTTTGGTACAGGAACATGTTTTTGTAAAAATTTGAAAATAAAACATGAAGAAAAAACTATTAAGAAAAATAAGAAATCATTCTTCCTTCCTCATAGGCAATCATATTTAATATATTTTATCTTTGTCATTAAAAAAATGCACATAAAGGCAAACATTTTTAAGCACGTAAATGTAGGGGTGCCTGGGTGGCTTTGTCGGTTAAGCAGCTCAGGTCATGATCTCACCGTTCTTAGTTCCAGCCCTGTGTCAGGCTCTGTGCTGACAGCTAGGAGCCTGGAGCCTGTTTCAGATTCCGTGTCTCCCTCTCTCTCTGCCCCTCCCACACTTGCGTTCTGTCTCTCTCTCTCAAAAATAAATAAACATTAAAAAAATGTAAACACATAAATGTAAAACAGGTGCAATTTCTTTTTCAAGCTATAGAAATCTGGCATCTAGAGAGAAATATCTGAACTAATCAAAGAGGATTTTTCTTAGCTGAGGTCTGTTCTGTCATGCTGCCTTCTGGTTTTTTGTTTTTTTTGTTTTTTTTGTTTTTAGTAGATTCAAATTATCCAAACCCGTTTGGTTGACTAAAAAGATGTAGCTACTTTTCAGTTGTGGTTATGATTTGCTTTCCTCTTTGGAAGTTTTTAGTTCAGTTCAAAACAGGTTGTTGTTATTTGGCTGTTGTTGTTTTTTGTTTGTTTTGTTTTTGTTTTTTGTTTTGTTTTGTTTTTTTGCCTTCCCCTCATAGGCTAGATCCAGTTAAGAGAAAGTGGCTCAGTGGTTCTTTCCACCTCTCAAAATAGGCTTTGTTGTTCATTTCTCCCTTCAGTGTTACTAAACTTTCTAAAAAATAAAGATGTAATTCTGGGCACTGCTCTACAACAGCTTTTCAAGCCATTTTGGTGACCACTCTTTAAGTAAAAACGGAGTCCTTAGTCATTTTATAAGTGCCTCACTGTTTAAACGTTACCTGTAGCAAAATAAGGGACTTGGAAATTTGAAATGCAAATGTAAAATTGCAACAATTTTCAGATCTAGTTCAGGAGAAATGGAAAAGAGAAACAATGTGTTGAAATTGGGACACAAAGTAAATGGAACTCATGACATGATGATGATGATGATGATTTAGGTTTATTTATTTATTTTGAAGGGGAGAGGGGCAGAGAAGAATCCCAAGCAGGCTCCACATTGTCATCTCAGATCCCCACTCAGAGCTCGAACTCAAACCGTGAGATCATGACCAGAGCCCAAACCAAGAGTCAGAGGCTTAACTGACTGAGCCACCCAGGCACCCCAAGAACTCATATTATTTTTATTTATTCTTATTTCCTTCATTTAGTACATGAAGAAGCAATGGTGCAAAACTGTTTTTGAAATAAATTGTGTGTGTGTGTGTGTGTGTGTGTGTGTGCGCGCGTGCGTGCATCTCAAAGATGTTTAGGCCAAAACTTCATTTCTAGCTCCTATACATATTAGAACATTCTTCTTTAAGAAGAGAACTTTTTCATCTGCCCTCTGCCTCACAACCTGCTTAGATTCCGTGGTTCATAATTTCAATAAATATTCTACCAATATCCTAAACCTTTTGTCTTTCTTTTTGCAACATTTCTCTGGCAAAAACCTCAATCCCTGGGGAACACAAACATCTGCTTTTTCAGTGCCTGTGCCTCAGTTGCCAGGCCTTGGTGGGGGACGTCCAGTCTGGCAGACTGACCGCATCAGGATCCACATCCAACTTCCAGTGGGTCTCGCAATTGCCCTTTGAGCCTCCCTCATCTGTTTGGTCAATTTACTTTCCCACCCTACACAACACTTTCAGACCTTCTCATCTTTTTCTAGTTCCACCAGCCCAGCAATTCCCAATCCTTGTGCCCCCTACCCCAGTCCTTAGGGGACATTTGGCAATGTCTAAAGACACTTTTGATTGTCACAGCTGGAAGGGCAGGGTTGAGGTAGTGCTGCTCAACATCATATAATGCACAGGAAAGGTTCACATAATACAGAATTGTCTGGTCCCAAATGTCAATAATATTGAGGCTGAAAAACTCAACTCTAGTACCTTCGCATTCAGCAGATGCTAGTCTTCGTTTACAGAGAAAATAGCAGCCAACTGTTAAGATCTCCCTCATCTTGTCTATTTCAAACACAAAGTAGACACTTCTGCACAGGGTCTCTCATCTCATTACAACAGAGGGACTCTCTCCTCCTGCCAGACACTAACCTACCACCTGTGCTTTGGACTTTAAAGCCTCTAACTTTCTCTATAACATTATACTGTTTATTATTTGTTTTCTCTTCTGTATATTTGACCTAGCCTTCTATATTCCTCCTTTTGATTTTAAACTTGATAAAGTTTCTTCAACTAAAGAGACCAAACAATAACAACAAAAACAAAACAAAAAACCCTCACAAAAACAAAAGATAAAAGCTAAGAAACAAAACAAAACAAAAAATCCAAAACCAAAAACCAAACCAAACCAAACCAGCCAACCAACAAACAAAACCCCAAACCCTCCCCAGCCACCAGGTACTACCCTGTCCCTCTCTGTCTTTGCAGCCACATTTCCTCAACTAGTTGTTAATGACACCAGCTGTCTACAATTCCTCACCTCCCACTCGTTGCTCAACCTACTCCAGTCTGGCTTCTAGCCTTGTCACTCCATGAAAACAAGTTCTAAATGAAGGTCACCAATGACCTCCATATCATAAATTCCTGAGATAATTTTAAATTTTCATTTGACTTCACTTCTCAGTAGCATCCAACAATGTTTATCACTCCCTGCTTTTGGAAACATTCTTCCCTTGATTTCTGTAACACAACAATCTCTTGGTTTTCAACACCTCTGATAATTCTTTTGTTGTGTTTCTTGCTTATTCATCCTCTTCTTGACCTTTAAATGTAGGCATTTCCTTAAGGCTCAGTTCTGGAATTTCACATCGTAATCTTCAGTCTCTACCTAACTAATGTCATTCGGGATCATTGCTTCATTTAACATACATATGCAGGATATTTTCAAATTAATACTTCTGGTTCAGGACTCTCAGAGTTTTAGATCGGTTGTATCCAGTTACCTACTTCGTTTGTCGTATGTCTGAAAACATGTCAATCTCAATATATCCCTGGTTGACATCTGCCTCATTTCTTAGACTCTCCTCCTCCCAACATTGCCTTTCCAATTTAGGGGAGACTCCTCAGTTCCAAGAAGGCGAAATTTTCAACCTTCTACTATTGAATCTAGAGGAGCCTGTTCCTCATTCTCTCTGATGTCAAGGCAGCCGGTTCATAGCACATGATCATGTCTTTTCTGATTCCTTCTTTGCCTCTCAAGTAACTGATTGAACAGCAAAAATGTCTTCAGCATTTATTCCAAGCTTAGATGGCAATAATGTTATTCTGCTACAGTGGTTTTGGTGTTCTGGCCAGATTATTCCTCCTAGAAGATGTTTAGGATGCTCTGTGGTTCTGGGACCTCCAGAATGACCTCAGTGCCTGCTGATTTCCCAACCCTGTTTTTGAGGACAAGGGTACTTATTGGGGGGTGGGGGTCCTTCCCTATGCCCTCATCCAAATTCTTTTGGTACCACTTGTTCACAATCTTATTTTCATGTGAGAACTAGATAAATGGAGATTAAACTGTGACAAACCCCAAAAAATCCATGCCAGGGGTGATGAAAATCTGATTTGGGCTCAGGTTTTGCCAGAGATGAAAGGGTCTTTCAGTCAGAACTGGAATAGTCACTTCCAGAACAGTCACTAGATGTTCCCAGGTTTTAGTTCACACTGTGAGCCAAACATTTAGGTATTTGAATTTAATTATCTCTCTAACTTTTCTTTTAGAGTAGTCTCCACACCCTGCCTGGAGCCCAACATGGGGATGAACTCATGACCCTGAGATCAAAACGTGAGCTGAGATCAAGAGTAGGATGCTTAACCAACTGAGTCACCTATGTGCCCCTGATGATCTCTTTTTTAAAGATTTCTAATGCTATTAAAACACTAACTTCCTCCCACAGTCACTCACTGAGCTGGTCGAATCATTCACTGGTGGTGGTTACAATGTCCCCCCAGGTTGTTATACCAATTGAGTACTTGAGTACAGAGGACCAAAGATGATAATTTAATTACCTTTTGGTTACTGCATACTATGAACTTCTAGATTATCTTCCTATAACATCAAGGAGGCTTTCACAATTTTCTGTAACTCCCTACTTCTGGTTCTAAATTCTTTGATTTTAGAAGATGCTTTTGAATGCAAATAACAGAAAGTATTACTGGTTTCCTTCAGCCAACAATAAAAGGAAGGGCAGGATTTATTAGAAAGATACATAGCATTTATGGAAACAATTCCCTTATATGAGGGGACTATTATTCCTTTATAGAGGGGGTTATGCTGCTAGAGGGAACTAGAAGTATTTGCAGACTTGTATTCATAGTTAGAATACCAAGAAATCCAGGACACCAATTATAAAAGTAAAATATGGGAGTGTCTGGGTGGCTCAGTTAGTTAATCATCTGACTCTTGGTTTCAGCTCAGGCTGTAATCTCATGGTTCATTAGTTTGAGGCCTGCATAGGGCTCTGTGCTGACATTGTAGAGCCTACTTGGAATTCTCTCTCCCTTTCTCTCTGCCCCTTCCCCTCACTCATGCTCTCTCTCTCTCAAAAATAAATAAACATTAAAAAATCTTTAAAACATTAAAACATCAAAAAAAAAGTGAAATACAGAAAGAGAAGGCTTAGACATCAAAATATTGTAGGATTTTACCAATTCATATCAGCAGTGATTTGGAGAATATATAATTTTAGCATATATGACCAAAGCAATTTTAGATTAGGCTGAACATACTTATTGATATGAGTTCACTTATTGGAGATTCCTAATTCCTGACACCATGTGGTGGAAAGAAGCTGGGCTGGGTCACACTAAGCTAGACTGACAAATGAACTTGAGATGTCAGAAATGTCTTAGAATAATGTAGAGGAAATAACTCAAATAATAGGGAAATTGGAATATTGGAATACTGGATTTGATTTATCATAGATGTCTTGGTCCTGTTCACCCATCCAATGAATGAATACATTTCTCAAGCAGTCTTAGAAGCCTTTCCATTTACTAGAGTTCTGAGACATCCATTGTGATTGAAGCTCTGGCATATTACAAAAGAGGGGTAGTGATTGTTCTTTAGAAGCTGTGAGAGAAGCTGAAATAGAAATGGGGTTCCTGATATCAGTAGGAACAGAGAGTCTGTAAGGTGGTAGAAGTCAGACAGGACACTCACTATTGGAGATATGATGAGCCTGTTACTATAATGGCAGCAGCGTATGAAATAGGGGTGACTATAGGGATCTTTGCCAGTGACTAACTGATCTTGAAATCTTTGGGTTCAAATAGAAGAATAGTCCCATAAGATCACATTTTTTCTTTCTGCAGCCAAAAACTACTGGCCTGGTGAAGAGTTCTTTCCTCTATACTCTATACTAGAGTATAATATATATAGCTTATCAGTGGTGGTTAATTCTAAAATTTATCCTTCAGGGTAAAGAATATATATCACAAGGAAACTAAAAGAGGGAGGGACATTTCCTGGAGTCCAAAGGCTTGTAACTGGATAGAGTAATGAAAGACTTGGTATTATCTTCATTTGGAAAAGAAATGAGTTTTTGTGATATAAGTAACATATACATTATGTTAGGAGGAATAGTCATTTGGGAAGTATAATTTTGGGAAGAAGGATATGAGTGAATATTGGGCTTCCAAAGCTGTGGACCATTGTGTACATTTTAAAATTTTATTTCTGACTCTCTAGGATTTTACCACATTGTTATTTGGGACAGTCCCTGATGAATATAGTCTTGGAAAGGGTAAGTGCCCCACCTCCCACTAACGACATTGAAGATATCAGCTCCTCTCTTAGCTGCTCTTGGAAGACAAAGCTTAGGCATATGACCTAGTGAATTAGATACTGCTACCTTGAATTATAAATTTGAAAATGGAGCACATAAATGAAGATAACATGAGGATTCATGTTTGCGTATAGTGTCCTGATTCTTATAGTGTCTGGAGTATCCTGTCCAGACGATTCCTGTCAAAAGACATTTCTTATTACTGCTGATTCTTGGACTTCTGGACTTGCTTGGATTCCTGCCTGGTTTCCAGGTCCTGTGCTCCAGCGTCCTTAGATTTGGTGAGTTCATGATGCATTTCTTCTCCATTTCCTTGCACTTAGACAGCCAGAATTCACTCATATAACTTGCATGTTAGTTGTATCTTAATAGACACAGTACTTAAATGCTCAGTGAACAACGACATTATTTATCCAGTTAAACAAGCCTTAAATCCAGGGTACATCCTTGGCAATCCCTCTCTCTCTATCCCACATCTAATCTACCACTAAATTGTATTGATTTTTTCCCCCCTAAATATCCCTTGAGTCCATCCACTTCTCTCCAACTTTATCACCATCAACATCAACACCCTAGCCTAAGCCACCATTATATCTCACCAGGACTATAACAACATTTTTGGTCTACCTGACTTTCCCCCTCTTCCAACCCATTCTTTTTTAAATGTAAAATCTGATCATGTTATATAATACCCCACTACCTAGCTAAATCCTTTCTTTTAGTCCCCTGGGAATATGCCTTGCTGCTTCTTACCATTAGGTCTCTGCACATGCTGTTCCCTTTCTCTGGAACTCTCTTCTTCTCTTATTGCCTTCCCATAGTTAACTCCTACTCATCCTTCACATCTTGTCACATTTCCTTTCTTTGTGATTGCTATCTTAGTCTGCTCAGGCTGCTAAGACAAAATTCCACAGACTGGGTAGCTTAAACATAGACAGATATTGATCTCTCACAATTCTGGAAACTAGGAAGTCCAAGATCAAGGTGTTGACTGATTCAGTTCCTGGTGAGGGCCCCCTTCCTAGTTTTCAGACAGCTGAATTTTCATCATGTCCTTATGTGGTTTTTTTCTTGGTGCATATACATGGGGATCGCTTGTTTTGACCACAAGTCCTATCAGATTAGGGCCCCATTATTAAGACCTCATTTAATCTTAAGTACCTCTAAAAAACCCTATCTCCAAATACAGTCACATTGACTGACTTCAAAAAATTAATTTGGGGGACACATTTCAGTCCACAGTATTCTCTCGCTGCACCCCAAAATTCATGTCCTTATTGCTTGCAACACGTATTTATTCCATCCCAACAGCCCCCAAAATCTTAACTCATTCCAGCATCATTTCCAGTCTCAAGTCTGAAGTCTCACGTAAATATCATCTAAATCATATATGGGTGAGACACGAGGTATGACTCATCCCGAGGCAGAATTCCTTTCCCACCGTGAACCTGTGAAACCAGAGAAGTTATGTCCGTCCAAAGTATCATCAGGACAAGCATAAGATAGATATTCTCATTCCAAAAGGAGAAAAATAAGGGAGGGATGATCAATCCCAAGTAATTCCAAACCCTCATAGAGCAAATTCCATTAGATCTTAAAGCTCAAGGGGAAATCCTTTCTGGTTTGATTCCCTGCCTTCTGAACCCTAATCAGGGGTCACATCCCCATGTTAGGCAGAGGCGATCTGACTCATTGAAACTGAGTGACCCTGATGATCTCTGAATCACCTTTAGGACCATTTTTCCTTTTTCTTCAAGGATAAAGCATTTGCAGTCAAATAGCTCTATGGTTCCATCCTATAGCTCTATGACAGCCTTCCTTCATCTGTTCCACTTTCTCTGGCCCCTGTGGTCCAAACTGGCAGTATCTCTGCTGGTACAATCCCATCTCCATTCCTGGTTTCTGCTGAGATGACTGATGAAATCCACAAGCCATATCTATGATCTCTTTATCGAGTGGTTGCTCAGCTATACCCTTAGCATTCTCTTCAGGACAAACATTTTTCTTTTCTTTCTTTTCTTTTCTTTTCTTTTCTTTTCTTTTCTTTTCTTTTCTTTTCTTTCTTCTTTCTTTCTTTCTTTCTTTCTTTCTCTCTTTCTCTCTTTCTCTCTTTCTCTCTTTCTCTCTTTCTGTCTTTCTTTTTTTTCAATATAAGTAGGCTTACAGTATTCCAAATCTCCAAGTTCTGGTTCTGTTATACCTAACAACTCCTTCTTCAATTCATCTCTCTCCTCTTGAATTTTACGAAAGCAATAAGGAGGACCCAAGCTGTGCCTTCAATACTTTGCTCAGAAATGTCCTCCACTGATGTCCAGTTTTACTGCTCACAAAACACTAGTACAAAATTCAGCTAAATTCTTTGCCACTTTATAACGATCACCTTTCAGTTTCCAGTAACCTATTCCTCATTTCCCTCTCAGACCTCAGCAGTCTGGGTGAAGGAGGTTTGATAATTTGCATTTCTAACTTTGAGCATCACTACTGTAAGCTATGAAAGGGCATCTCAAACTTTGAGGTGCATGCAAATCCCAGGTCATCTTGATAAATGTAGGATAGGATTCTACAGGTCTGGGCGAGGCTGGGGATTTTGCAGTTCTAACAAACTACCAGGTAAAGAAGCAAACTGCACCCAGGTGGGCTGAATTTGCATCATCTGGAAGCTTGTTAAGAAAATCTCCATTTGATCCCCAGCCCTCCAAATCTGAATCTGCATTTCACAATGCATGTTAATGAAATTTGTATCAATATTTTAGAAGCACTGTTCTAGGTGCTTGTATCACCAGGAAATTTAGGGAAACTGTCTCAAATATATGCTAGGCTGGAGTCACAGAAAACGATTTTCCTACTTCCATTTTATAGTTGAGAAACTAGAAGTTAGTGTAGATAAATCACTCAGTTAAGGTTATACAGCTAGTGTAAGTACTAGTTCTTTGCCCCAAGTACAGTGCTTTTTTCCATTAAGTCACATTTCCAGATCTTTCTAACTATTAGAAATGTGGATTTGGAAACTGTATTACCTAAGAGGGGATGGTCTTTCCAATCAAATTCTTCAAATTGTCCAAAAAAACAAACAAACAAACAAACAAACAACAACAACCAGCTTTCAGCCTATGATCAACATGCTCTTCTAAGATGTTCTTTTCTATATGTTTTTTTGACATTTGGAACATGGCTGAAAATCAGGAAATAAAGAGATATCTGCATAACCAAGGTGGGAACAAGATCAAAACGCCAACCTTTATACAACTAACTCATAGATCAATAGTCTCTTACCTAGAAAAGCTCCGAGAGCCCTCCCTGAGAGTTGGAACACTCTGGAACAAGTCCTAGTAATATGAAACTTTCTTTTGTTTATTCATCTCTCTCCAAATCTAAAGCATAAAAAGCAGCATTTGAAAGAGGAAGAGTTTCCGTCACAGGCAAATAAAATGACAAGAGGTGAAAAGATTCCTGGGCCTTTCACAATAGAAAGGGGACAATAGCCATAAAAGAAGAAAGAGGAAGGGGGGGGAGGAGGAGGAAGAGTAGAAGATGGGGAGGGGAAGGAGCCCATAGGGGAGAGGGAAGAGGAGGAGGAGAAGGAGAAGGAGAAAAAACTCAGGAAGCTCAGCAACACACAGTCCTATGTACCACAGCAGCTCACACAGTTATCATGGCTTTAAGCTAGAGTGGAATTTCATTTTAAAATAATGATGATTGAGCCTCATTTCAGAAAAATTAAAGTTATATTTAGAGTACTTTGTTGAAGAAAGCTATAAGATATGCAATGTGTTTCAAAAATATTTCTAGAAAGAGATTTGGGTGAGCAAATCTTCAACATTTCAGAGAAACACATCCTCTAAGGGGTCCTGATAGATTTCATTACATTTTCTTTCTTTTGTCTCTCTTTCTACTGTATATAGTGTTTTAGAGTATAGAAAAGACATATCCACTTTCATTTCACTTACCTGGATTCAACTATATGTATCCAGGCCAAAGAAAGAGAAAAAAGAGTAAGGAAAAAAAAGAACAAGAAGAAAAAATCTTGGGGGGGGGAGGGTTCTACCAGGCGTCCACTTCGTGAGCACCTATTTTGGCAGGAGCAGGGGAGGGAAGACAGGCTTATATTGTTACTTCGAACTCAGTTTCGCCCAGAGCTCTTATTATGCCAACATCTTGCTTGGTGACTGTACTGTCTAAAGGCATATATCTTTTATGGTCCATTACCAACAAAATATTTGATCTGTTGAACAACTAAGAAAACATCAAGCTCTTCAAATGCTGGAGTAAAACCTGATTATCTCTCTTATTGAGAGATACTGTATTGGTGTCCAGTGTGTAGTGTCAAATAAAAAGCAAATCTGGATTAGTAAGGACTTTATTTGAAAGGATTATTGTGAAATGGGGAAGGCAAGCATCTCAAGAGGGAGGCAAAAAGCATTGGTTTTATTTTATAGAGAGGCATAAGCAAGGCTGGAAAGAATTAGGTGGGGGAGAAGTGCATAAGTGGCATGATCTGGTGGTGGCTCAGAGACTGTTTTACCTTGACACCAGCCTGTTTGAGGAGGGTTGTGTGCTGTCTCAGGATGAGAGTGTGTTCAGGAACCTTGGGGAAGAGGAGGAAATGGAAGGGTAAAGAAGGACTCTTCCCCACGTGAGTTAAATAGGAAAAACAGATGGCCCCCAGTTACCTAAAGTGAGTCCAGGCAATGTCCCTTCAAATTCTCACTCTTTGCTTCATCAATGATCAGCAGAACTGCTCATCCCCATTGATCAATGTGAACAAAATGCTTCTTAACCAAACTTTGTCTATATCCTAGCACCTGGTCTATAATAAATGATCAGTATGTTCTTGTTGGGTGAATGAAAGATGTTTCTATTATTCCCTCACTGTAGAATAATACTGCTATCGTGCTGGTATAATACTGCTATAATATAATATAATATAATATATATAATATAATAAATGTAATAAATATAATATAATAATTATTATTGTACTTAAAAGAGCTACTTTATCCTATTGTCCTTCTTTGTATATTATATATTGTTTTGGCTAGCCATTCCTTGTAATTTAGGTTTGTAAAAACTGGAACAAGTGTCTTGAGAATCATTTTACAATATTCTGCATAAGATAAATCTATGCACATGGAATACCATTGCTTATTAATCAACAATACCTAATATTTATTAATGTTTATTGTATGTTAAATTCATTAGATACATTATTTTTTAATCTTCGAGATAATCTCATGAGTAAACTGCAGTTGTTTAGGAATAGTTTTAGACAATTTCCATATTAATAAAGGCAGGGTAGTCAAAATATGTAACTCCTATTGTAGTCACGAATATTCCTGGAAGATTGGAAAAAACCAGATTCCAATGCAACACTGCTAACTTTATTTCTTGCAGTTATTTTGCATAACACTTCTGAAATACATAAATTATGCAAACATGGTGTTGTAAAAGGAATTTGGGAGATAATTCTTGCTTATGGAGCCCTACCCCAAATTTACTACCATTGAGGTGTATAATGGTTTTTCCTCTGGTTAGAAGTATGGATATCTTTGTTGGTAAAAAAACAAACAAACAAACAAACAAACAAACAAAACCAAAAACATAAAATAGGAAGATATTTGCATTAGATAGAATTTACACAGCATAAAGTCATTTCTATAAGTCATAGTAAATGATGACAGAGAATGGTGTAAGCCAAAAATACTAAACATAAATTAGGGACTAATAATATAACTCTACATAGGATCACTTTGTCTTAGCAGGGGGCTCAGAGCACAGAAAAGATGGGTGTAGATGTCTCATACAGAGGATGTTGGTGCTGGATCCTTTGGCTGGGTCATCACTTAATTCATAGTGGATAAAATACTTGAACAAGGCTCCCAAAGATGGAGTAGCTTCACAAACTTTAACCACTTCCAAAATTCTTGGACTCAAATCTGTTTGAAGCTGTTGGGTTATGACAGTGGGAGTAGGAGTGGATTGGCAGCTCCTTCCTTCTTCCAAGGAAGTTTGGCACTTCATCCTCCTCTCCCTCCCCTCCTTCCTAATGCCTTTGTGTACTCAATAAATGGGGAGGGTTTGGGGAGAATGAGGGGCAATTAAGAAGAAAAAAGGCTCTCTTATCCTTTGTTCTTTACCCTCTATTGCCCTGAGGTGGAACCTTAATTATAGCTTTGAAATTAAAGGTAGCTTATTTAGATTAATAGCAAAGGAACTGCACTTTCAAGACTGCCAAACTTGTGTATCATTCTTGAATTCTTTCCAGAATCTAGCCTACTCTAAATTCTCTTTTTCAGAATTTGTTTGATATAAGATAAGAAGGGTTATCAGAATTAATTCAGGCAGTTGCTGAAGGGCAGTTTTTTCTTAAGCCAGTTCTATGTGTCAGCCACCACCATTCAAGGCACGGGAGACACGTGAGTGAACAAAGTTCTTATCTTCATGAAGCCTAATTCTAATGATGGAGACGAAGAGATAATCAACAAAAATATAATATGATTTCAAGTATCAGTATGTTCTCTGAAAAGAAATAAAGCGCTATGAAGCTTAAGAAATGAAGTGCGTGTGTGTGTGCGTGTGTGTGTGTGTGTGTGTGTGTGTGTGTGAGTCCTTTCTGATGAAGTGATATTGGAGGAGAGATTTCCATGCAATGAGAGAGCAGGACAAGCGACAAACTGCAGGAAGAGCTGCCCAGGTAAAGTTTAGAGCAATTATCAAAGCCTTGAGAAAGATGTACTTGGCAGGGGACCAGTGTGATTGAAGAAGAGTTGAGGTATGAGTGAGAGAAAAAAATAAATCTGAAGGGTAGTCTGGGACTAGATGATGTAGAATCTAGCAGGTCACGGGTTAGGAATTTGGGCTTTATATTAAGTGTGATTGGAATCTACTGAAGAGTTTTTGCGGAAAGAGTGATGTGATAAGATTTACACTTGTAAAAGAAGTCCTTCTGGGAGGAGAAAAATTGCACCAGGTAGAAACTTGGATCTATGTAAAGAAACAAAGAGCACTGGAAACGATAACTATGTGGCCACATATAAAAACCTTCATTTTCTTTACATTTATGACTTTGAAAATACTGTTTAAAGAAAAATAACATTTTTTGGAGTTTATAACACACATATATAAGAAAAATATGCATCAACAGTAGTACAAAAACAGGGATAGGAAAAATTAAAGTATGCTATTATAAGATTATTATATATGAAGTGGTAAAATGGTAATTGAAGGTAAACTGATTATTTAAAAATGTATACTATAAGCCAGAAACAACCACTAAAATGACAAAACAAAAGTTATGGATAGTAAGCAACAAATGAGATAAAAAGGAACCACAAAAAAACCTAATTAATTCAGAAAAGAAAGGGAAAATAGCAAATGTGAAAAATAGAAAACAAGTAACAATATGGCAGATTTAAAACCAACACATCAATAATCATTAAACTTAAATGGTCTAGGTATTCCAATTTAAAGGTAGAGATTACCAGGTAAAAAGGCAAGACCCAGTTGCACATGGCTTATAAAAAACCCCCACCTTAAATATAAAGACACAAATAGGTTCAACAAAAAAGGATGAAAAAGATAAATCATGCTAAGACTAATCAAATGAAAGTTAGACTGACTATATTATTTCAAGTAGATTTCAGAGTCAGAAATATTATGAAGAATAAAGAAGTGTTAATTCATCAAGAGGACATAACAATCCTCAATGTTTATGTATGTAGTTAGAAAACTTCAAAATATATAAAACAAAAACTGATAGTACCACAATGTGAAATAGACAAATTCACAATTATATTCAAAGATATTTTAACTCCTTTTTCATTAGCTAATAGAAATAGAGAATTAGAAAATATACAGAAGACCAGAACAGCACTATCAACTTGCTTAATTGACATGTGTATTGTATAACTTTCCAACAGACAACAGCAAATACATTCTTTTCAAGTGTAATAAGAATATGTACTAAGATTGGTCATATTCTATGGGATGAAACAACAGAGTTCACTAAATTTAAAAGAATTAAAATCATACAAAGTATGTTTTCTGACCACAGCAGAATTAAGTAAGAAGCAAAAACAGAAAGATACTGTGACAATCCCTAAATATTTGGAAAGAAAATAATACTCTTCTACATAAACTATGGATCAAAGAAGAAATCAAAAAAGAAAATAGAAAGTATTTTGAATGGAATGAAAATTAAAATATCAAGTAAAAAATTGTGGAATGGGGCTGATGGGTGTAGGGGTGGAGAGGAGAGATGGGCATGGAGGAGGGCACTTGTGGGGATGAGCACTGGGTATTATATGGAAACCAACTTGACAATAAACTATTTGTGAAAAAAATCATGGAATGTATCTTATCTAGTAATTGGAGGGAAATTTCTAGTATAAAACATTTATATTAGACAAAAGAAAGATCTCAAATCAATGATGTCAGCTAACAGTAAATGAAACACAAGCTAGAAGAAAGAAAATAATAAAGATTAGAGTGGAAATCAATGAATTAGAAAACAGAGAATAGAAAGAGAAAATCAATGGTATCAAAGCTAATTTTTTAGATAAATTGATAAACTTCCCGGTAGACGGATTAAGGTAATGATAGAATATATGAACTCCAGGAGTGTGAGAATTGATATCACCAAAGATTCTAAATATAGAACTTTATAACAATGCAGTTGGCCATTTAGATGAAATGTTTAAATTACCCAAAAGACACAAACTACCAAAGTTCACTCAAGAAAAAATAGATAACCTCAATATTCCTAAATTTGCTTTCAAAATGAATCTGTAGTTTAAAATTGCCCTTAAGGAAAATTACTGGCCCAGATATCTTTACTGATGAATTATACATTTGAAGAAGGAATAATACAAATTCTACACAAATTTTTTTAGAAAACTGGAGGGGAAGGAATAGTTCCTAAATCATTCCATGAGGCTAATATTATTCTGAAACCAAGAGGAAAGATATTACAGGACAAGAAAACTATAGATTAATATCTATCATGAACATAGATGAAAATATTAGCCAATTTGATCATACAATATGTAAAAATGATAATACATCATAGCCACGTGGTATTCATTTCTTTTCTTTTTTTTTTAATTTTTTTAAATGTTTTATTTATTTCTAGGAGAGAGAGAGAGAGAGAGACAGCGTGAGCAGGGGAGGGTTAGAGAGAGAGAGGGAGTCACAGACTGAAACAGGCTCCAGGCTCTGAGCTGGCAGTCAGCACAGAGCCCGACGCGGGGCTCGAACCCACGAACCGCGGGATCATGACCCAAGAGAAAGTCGGACGCTTAACCGACTAAGCCACCCAGGCGCCCCCGTGGTATTCATTTCTTAACATTTGGAATTAATGAATGCAATTCAACGTATTAATAGACTTTTAGTTGGTTTATATTGCTATAACAAAATACCATAGACTGTGTGGCTTACACAACAGAAATTTATTTCTCGTAGTTCAAGAGGCTGGGAAGTTCAAGATCAAGGTGCTAGTCAATTTGGTTTCTGATAAGGACTCTCTTCCTGGCTTGGAGATAGTGCCTTCTCTTTGTTTCCTTACATGGCAAAAATAGAGAGGTCTGGTATTTCTTCCTCTTATAAAGGCACTAGTCCTATCAAATTAGGGCCCCACTCTTATGACCTCATTTAGCCTTTATGACCACCTTACAGGCTCTAACTCAACTACAGTCACGTTGTGGTGGGGGGAAGGGCTTCAACGTACAAGTTTTGAGGGGACACAAACATGCAGTTCATAACACAGATGAAAAAGAAAAAAACTATATGATCATCCTAACTAGTGCAGAAAAGTATTTCACAAAACTCAACATCATTCCTGGTTAAAAAAAAGAAATCTCAGCAAACTGGGAAAGGAAAGAAGGGATAAAGGGCATTCATGAAATACTTAGCTAACATCATACATAATGGTGAAAGACTGCTTGCATTCTCCCAACAACTCAAGAATTTTTGCTTTTACCACTCATTTCTATTCAACATTCTATTAGAGGTTCTAACCAGACAATAAGGCAAGAAAAACAAAAGTTATCCATATTGGAAAGAAAGAATAACTGTCTTTATTCACAGATAATATGATCATCATGTAAAAAAAAATCCTACGAAATCTACAAAAAAGATACTGAGAGTAATAAGTGAGCTTAGCAAAATTGCAGAATATGAGACTGATGTAAAAATCAATGTATTTCTATATATTAGGAAAGAACAATCAGAAATTGACATTAAATAATACCATTGGTAATAGAATAAAAAATATGAATTACTAAGGGATAAATCTGGCAAGATAAAGGAATTACAAAGGGATGAAGAAACTTTTGGGTGAAATGGTTATGTTCCTTACCTTTATTGTGATGATGTTCTGAGTGCATACATGTGTTAAAACTTATCAAATTGTTTATGTTAATTATTTCGGTTTATTGTATGTCAATTGTGCTTCAATCTAGGGATTAAAATGTTTTATTTTGTTATTAAAATTTTTAATGTTTATTTATTTTTGAGTGAGAGGCAGAGAAAGAGGGAGACAGAGAATCCCGGGGAGGTTCTGCACTGTCATCTTAGAGTCCAAAGCCTGACACGGGGCTCGAATTCACAAACGGTGAGATCCTGACCTGAGCTGAAATTGAGTCCGATGCTCAATAGATTGAGCCACCCAGGTGCCACTAAAATATATATATTTTAATAAAGCTCTGATAAATGTACTTTTGTTCTTTCTGGGTAAAGTAAGTTCTTCTACCTGAATGTTAAATAGTAGGCAAATTATATTTTTAATATTTTTACACTGAAAGGTTAAAGCATGTCCTATTGTTTGACTTTATATCTATCATGACCATTTTGTGGCATGTGCCTCTCCTATTTGAAGAGGATGATTTCACTTTCAATTTTGGTTTGAAAAAATCTAATAGATCAGTTGAATAAATATGATGCATTTACTCTATGTAACATCACACAACTCTTAAAAAGATTTAATTAGGGCTATAATATAGACCTAGAAGAATATCCATGCTGTAATGTTGCAAAAACAGAAAATTTGAGGGTGATATAATAGAATCCTATTTTCTATAGAAACAAACAACAGACCCTTATGTATAATAAATTAGTGCATATGTGATCATGAAAAAGAGTGTGGAAAGATTCATATCAACTCTCAGCATACATTTCTGTTGATGGGAACAAAAAAGTATAATTTTTTTCATCATTTCACTGCTTACAATGAATATTTCTTCTATAATGATAAATTACAAAATCAACAGAACAATTTGATAATTTTTCTATTATGGTACCTATTGATTTTTAGGTAAGTCTGCATGAATTATTACTTAAAAACATTTTAATTATGAATACCATAATTTAATTCAGTACCTAATAACATAAATTAAAATTTTTTAAATGTTTATTTATTTTTTGGGAAAGAGAAAGAGCACAAACTAGGGAGCAGCAGAGAGAGAGGGAGAGACACAAAATCAGAAGCAGGCTTCAGGCTCTGAGCTGTCAGCACAGCTGTGTGGGGCTCGAACTCACAAACCATGAGATCATGACCGGAGCCGAAGTTGGATGCTTAACCAAATGAGCCACCCAGGTGCCCTATCTAATAACATAAATTTTTAAATATTTATCTTAGTAATATATTCCTCTTGTCCTAACAATATACATAAACTACAGACGTGATTTTAGACAATGTTAAATTTCCTCCTAAGCTTATTTTTGAGAATTAAATGAAATATACTCCATACTAAGTCTATACTAATCCATACTTAGAACACAAACTGACAATATTTAGTAAGTGCTAGTTATTATTACTAAATGATACAACTGTTCTTTGTTTTACAAGACTTAGTATCGAGTTGTGACAGATGGTGTTTTCCAAAGATGCCTTAAATAATATTTCCTAATTCACATGCTCTTCTCTATTGCTACATCAAGAGGTGGAGTTGATTTCTCTGTCCCCTAGAGTCTGAACTGGCCCTGTAACTGCTTGACCAACAGGATAAAGTGGAAGTAAGATGATGCACCAGTTCTGGGTAGAATGCTTGATTAATCTGCAGCTTCCATTTTTTGTCTTTGCAATGCTTGCTCTTAGAACACCTTCTTGGAAATTAGCTGCCATTCTGTGAAAGGCTGAAGGCATAGGGAAGACCACACGACGGCTTTCCCACTGACAGCTCCCACTGAGTTCCTGGTTGGCATCCAGCCATCCTGGCTGTCTAACTGGGCTGAACCTTCAGCTACCTCTGGACCCAGTTACCAACTGAGTGCAATTACAGAAGATGCTTCAAGTGAGAATCAGTCACTTGACCCCAGGTAACCCCTGGAACTCTGAGAGAGAATGATAAATTGTTGTTTTAAACCATTTAACATCAATCATAGTAAAGTTTTCTTACCACATATTATAATTTTACTGAATATACCTTTACATTTTTAATACAGAGCCGTTTTAAAATCCTTAAAATCATGACAGTGAAGCCTGTGAAGTATTTATTTAAAAATTAAATTATTGTGGTCTTTAAAGGTGCTATCTCATGGACCAGTTTTGAAACAAACTATTCAACTTGGCCTAGGCTGGCACTATTTTAAATTAGCATAATGTCTTTAAAAGAACCGACCTCTTTTTCCTTTTACATATGCTCATTTCTCAGTTCACAAATATGTAAACATTTTATCGTTTTAGTACAATTTGTGGATCCACTAGGAGTTATGCTACCTTCAAATGTACCTTCTGAAAGTTACTAGGTTTTTAATAAAAGTAATTTGAGACTCAGTGGGTTGAAGTCATTCTTTAACTTCTCTTTAATGTAGTTGATTTGTGAATTTATGATTCTTACTTTATCCCAGGTAAGAGGACAGATTTCATTTTATAAATGTGTGCATTATCATAGATCTCATAGCTCAAAGAGAACATACTTATTATCTAAAGTTTATGAAGGTAGCAGAGTGTATGGAACAGTGCCCTGGACTACCACTCAGAAAAACTGGCTTTTTTTCCAGTTGTGTGACTATATTTGGTCATTTCACCTCATTTTCTTCCTTTGTGTTCAGATATTAGCTCTTCTTTATTTTAAAAAATTAAAAAAAATCTTTATTTATTTTTGAGGGAGATAGAGACAGAGTGCAAGCAGGGGAGGGGCAGAGAGAGAGGGAGACACAGAATCCAAAACAGGCTCCAGGCTCTGAGCTGTCAGCGCACAGCCTGATGCAGGGTTGAATTCACGAAAGCAAGTTCATGACCTGAGCCAAAGTCCAACACTTAACCAACTGAACCACCCATGTGCCCCTACTGACTCTTCTTTAAAGTTCTTTTCACTCTAACTGGTGGCAAAGTAAGGCATTTGACTCCCAGATGTGTCCTCTTTGCCTGCAATGATCTCTTCTGGCCCAAGCTTTTGAGAAGAGGCCAAGCTCTGTTGTCTGGAGAGGAGTGATCTTTAGCTTGGCTCCCAAAGTGAGCCAGGCACCTTCCAATGATAATCATATGTGACTGCAACTTTGAGAGGCTGGTTGTAAAGTTAGAAATGCACAGATTTAGGACAGCTACTGATTAATCCTAATTGTTTTATTTACGTAGATACATACCAATTCATACAATATATTCCAGGATTCTTCCAATATGATGATTTTCTTGATTAATATAGTTATGAACAGAAGAATTGACACAGGATAATAATAGGATGTCTAAAAATATAGATGTTTGCACATTCAATTCCTTTGTTTTCTGTAATTGCTGTATGCATAGCCTTTAGTTTTAGCCAACCAGGAGAAACAAGGTGATCATGTCACCCATCCATTCACAGAGCTGTGACAAATACTTCAGGACAATGCTGTCACCCACACTGCACTGTGCTTAGGAGTAAAGAGGTAGGACGGATATAGAAATTGAACTTTTTAAAAATGTTTTATTTATTTCTGAGAGAGAGAGAGACAGCGTGAGAAGGGGAGGGTCAGAGGGAGAGGGAGACACAGAATCTGAAGCAGGCTCCAGGTTCTGAGCTAGCTGTCAGCACAGATCCTGCCGCAGGGCTCGAACCCATGAATCGTGAGATCATGACCTGAGCTGAAGTCGGACACTTAACCGACTGAGCCACCCAGGCGTCCCGAAATTGAACTTTAATAGACAGTTTCACACAAATCATTTTAATTCAGCTTGCTCTTACTCAATCTGTTTACAAGAAAAAATAATATTAAAATTATTATTAAAATATCAGTTCTCACTGATAACTTAAAAAAAGATATTAATAGATAAATCCATAAAGAAAAAAAGAAATGAGACATATGGAAAAATGGTCACCTTTTTGAATAATTGAAGAAAAGCCAATGTATCACGTGATATGTATCAAAAGTCTTTAAAATGTTCATATCTTTGTATCCTGTTTGCTGCTTCTGCTTTATGACAGATTTCCCTTTTTGTATTATGTATGGTAGTAGAAAATAGAAACCAATGTCCAACAGTAGAAGAATGATATGTAAACTATAATACATTTGTTCTGTGTAACCTGAATTCTTTAAAAACAATATTTACAAAGGCTGTGAAATAACATGGAAAAATGCTCTTCAAGTCATGGTTAAGTATATGAGTAAATGAAAACTTAGCACTCAATAACTTGACTGACATTTCAAAAAATACTGGATTATCTATACTTTTTAAAATCTTTACAAAAGATCCATAAGCTAGAAAGTAAGGAAAATATCAGGAACCCAGGAAAGTAAGCAAAGCATTGAAGCTGGGATATCTTTACTTTGGTGACTGTGGACTTTAATCTGCATTTCGGGGTGGTAGTGTTGGACAGTGGCTCCCGGACCAGGAAGCAGGGCCTAGGAGCTGTCTATGGTGTGCGGTTATATAGAACACATCGCCTATTATGCAGGAAGAATGCAGGCTGCACCCTCTCTGTAGAGGTGCAATAAGGACATTTTAGACAACACAGACTTAAAAAGTTTACTACCTAAAGGAAATCTGAAAAGTTTTACTCCAGGCAGAAAACAAACAAGGAAGATTTGAGCTGCAAGAAAAAAATAAATAAATAAAGGCAAGGTGGTAAATATGAGACTAAATCTAAGCCTCTAAAGCCACATTTGATTGTACTAAAAAAACCTACCCTGTTGAGTAAACACAAAAAAGATATAAAATGTTTGATACTAGCATATAAATTAGGAGGGGATTATATGGTATTGAAGTACTCTAAGAACCTTGTATTTCTCAGATGGAAAGCAAAGATTGATTAACTTTAAACATTGCTAACTTAATTATGCACATTAAAATTTCTAGAGTAATCACCAAAAGAAGAAATGTATATGTAACTTTCAAATTAATAGTATGATAAAACATTCTACAATCTAAAATAAGACCCAAAAAAAGAGAAAAGAAAACTGAAAAGACAGGATAAATTTTAAAATTTGAGGGTAGAAAGAAATTCAAGTATATCAGTAGATAAATGCTCCTGTTAAAAAAATAAAAGATTATTAGGCTAGATCATACACAAAATGAAGTACAGTTGAGATATAGGCTGCTTACAAGGGACACAATGAAAGGAAAATAATAAAAAAAGCTCAAAAGTAAAAAAAGAGAAACATATTTTGGGCAAAACCTAATCAAAAGAAACCTGAGGTAGCTTTATTAATTTTATCATACAAAATAGATTTTAAGTCAAAAAGCATAAAAATAAATTTAAAAGGTCAACTATTTTCAGAGATTTTAATATACCTATCTCAGTAACTGACAAATATAGCAAAAAAAGTAAGATATAGAGAGTTGACTAACAGATTTATAATAAAATGATCAAAGTGTCTCACAACTAAATCAACTGTTTTTTAAACACACATGAAACATTAAAAAAACTAACTACATACTAGGCCTTAAAGTAAGTTTCAGAAACTTGCTAAAGATTGGAATTTTGCAGACCATATTCTGTGACCACAATAAAATTAATCTAGGAAATTCTAATAAAAAGATTATCTGACAAATAAAAAAATCCTGTATATAGGAAATGAAGAAACATTTCTATTTTATGTATGTATGTATGTACGTATATTTACTTTTGAGAGAGAGCAGGAGAGGGACAGAGAAAAGGAGACACAGAACCCGAAGCAGGCTCCAGGTTCTGAGCTGTCAGCTTAGACAGCTAATGTGGAGCTCCAACTCACAACCTGTCAGATCATGACCTCAGCTGAAGTCAGATGCCTAACCTACTGAGCTACCCAGGCACACCAAGAAACTTATTTTGAAATACTCATATGGCAAAGAAGAAATCATAAAGAAAATTAGAATATTTGTAAAACTGAATGATAGTAAAACTGAATGATAACAAAATCACGGTCTGTAAAAACTTATGGGAAGTAGCTAAAGCACTATTAGAGGAAAATATATAGCCTAAAGGACTTTTATTAGAAAGACTGGAAGTGATTGAGTTATGCATTTATATCAAGACGAAGTTAGAAAAGAGAGAGCAGGGGCACCTGGATGGCTCAGTCAGAGTTAAGTGTCCAACTCTTGATATCAGCTCAGGTCATGATCTCTTTGTTCATGAGATCAAACATCATGTCTGGTTCTGTGCCAACAGCATGGAGCTTGCTTGAGATTCTCTCTCTTCCTCTCTCTCTGCCCCTCCCCAACTTGTGCACATGTGCACACTCTCTCTCTCTCAATAAATAAACATTAAAAAAATGAAAAGAGAGAGCTAAGTAACCCCAAGAAAGAAGGAAATGCATAATGAAAGTAATAGTAGAAATTAGTGAAGTACCAAACAAACATTACTTAGAAAGAACCAACAAAGACAAAAATTGGATCTTTGTTAGATCAATAAAGTTGATAGATTTATGGCACCATGATCACGAAAAAAAAATGGGAAAAAGGCAAATAAATAATATTAGAGATGGAGAGGGGGACATAACTTCAGTGCTTCAGGAATTCAAATAAGAGGATGTTATGAACAATTTTATTCAAATATATTGAAAACCTTTAAAAATGAACACATTTCTAGAAAAATGACACCTATCAAGTTGACTCAAGAGGATATAGAAAGCCTGGATATCCATGTCCAGTAAAGCTGAGGCTGGTAAACTATGGCACATGGGCTAAACCAAGCCTGAGGTCAGTTTTGCACAGTCTGCAAGACGGTTTTTACGTTTTTAAAGGCTGTAAAGAAAAGCGGGGGGAGGAAGGAAGAAGGAAAAAAAAAAGGACTATGTGACAGAAGAGGACAGGTACAAGAATATTCATAGCACCATTATTCATAGTAGCCAGAAACAGAGAACCACCTCAATTCCATCAATAGTAGAATGGATAATATAAATTGTGGATTACTTGTGTGATGGAATACTATACAACAGTGACAATGAATTAGAGTTACATGTACCAACATGAGTCAATCTCAGAAAGGTTGTGGGAAAACAGAAGCCACAAAGGAATACATGAAATATGGTTTCATTAAATAGAGTTCAAAATTGAGGCAAAATTGAGCAATATTACATTTAGTGATACATTACCATGGGGCAAAACTATAAAGAACAGCAAGAAATAAGGAAAATCATAGCTGAGGAGAAAGGTGGAGGGACTTCTAAAAAATGGTAAGAGTGCAAGATTGTTAGCATGGTATGTTGCCACTTTGATTTTATTTTACTTTATTAAATTGTTTTAAAGTTTATTTATTAATGTTGGGAGACACAGAGATAGCACCAGTTGGAGAGGGGCAGAGAGAGAGGGAATGAGAGAAAATTCCAAGCAGGGGACACAGGGCTCGAACCCATGAAGCTGGGAGATCACAGCCTGAGCCGAAACCAAGAGTGGGATGCTCAACTGACTGAGCCACCCAGGTGCCCCTTTGCCACTTTGATTTTAAAAACAGAGATGGCTAGAAAGAATTATACCAAAATGTTACAAATTGTATTTGGAGGGTGACTTCAGTCTGATTTCTGTTGATTCAAATGTGAAATGCAGGAAACAAGCAAAGACAGAATCAGTGACTTTATTTCTTGTTTTAGTCAATTAATCTAATTTTGATCACAAACATTTCCTCATGCTTTATAATTTTTGTTAACACTATGGATGTTTTTCTCTGCTTTCTTATTTTGGTACATTTTAACTTAAAGAACAGAGTATCTTGTATTTATAAGATAAACTTTAAAAATAAACTATAATTTTTCCTCCTTTTTTTTAAAGGGCAAAAGAAGCTCTTGAGAAGACTTTCGGGATATCCTGATTTGTTATTATAAGCTAGAAAAAAATCACTTTAGCTGTTGTAAGCATGACAGCAACATCATCCTTCAAATCCCACAGCCTAGCAGGCAGATCTGACTGGGTGTGTACCCAGGTCAGGGGCCAGTTCAGCGTGCGGACATGGCAGCTGAGCACTAGGGCGGCTGCCAGCACCTGCAGTAGCAGGAAAACCTTGGCTTAGAGGTACATTTTAATGCCTACATGGCCGGGACTCCCTACTAATCTTGTCTTCTGCCAGCGGTGCCTCTGTGACAGGGAAATACGACCCGGGAGCCCAGGAAGCCGAGAAGAAACGCAGTCTCTTCAATACTCAGAAAGAGTATGCAGGACGTGATGAGAATGGAATGGTGCCTGCTCTCCTGTGTCGTGGGAATCTGCAAATCTTGTGAATTTCTGAAAACAAAATATAATATAATGAACTGGAAGGAGAGAGGTCCCTACACATGTGCCTGTAACGAGCTTACTTCTTGCCCTGTCTAAAAAGAATGGATGTGGAAAACTATATGGATTTTTCACTGGACACCTAAAATATGTTAATTTTACTCTACATTCTTATTACTCATATAGTAATGGATTTGTTTCTCATCCATAGTCAACTTGGTCCACAGGATAGAAGAACAATTTGAAAATTTCCAATTTTAGGGGCGCCTGGGTGGCTTAGTCGGTTAAGCGTCCAACTTTCGCTTAGGTCATGATCTCACGGTTCGTGGGCTCGAGCCCCGCATCGGGCTCTGTGCTGACTGCCAGCTCAGAGCCTGGAGCCTGCCTCAGTCTGTGACTCCCTCTCTCTCTCTGACCCTCCCCTGCTCACACTGTCTCTCTCTCTCTCCTAGAAATAAATAAAACATTAAAAAAAAAAAGAAAATTTCCAATTTTATAGGGAAAAAATAAAAATAAGGAAATGACATTTTAGTGAATTTAAGTGATTGAAATGATTCAAATTTTCAAATAAAAAAAATAGCATGAAGGTGCACCTGATTTGGCGTTGGACTTCAGCTGAGGTCCTGATCTCACGGTTCATTGGTTTGAGCCCCACCTTGGGCTCTGTGCTGACAGCTCAGAGCCAGGGGCTAGCTTCGGGTTCTGTTTCTCCCTCTCTCTCTGCCCCTCCCCTGCTCGTGCTCTGTCTCTCTCTCAAAATAAATAAATATATATATACATAAACATTAAAAAATTAAAAACAATAACATGAGACGATTTTTATCTTTTACAGCATATTTGATAAACCTGACTATTTGCTTTGCTTTATCTAGTTTGTCTCCCCTGAAAGTTGGGTAAAATTTCTAGTTGAGCCAGCTGGTTGTTTGGTAAGCTTGTTAAAGACTTGACAAGCAGTTACGTTTTCCTGACTTATTTGTTCTTACATAAGACACCAGAGAGACAAAGCCTGCTACTTTTTCCCTGTAGAGAGGACAAATGCACTAGGAAGAAGTCTCAAACAGACTACTTGCACAAGAAGATTTCTCAAACACATAAACAAAACACAATGCCCGAGCCATAATTTTTGTTGGGGTGCATAAATTTGAAGCTGGGGCGGAAACAAAATCTATTTCCCAAGCCAGGTTTTGAAGAAGTTTCTTCTTTTGAGCTAATTTGCTAGTGGTGACCTTTGTTCTCTGAGCCTGTATCACTTAAGGGGAGAGAACAAAAACCTTTTTCAGGCTCCAAAACATCTACAATTATAAGGTCAGGGATTAGAAATGAAAAAATACGGTAACTCCGATGGACAATACAACAGATGTCTGAATATCCTCCAATTCTCCCCCTTCCTTTCTGCCATGTGGCCTTGGCTAGGTCATCCTGCGGCCTTCATGCAGAATTGGGACAACAGGTAATTGTCTTAGGTCACAGATAGAAGTGACCTAGATTTACTTGATTTAAAATGGATAGAGCAGAAAATTTCTTCAGGATTTAAAAAAAAAAAAAAAAAGACTAGTCTGGGAAAGGAAGACAAAAGAAGAAATCAACAAGGACTGGTTTTGAGGGAAAATATCTTGGGAAATTTGTGAGTAGGGGAAGTGGGGGAGTAGGAAGAAAAAGGCTCTTCATGCTATCTGAAGCACTGGAGAAGGATTGAGTGAGGGGTAATTTAAGTTTTGCCCTATGTTATAAATGTCATAACTCTTAGGCATCTTTGAAAGACTGCAGTAAAGGTTTAATTACTTTTCATCTATTTTTGGAGGTCAGATAGGTGAATCTTCTGAATGGGACCCTATAGAAACTATTCTTAAAGGGGTGGGGTGAAGATGCACCTCTGATAATCCCTAAAGTTAAGGGCACTGAGGTCAGAGTATGAGTGTAAGAAAGACAGAAAGGTAGGAGAGAGAAGGAGCCTTTTGTTTTTGATCTCCCTTTGCACTATCAGCTATGCTTTATTATGCCCTTGATTCCTGAGCACAGCAAAGAGGCAAGACATTATTATGTTTTTGTCTAATTAACACGACTGATGACATGTTTCTAATGTCAGAGAAATAGATTCGGCTGTGAAGAGCAACAGCATTTTAAGCGGCAGGAAGTGAGGAGCTGACTCAGACTCTTGCCTTCTACCTACTCTTGCCTATGTCCATTTGACTCTGAGGGAATAAATATGAAAACGGAAAGATCATGATGTCAAGGAGTCTGGTCTTATGCAGTGAGCTGTGTTCTGGGACATTGGAAACAAGTATTCCTATTTTACATCCCCCCCGCCCAGGATTGCTCTCCTCCTCTCCACTTTTCCCTAGGTCTATTCCTTCGTTTCTTTGCTCACATTTTCTGCCAGTGTTTTTATTCTTTGACTTCCATATCCTTGCACACACATACTTTCTCTTTTCTTCTTCTTCATCACTTTCTCTTGTTCACATTCTCCTGTCCCCTGAAGCCGACTCACTCCATTGTCTTTTGCCTCCTGATATTTATCAAGATTGATATTTATCAAGATCTGGTATGTGCTATTTGAAAATGGAGGCAAGAGAGTGGCTGATTCCATCACTAACCCTTCACTTTATACTTTTGGCACAGCTAAGAATCCACACTCTTTGCTCCTTCCTGAGCTAAGAGATTACCCATTCAAAGGGACAGGACTGAAGACTCTGAGTGCCTGCCCAATGATTGCTCCTTCTGAGGAATGTTATTATTTGATTTCTCATGATTTGCCCAACAGCTGACTGGACAAAGGACTGATCTGAAGGCACCATCCATAGGCCAGTCAGTGACCCTGACTGACAAGGTCGGGAGAACTCTGTTCAGCAAGAATGCTCTTTCTGGATCGTGTCTGACTAACCCATACAATATCTCTCTCTGGAGAGAGTTTGAATGTAGGTTACCAGGATAGGTAGAAGTAATTTAGAACACACGTGTCTCCAGAAAAGAGAAAGCAGAAGCCGTGAGATGGTGGAGGCGATTAGGAAAAGACAGAAAGTCCCAGATCTGAGGGAAAAATACTGTGGAGGCAGAGACAGAGAGAGATGCTTGTAGAGTAACTAGAGGTGCTGGAGGAGGGAGCAGAGGAAGTCACTTTTGAGAGTTAGCTGCTTCCTTTTGAGAGTGAAGCTACCAGAATATGCAACCTTTTCCCTTGCAACTTGAAAGAACTAATGTGCATATTATTTAATTTAATCTTAAAAATCCCAAAAAGTTATTTACATTTTATTGGTGAGACAGCAATTCAGAAAAATTACATGACTTGACTGTGATCTTGTGAAAACCCCCAAAAGTCCCTTCTAATGAAATGCTTCCTTTTAATGTAGTAAGATAGAATTTTTAAAGTCTATGAGCAAGTAGAAAAACATGAGATTTTTTTCTATTGCAATTGTATTTTCTGTCCACATTCCAATGCTTTATTTTCTCCTTTCTTTTGCCTGCCACTCTCTCTCTCTTTGTCTCATTAACCACATATAGGCTACTTCAACCATGTACTACTTGATACCAATATCTAAAAACTTGCCTTGATAAAATCAAATTGGGATGTTTTATTTTGACAAAATTTATAGAACAAAATAATCTGGAAATGCTCAGTCAGGACCACACCTGGTTTGAGTTAATTAACATTGTAGCAGGGATTATGTATAATTTGTGACCTGGAAAATTTAGTTCCCCAGTTACAAACAGAGAGGAAGATCTAGTCTGTGGGGTTCATTCTGGTTTACTATGTTCATATGCAATGCTTGAGGTTCTGTCTTTTAAACTCAGGATATTAAAAACAAAAGAAATTATTTGAGAACTTATTGCAATATGTATAACAAAGAAGGTCTTATTTAATTACTCTTCTCAAGATAAGGTAGATTTTTTTCTATCTATCTATCATCTATCTATCTATCTATCTATCTATCTATCTATCTATCTATCATCTATCAACCTAATATCTTCCTCCATTCCTCCCTTTCCCTTCCTCATCCTAGTACTAAAGGCCAATCCTGAATACTAGACAGGGCCCCTTTGTTTTCCTTTGGTCCTCACATACTTTTCACTGCTGACATAGAATTTCAGTTTTCCTGTGGGTCCTTTTCCTTCCTGATTGGTTTAGTATGATGAACTGCTACCTTGCCTCAAATAAACTGTCTACTGCTGTTGCTTTCTGTTCTGAGCTCTTGGGCTCTGTGTTGCAAGCCCTTTGCTAGGCTGGGCTTCCCTCATGCTTGTTTTGTGCTGAGCTATGTAACCTAAGTATGCACATTCTCTTTAGCCTCCTGGGCTCAGAGAGCAAGTCTGAGGCCTCTTTGATTTAGTTGTCAGGCACTACCATCTTAGCTCCAACTATTCTGTGGTATTCTACCTTGAGCTGTGTCCAGCGATTCACATGGACTCTCCTCTTACCATAAAGGGAGAAGCCTCTCCTCTTACCATAAAGGGAGAAGCTGTTATCCTGTGCCTGAGTTTTGGGCGGGGAGGAAATGCCCAAGGATAGACAGTCCTTGAAGAAACATGGGTGTCCTCGTCCACAGTCATTTTCTACTTTCTCCACATGTGGCCCAGAAGATTTAAAACCATGCTGAGGCTCATGGCCAGGGCTGTGAACAGCTGGAGAAAAGCTTCATACCATATTTTATTTTTCAGTCCTCCGTCTCTGTTTATACTGCAGAATGATCTCATGGATGAGATAGGGTTATAGAAGAGCTATTAAAGAAAATAATGAAAATAAACAGATTTGGCCCCAAATTGGGATATAACAGTTGAATCTTACTTCAATTTTCCCCAAACCTGGGTTTTAAAAGGTATTCTTCCATTTGCCTCCTCCCTAGACCATTCTAGAAGGTCCTAAGTTATCATTCTTCAAGGATTTCTGAGAAAGAGAAAACATTTGGGGCTGTCTCTTCTGGTGAAATCCTGGTTTAGGTGTAGTGAGTGTAGTTTCTGTTTCAGTCTTGAAGTGTCTGGAGACATCGAGGTCTGGTTTAAATGTTATCTGGAGCACTGTTTATAAACTCCCGAACAGGGCTGGCTTCATGGGCATGCAGCCCTTGCAGTGACACGGGGCCCATACTTAGAAAGGCCTTGCTCTTGGTCTTACACTCTGCTGTTTCCATCTTGAAATTTCTAATTATTTTTGAACAAGGAGCTCGCATTTCCGTTTTGCCCTGGGCTCCACAAATTATGCAGCTGGACCTCCTCCCTAGACCATTTGCCTCAGAATCACCTGGTATATGTATTATAATCAGATTCCTACTGTATGAGGCCCGCTATGGCTAAGACCTCTGAATCAGCATTTTTAAAACCATCCAATTAATTCTTTCACAAAGTTTACAAAGCCAAAGAACCACTGGGAGAAAGAGAGTCAAGACATCAGGTCCTTGGGCAGCTTTGCTTGTTGAAAGATTTAAAACAGAATTCTTGGCTTTTATATCAATGGGGAGTGGGGAAGAAGCATTCATAATTAAAAATGTTTTATGTAAAGTATATTAGGTGGTTTTGTCTTATTTCCAAGTTAATTATTTGGAAATATGCCTAAATTGTGGATTTAAGAATTCTCACTTTCTCTGTTCATTCTAGCATTATTTATTTATCTTTATTTTTTATTCATCTCTCATTAAGTCGGGGCAATGCACCCCTTATTTGTTAATTAGAGTCACTAACAGGGAGTAATACGGTCCCCATAATTTCAAGCAATTTCCTCCAATCCCCTCAACATCCTGACAAGTCAGAAAAGAGAATCCTCATCCATGACTTGTAGGTTTTGAGAAGTGCTAGCTGACAGTCCTGCAGGCATATATATTTAGTTTATATTCCACACCTCAAGACAGGAAACCGCTTCAGCTTCCCAGGCAGTTTCACCGACACATGATAACCTGGCTCTGGAAGGCAGGGCCCTGGACTGAGGGTGCCAGGGCTCTTGTCTTCCTGCGGACGCTGTTGGGACTGCGAACATGAAGATAATTAGTGTCAGTTGTGCTAAGATTGTAGCATTAAATATTTAATCTAGGCGAATTCACCATAGGACCATTAGAAAGAAACAGCTTTTCATGACTGTACATTTTAGCTAGCATTCCGGTGATGAAAAGTCTACCTGACACCACAAAGCCCCTGACTCATCTGATTACTGCACTTTTTGAGGTCAAGCCTTGAAATTTCACTCTTTCTGACCATATCAAGCTGAAACTGTGAATATGAAGTATTTTTTAATCCATATTCTTAGACATTTGCTGATCAAAGGACTGTTTGGACTGATTCCCTGTGGATTTTAAAAGTAATATTTATTACATTTTTTCCTTCTTAAGAAAATAAGAGAATTTCATAGCAGAAAATTTAGAGAAAAAACCCTATGTATTTTTAGACAAATTTCTTATGCCTTTTGAAATTTCATTTTGCTGAATCCATTTTACTTAATATTTAGAACTATTATAACACATAGCTTTCATCTTTGATTCACACATATGAATGGCAATTTTTGGAATTCCCAAGACTCTTAATTTAGACATTTTACCATTATTGATTTTCTCTCATTGTATGAGGTTAGATTTAAAATTAAAATCTTTTAGGATGGAGTTCATTCTTTTTAAGAATAAATTCTTTTAACTCTGAACTTCCTACTGTATTTTGACAAGTTACATTTTTTAAATTATTTATTTATTTATTTTGAGAGAGTGTGGGAGGGGCAGAGAGACAGGGAGAAAGAATCCCAAGTAGGCTTTGCACTGTCAGTGCAAACCCCATATGGGGCTCGAACTAATGAACCATGAGATCATGACCTGAGCCGAAACTGATTTGGACACTGAACCGACTGAGCCACTCAGGCAACCCAAGGATAAGTAAGTTTTTAAAAGAGGAATGAGAAAATAAGCCATAGCCCCATAAATCAGACCCCAAAGATAAATGTTATGAATGAGTTTTGGGGAGCTTCATGTTTCTGTGTTTCCCTTCTCATTCATTTGCTTCCAAGCTCAGGGTGGTGGGTGGCCTCTCCATCCTGCTGCTCATAACCAGCCTCATCCTTAATGCAAGCCTCATTCAAACCTCTCCCAGAATGGCATTCAGGCATCTGCTCCATCAGGACATAGGCCAGCGAAACAAATTGAACTGTACAAATTATCTTGATTGCCAAAGTGAGTCAAGCAACTGGACAAGAGCCTAAAAGATATAAGCAAACAAAACCACAAATATCTGAGATGTACTCTTTGTTTTTGATGTTATTGCCCACTTAAATGGTGAAAATGGTTTATGTATGTGGTTATTCACAATTTTCTTTGGACCCTTTCTCTATAAAAGATCTGTCTGATTATTAAAGAATAAATACAAGGTTCTATTAAACTGGTTTTATGTAGTCCATAATTATTTGATTTAAAAAAAGGTAAACACTAACATGATCTGGGAGAGAGATTTGTGTATTCTGGTTCATTGCAGTATTATTTACAATAGCCAAGTGGTAGAAGCAACCCAAATGTCCACCAAGGGATGAAAGCAAAGAAAACATGGTAAATGCATTAAATCTGGCATGATTCAGTCTTAAAAACACAGAAGTCAGGTTACATGTTAATGGTTGAACATGAAGGGCATTATGCTAAGTGAAATAAGCCAGTAAGAAAAAGACAGATAATGTATGATTCCCATTTACATAAGATATCTAGTCAAACTCATAGAAACAGAGTGGACTGGTGGTTGCTAGGGGCTAGGCTGGGGGAGAGGTGCATGAAAGAGGTGTTCAATGGGTAGGGATTCCATTTGCAAAAAGAAAAAGTTCTGGAGATCTGTTGCACAATAATGTGAATACACTTAACATTGCTGAACTGTACACTTAAAAATGGTCAAAATGGTAAATTTTTAATGTTTTTTTAACCACAATTAAATTTTAAAATTTTAAAGTAAAAACTATATAATGGCTGATTAGCTCAATTAGTTAGAGCAGGCAATAAAGCTTAACCCTGGCCTTAAGCTTAATTTTAATCCCAAACTTAGCAGTTATTGTCTTTCTCTGAGACAGTTAGCTTTCCCTCTGTTCTATATTTTGATACTACATGGGTTAGCTTGGGTACCTATTTTCTGGATGTTTGCCCAATATTTCAAGGTATTGCTACCAGGCGGAATGTTTAAATGGGATACGTTTATGACAACTTTATAAACCTAGAGGATAGGTCATTTGTGCCAAAAGCACAACTATTTAATTTTCTTAAGTGCAAAGGTTGAGAAGAGTAAAACACAACAAAACTCCCCATTCTCCTTTCCTTTCTGCTTTCAGAATTTTCAAGTAATTGTTTTGACATTTAAAAAAGAATCTTGACATTTATAAATAATAAAAGCTAGGGAATTAAAAGGGAGGGGAGCCTGGTTGGCTCAGTCACTTGAGCACTGAGCATCTGACTCTTGGTTTTGGATCAGGTCATGATCTCACAGTTCATGGGATCGAGCCCTGCATCGGGCTCTGTAATGAATGCAGAGCCTGCTTAGGATTCTCTTTCACCTCTCTCTGTTCCCTTCCCGCTCCCACACCTCTCTCTCTTTAAATAAACATTTTTAAAAAGAGGAATTTTAGTTGAAATTAACCATTTTGCTTAAACTATGCGTTAGTATTTAATAGGTAAAATTCATCATCGGATTGCCCATGTTAAATTACAAATTCTATTCTATTACCAGACATTGAACTATAACTAGAGGATTGTTGCATAGGGCTTTCTGTTCACCAACATATTGCAATTCTTGTCAACACTGGAAAGAGGCATTGGGTTAGATGTTTAAAAATTTTTGCCAATGACTAATCCTTGAATGTTGTAAAATGAAAATGGTTTGAATTCAAGTTGATATAGTCCAGTTACAGGAGTGCTTCAGAAGGGTACCACCAAATTCAAACTCTATAACAGCAAGCTTACTTGGCATAGGTATATCACTTTGTATCAGTATTACTCCGACTGACTGATCTTTTGTCGTTCTCAGTAGCCATTTGTCTTGTATAGGAATGAAACAGATTTAAAAAAATGTATTGAACCAATTTATTACTTAGAGAAATGTCCAGCTCAATCTTTGTAGGTGATATTAATTTACAGTTCATTGCATTTACATTCTCAATGAATTATTGGGAGACTTCCACCAAAAGTTTTTGCTCAGATTTAGATCATTACTTTTGGCTTAAGAATGAGACTCCATAGGAATTCAACTATTAGCCACATATGAAATACGGATTGTTGTTTTTTTTCTCTTTGAAATCTCACTCATGTGGCATATTTCAATTACCTCAGTTATATATCATCGAATTGCAATTCAAGCTAAACTAGTGGTGTGTCTAAATCATTGTGTCATTTATTTTATTCTTCCCTTTCAGATAATCAAAATGCAATTAAACTGGAATTAAAACAAAATGACAGGATAAGAAAAAAATCACAAGTAGAAGTGTATTATAATGTAGCTCTTTGTTGAGAATTTAGGTATACTGTGGGTACACTGTATTTCCTTCCTGAAAAAACTGAATTTATAGTTTTCCTATTACATAGACTTAGACCTGTCTCCCACCACTGATATTAAAAAGAAATTCCACTCTCTTGGAAAAGAATGGAATTTACAGTAAATGTAAACATAAGGTAAATATATTGGGACAAGGTTTTTTTATGTGTGTTCCAATAGCGTTGCAATTTGCCTAATAGAAAGTATATTGCTGATTGTATAGAATATTATTACAGTGCTGGTGCCACTTACTGGCAAGGAATAAGGACTCAAATGGAATTCAGAAATAGGAGTTAGGGAGTGAAAGTATTCAAAAGAATAGTATTTAACTCTTTCATTTTGACAAATGTTTTTATTTGTGAAATTATTGTTGTTGTTGTTTTTCCCAATAAGCTATTTACAGTAAGCAAACAAGCACATGCATGATACCTTCAGCTGTTTCAGACCTTTAACATTCTTCCGTGGGCCAGATTCCATGGCATCCGCACTGCTCCCAGCAGGTGATTTTCTTATCCCCTCAATCACAGAGAGTCTATCTGAAGGCAACTTCCTCAACTTCTAATTTCTTTCTTCACCACCTTCGACTAAGACAGTTCTATCTAGACCAGGATATAACTTATTCTCCCCATTTTAGAGGAACTGATTTAAAAAAAATTCCCATAAATTTAATCTCCATTTGTTCTCTTGGTCCTATTCCTGTTTGTGTTAAGTATTTTGTATCACTGATTCTCTCTTCTCTCTTGTGTCTTTGTCTTCTCAGGATTTCCTCCTCAGTCTATACAGACACTAACATCTCTGTATCAAATAAAAACAAAGGGAAAATATTCACCCACACCCCCAAGACCCCCATTACCTTTACAGCACCATCTATCTACTAGCTTATTTTTTCCAATTCATTATAGCTGAAATTTTTGCAAGAAGATAACAGTTGTTTCCACTTCTTTTGTTTTTTTGCACCTGAAGCCATTGCAGTCCACTCCCATGATTTAACTAAAATTTCTCTTTCTGAGTCATCAGGGTCCTCATTGCTAAATTTGAGACATTTTTGTTTTATTCTTACTGCATTGCTCTTTAATGTTCAGCATTATTGTCCATTTTGTCTATGAAACATTTTCACCTTGTTTTCCATTATACTAAACTTTCATGGTTTTCAGGATATCTTTTTGGCACCTTTCCTTGTTTATCTTTCCCCTAAACCCTGGTACTTCCTAGTAGTCTATGCGCAGACCTCTTTGCTTCTGAATCTACACACATCCTACGAAAAGCCTTCTCTACTTTGCTGGCTTTAGCTGTGTCCTGCATGCTGATGAATCTCAGACCCACATCACACCCTAGATTTCTCTTCTGGACTTTGTCTTTGACTGTGTCACAGGTACCTCAAACGTAATGTGGTCAAAAGTGGAGTCTCCACTGAATCTGATTCCCTTCTGTGTGTTTTCTTGTTTACTGGACCAGCAGGTATCTACTTACCCAAGACCAACAGGGACTCCCTACGTTTCCCTTTCTCCTTTCAAGTCATGGCCAATTAGTGGCAGAGTCTTGTTAAATTTATGCTTTTAACATCTTCTGAGTTTACCCCTCTCTTTGCTCACTGGTTATATTTTGACCATTTTCACCCTTAGGTAGAGGATTAGACCCTACTAATTTTTCTAAATTCACTCTTGATGTCATAAAATCCATTCTTTATCCTAAAAAAATCATTTTTCTGACATCATATGAATCAGATCATGTAGTTCTCACTTCAACACTTTTAATAGTTCTTTAATTCCTTTAGAAAAATAAATTCTGACTGATTAGCATAGTAAAGAAGTTCCTTTATTTGGCTCCTAACTGACTCTCCAAATCCATCTCTTAACACACTCTGCCATTTATTTCTTGTATGCTTCACACTCAAATAATGTTAAGCCTCCTGTTTGAGGAAGGGCCAAGTGCTCTCCCACCTTTGTATCTTTGTGAATCCTTTTACTGCTGTTTGGTACATCTTTCTTGTCCCTTTTACACCCCTGTGTCCAAACACAGCCTGATTATTGACTCCTCAGAGAAATTTTCCAGCAGTTTAGTTGTCTGTCTTGTGAGCTCATATTAAATCCTGTGCTTAGCTAGTAGCACTTTTTCATTTATATTGAAATTATTTTCCTCTTCAAACTCCTGGAGGTCAGGGACCTTTATCTCTGATATCCCAGTGGCTGGAAACACAGTAAGTGATAGAGTTGGTGCTCAATAAATGGAAAAAGAATGAATGAAGATGGAAAGAAAATCAGCTGTTTTGTTAGAGCCAAATAAAGAACTCAGATCCTGTTCTAGTTTATATTGAGATTTGAGAAAGCCACTCAATTTTATTATCTAGGAGACAGAATCTATTGTGATGATGATCTCCAGTTTTCTTCTGAAAGGTTTTGACAATAGAATTTCCTTAGTATAGAATTTTAGAACGAGAATGCAGTTTAAAAATTAGGTAGTGTCTACTAGCCACACATATTTTACATTTTATAATGTCCAAAAATATACAAGTGTATAAGCATTATTAAAAGACAAAGTGCAAGATCCTCTGACAATTACTCTTGAAACCGTTCTTGCTTATTAAAGCATTCTTGCTTATTAAAGCATTTTCAGTGGTGTAATGAAAAAACGTAAAAGCAAGCAAAATAATCTTTTAATTATATAGTTTCAAAATTCTCCCTCTTTATTTTCAGTTTTCTGAAATTCCCTAAGTTTATCAACCACAGACACATTTCCATTGCCATTTTAATGTCTCTACCTTGTCAAATATAATGGTTAAAAAGGAAACCGAATCAGTCACTCAAATGTTTTGTCTACTTAACTAACTGAGACAATGGGTTTGACTTTTGCCTCTGTTACCTGATCAAGAGTAAATCAGCCAGGACTTTTGAGATCTTATAATTTGGGGGGGCTAAAAATATATTGTTAGGTGTTACAGTGGTATGCATCCATGTGTCTATTCTTTGGACACTATTGGATTTCTGTGGAATGGTTAAAAAATTCTTATAATTCAAAGTAAATCTGAAAAATAGTTTAATAAACTGATAGGCCTAATGATGATTTGATCTAAAAAGTCAAAAGTAAACAACTAACAAAAAGGGGAGCAACTATCACAAAACCCATATATCCTTCTGAAATCCACCACCCAAATATTTCTCTTGCTTTTGAGAATTTCCATCAATAACCATATCCTACCTGCTTATGTAGGACTCTAGCCTCTTACATATTCCCTTTCCCAGGGCAGCGTTGGGTGTTATATGAAAGTGATAAATCACTAAATTCTATTCCTGAAACCATATTACACCACATGTTAACTAACTAGAATTTAAGTAAAATCTTAAAAAAAAAATAAATTCCCTTTCCCCAGGAATTTCTGGAAGACTGACCTACACACACACACACACTCATCAGTTACTGTGTAGCCCCACCCTCACTCTTCCACCTTCCAAAGTTTGTCTTCTTTAAGCCAATTTGAGGAGACGTCTTTTCTTTATTTTGATGTAATACTGTTAGAAAGTTGCCAAATTACCACAGCCTGTATCCCAGTGTTTAATGAGGCTTTTAGGGCCACCAATTCTTAGACCATGGGAGATGGGGTTAGAAAAAAAATCCATCTTGCCAGTTGTCCTTGTTATACGGGTTATCACTCAATATGCAAGCTTCTCCATGTATCACTAAACTCTTGTAGATAGGACCTACATCCTACTTGGGGGTTGGGTTATATGGGTTAAATAGGTAGTGTTTAAGGCAAAATCAGGATTACTCTTGAAAATCCTTTAAATTATCTGCACAAGATAGTGTATGTGGTTTTGAGGATACAGTTCTATACAGCAATTCTTTGAGGACCACTGAAGTAAACAAAAGGAAGGATCAATGAGGAAGTATATGGGTAGGTGTATCTGACTTGTCTCCTTCACGGTAATCATTACATCCCTGGTGGTAAACAGGTGGAAGTTTCTGAATTATACCAGTTTTTCTGCTGACTAATCCACTCTGTTTCAGTATTAAGCCTTTACAATCTTAATACACATACAGTTTGATTTGTGGGGGTATAAGGATTAAAGGAGATAATATACATGAATGTACCTAGCTCAGGCTCTGGCATATAGTAAATGCCCAAAAAATGTTCACTGGGTTCAAGGCTAAATCTTGTTTGATCATATTAATGTATACACTCTTCTTGGGAAACAGGCCACCTGTTTCCTGTTTTTCCCCATTGCTTTCCTCTCTGAACAGCTGTCACTTTCATGGGTATTGATCTTAGGACCCTTAAGTGAAATCACAGCTTCCTCAAGGATTAAGATCTAGTCAGCCTGAGATAAGTGTGTGCATATGATGAGTCCCCACTGGACTCTGAGCTCCACCACCCTCCTCTGTATGTTTCTCTTCCCAGCTCAGCTCAACCCATCCTGTTACCCTCACTCTTGCTCCATGCTTTAAAACTTCTCTTTTCTGAATAGCAAACTCTTCAATATTTGTAGCTTTTTCTCTCTTTTTTTCCAGTTCTTTTCCTTGCCTGACTCCCAGCTGGGCACTCTGAGCCAGGACTTTTATTGTATTGTACTGGACTGTATTGTGTTTTCTAAATTGGAGTACAATCAACATATGATGATATATTAATTTTAGGTGTGCAACATATTGATTCAACAATTCTGTACATCACAAAAACTTTGATGCAGTGTTTTGTTTGTTTGCCTCACGCTCTGTGTTCTTCAAGGCCAGAAGTTGGGTCAGCGTCCTTTTTGCTTCTCAGTGTTGCTTTTAGACCATTACTCCTTCTAATTAAAACCCTGCTCTTTTGAGGCCAGCCTTTTCCCTCTTATCTAACCCTCTCAGTTAACATTTATTGAACACTTCCATTGAGCTAGGGAGTGTGCTAATCATTTGCTTAGATTGTTTCACTGAAAACTCACAAAAATCCCATTTAGGTAAAAACTGTCATTATCAAACCATCATGAGGTTTATAGAGGCCAAGAAACTTATTCTCATCTTTATGATATGAGAATGTCTAACTCATTGGGTTGCTGTGAGGTATCACTATTTGTATGGTGCTCAGTAAATACCTTGCAAGTGTTTTCTGTTATTTTGTTGCCAGAGGGACCTGGGAAACTGCAGGAACTGGAATTCAGACCCTGAATCTGAGTCTGGAATACACATCAGTGATCATTATGCATGATCAGGTGACATTCTACTGACCTTTCTTCATTTGGTAGTGATATGCTTGGGACACAGCCTTTAGAGCCAGTTCTGCTTCAATTCTCCTAGGCTTTTTCATAGTGCAAAGGCTGGCTCACTCTCCACCCTTGCTCCTATTTCCTTCATCTCCTCTACTGCAGCTCCTAGCAGGGAATCAGATACAGAATACATTTGTGTAGAGTCTGGTCTTTACCAAGTAGAGGGACATTTCCTCTGTCTTAATAGGAAGGGAGGAAAAAAGGGGCTAAATGCTGAGGTGGTTTTATGGGTCTGACAATGGGAGCTTCCATCCTGTTATCTCTATTTTCTTAGCAGAGTAAGAAAGGAGGTCATCAGTGAGAGTGAATGTGGAAATGTGTACTGACGACACTTTGCTCTGTCACAGTGGCCAACCTACTCTAGTGTCTCAGCAACACTCCTACTTTTCACTATCAGTATGCTTCACCAAGTGACCATAATAGCTTAGTAGCTAGATGATAAAAGTCAAGTCTGCAGATAACTTTGACCCAAATAGTTAGGATTTCAGAAGCCTGCAGACACGATCTCTAGCATCTAATTCTTCACAGTACGTCAGCCACCCACTGCCACAACACATCCTGCAACTCACTTCTTCTGAAACCACTACTCATATATTTCACTATCTCACCACATCCCAGGCTCCTTTGGTGCATCCTCACTGAGACACCTACTCCATAAATGCTGCCACACTTTTATTATCCATCAACATTTTGTCACTTCTTTTGCCCAGTTTAGTTTTCATGGTTCAAATCATAACCATGTCCTTGCAGAGACTCTGAACTCCTTATTCACCTCTCTGCCTCTCACACTTACCTGGCAGAACTTAGGCACTCATTGAGCACAATGATCTTCCTTCTTTGTTCCTACATCTGAACAGCTGTCTATGACTGGAGAAAAATCAATAACTAGGCCACCTGGTTTTGACAATAAATGAATTCATCATATTTTAGTGCACAGCATGATGGTGTAGTTTCCCTAGTAAATCAAACCACTGTTGAGATAATTATTGTACACTTTCTCCCCTTACTTCACATCTTGCACACCTCCTCTCACTCTCATTGATGACCTTATTTCTTACTTCAGCAAGAAAATAAAGATGACATCAATCCTATTGTCAGACTCCTAAAACCACCCCTGCATTAGTTCCTTGTTTTCCCCTCCCTACCTATTAATAAATACAAAGAAAAGGTCGCCTTTGTGGTTAGAGGCCAGCCGGATCTGATTTCCTGCTCCTCCTGCTCTTTTCTGCATGTCGAACTCCCTCTCAGCAATGTTTCAGGATGGAACCTTCCAACAGCTACACATACCCTTCCAATTCCTAGAAAGCTTAGATCTGAAGTGGACCGCTGTCTGCAATCTTCATTTCTGCTTCCCCATCCCACATTCACTGTATCCTCACCTTATCAGCCCATTCCCACTCAACATCTACACCACCTCTTCACTGAAACTGCTTTTTCTAAGGTCACCAATGAGTTCCATGCTGTCAAATCCAATGAATGCTATCCATTCCTTAGTTGACTCACTCACAGGATGGCTCTCTTTTTTTTTCATTCAGATTGCATCTTTTTAGAGATCTGCTCTGGTGACCCAAGCTGAAATAGTTCCTCTCTTCCCCCATAATGGTGGCATTACATCACTCTGCTTTATTGTCTTCATAGCATTTATTATCTGAATTTACCGTGTTCATTTATTTGTTTCCTTGTTGACTGTGCATCTCATGGTCTCACCTAGAACAGTGCCTGGCACTCACAGATGCTCAATGAGTATTTGTTGACTGATAGACACAATGCTGTATTTAGAATATTCTCTTCCCTCCAACAACTAAGCTATTGTTAACTGGATGAAGTTTGTCTGCCTAACTCTCTCTAACATTGGTGTAGCCATCTAGTCCCTCAAAGGAGTTCCTGGTGGGTTCCCTCCATCTTGGACAAGTCTCAATCCATATGGGACCAGCTTTTTTGGGCATGTGTTTCTCCTCTTTCTCCTCCTTTTCTTCCCACCCATCTGTACCATTCCGGCCACACATTTCTAGTCTTTCCTTTTTCTTTTTAAGTATGATCCCTAATGTTTAAAACTCCTTCTTCCCAAACACTAATTACAGGTGGCTGTGCTGGTGGTGATTGGTGGGTATCTCTGAGCCAATATGGGAATGTCACAGTTCTATACTTGCTGTATAAATCTGGAAATCTGGGACACTTCCCTGTTTGGGGCCAGTTGGCTAAGTTCCAGATCTTGTCTCTATGCTTCTGAAATCCTAAGTGTCTGGGTCAAAGTTATTTGCAGACTTGACTTTTTTTCCTGTAGTTACTGAGCTATTGTGATCACCTGGTAGAGCATATTGATAGTGAAAACTAGAAGCAATGTCTAACCTGTATGTTTTCCTAGGGTGAGTTTGGAAATGAATATGCAAAAAAAGAATATGCAAAAAAAGAATATGCAATTTGCAAAGTCACCACCTTCCAGCCAGACAATGTTATTCTCCATTCTATTGTTAAACAAACATGAAAGCAAAGTCAGATCCAGAAGGGTATTACTGAGAAACATTTTGAATTTTATTTTTATTATATGTTTTCTCCAAGTGGTCATAAATTCCTTTAATTATGATTTAATGATGATAGTATTGTCATATTTTTATGAGACCTGGACTCAGCATGGATGTATTTTAGAAATCTAAGGACCACAAGGGCAATCAAGTGCCATTGGCTATTTAACTTTAGTCCCTATTTTGATCATACCCAATGAAGGATCTATATCCAAGGTAATCATTTAATTTACCACCCAAATTGGAGCACTAGTGATAAGTAGGCTGGAATAACAGGAAGAAACCAGGGATACCCTGAGAAAATGGCAACATATAGTCATTCCAACCATAAGCTCCTATGATGACTGTAGACCAGCACAGTCTCCTGCAAACCAAATGGAGGCTCTGGCCACTGAAGCTGCAATTCATTGCTGCCCTTGGTCCACAGGTTTAAAGGTGTACAAGCACTGTTAGTCATGAACTAAGGACTTAAACTTAACTGTTACAAGTGCATTTAAATCATCTCATAAATTGGTGACCACATTGACGATCTCGTTTTTGGTGTTTCCTACCCTGCCTTTCAAAAAAATAAAGCAGGCCCTCAACACATGCCTTTGAGGAAGAAGGAACTGAGAGAAAAGCTTCTACGAACTAACTTCCCTTTCCCCAGCCTACCCACAGTTTACTTCAACATATAGTCTGCTATAGCAAGTAAAATCGAGTCTTTTTTGAATAGCATCTTACCCTCAATGCACTTGCAAGTTCTAGCAGAAGCAAAATGTGTGTGTGTACATGGGTGTGTTTCATGTATATGTGAAACATATGAAAAAAATGAATTTCTTAGAGAAAGGTTATTATATACATGCCAAAAGCAAACCAATAATTTGTTAATGCTTATATTCCAATAAAATTTTTAAAAGGTGGGGACACTGGAACGCTCTCCCTCCTTCACCTCCTTCAGGGTGACTCCTGTCAGCTGATCCTGGTTATTTTCCTTTAACTGAAGCCCTGAGGGTGGCCCTGGGGAAGGGCACCAGCACTGTTCTCCTTATGGGCTTTATGTTGTAAGCAGTCACCCTTGTGAAAAAGCTATGAATACTGAGACTATAAGGGATGTTTGGAATAAAAGAAACTCTTTTCCTTGATGGCTCACAGAATTCATCTCCTCATTTCACCTATGCCTTCTATATGTATGAAGTCCCAGACTCCATAGGTGGGCTTTTTTTGAAAGTCATCAACACCCACCTCCCTCTGAGTGTCAGCCTCATGCTGAGCTGAGCTTGCACATGTCCAGGCAATAAACTCACTACCTCCCATTGGACAGTTCTGATGGTTAAAAGGTGTCTTCCTTTCATTAAATCTGTCACCCCAAGTGACCAACTGTTCTTGTTTGCCCAGCAATGTCTTGGTTTTAACTGAAAATGTGCATCCTGGAGGACCCCTCAGTCCTGGGCAAACAGGGAAAGTTGATCACTCCCTCTTTCGTTGCCATCTCTTGGCCCTCTGCTCCATCTTGAGCTGTGCAAAGAAGTGCTATTATTTCCTTCAGATGACGTCCATTCTAACACATTTCAGGTATATTTCTCTTGCTCCAAAAATCTCAGGTGGCATAGCTCTAGATACTGTATTTTCTACATCATTTCCTCAGAATGTGTGGTCCTCTCTTGCGGAAAGTACTTTCCATTTCTATCCATGTGTTTCCATAGAGAAGAGGAATTTTACTTCCTTCTCCACGCAGGGGCAGGGTGGGGTGGGGAGAAGGAGAGTAGAACATTTTTGTTGTTTCTTTACCCACTTTTCCTCCTATTCCACTGAGAGGAAGAGTCACAGCTCATCTGTTGAGAACCACAACTTTTGGGCCAAGGTTCTCACAATGGTCAGGATTCTTTTATCTCATAGGTGATGAACAGGGTCTGTCTCTTTCACTGCCAGACTCAGCCTCACAGATCACACAAAGGACCTGACTTTGCCCTTCTTCTTCCAGGCAGTGAGCCCACTGCTTCCACTGAAGCAGGAACCAAGCCTGTCTTGTAGAGGCAGCTAACAATTCCTTGATATTGCTTTAATTTCTAATTTCCCTGCTTTCCGGGTGAGGAGGTCAGGTCAGCCATGGCCAGTAAAACACAGCTGTTTTTAAATTAGAGTTAGTGAGAGTGAAGAGGCCATACCACTTTCTCCTATTTTTCTAGAGTCCAATTCTTGTTATGACAATTAATTAGTCTAATTCTTTGGCTTTTCCTTTGGCTTAATTCCTCACATCTTGTCTTCACCCTTTGCAATAGAGATGAAAAAGAGGAGCAAAGCCTTGAACTTAAAGCCCCATTAAGCTAGAATTTAAGGCACAGTGCCCAGAAATGAGTATAATAAACTACGTGTGAGAACTTTTCTGTTCCAGGCATAACACTTCTTTAATCCAGCCTGTGACCACAACAGTTATTTCACTGACTTCATTCTAGATTCCTAGTTTTCTTAATGATGACTGAAATCCCTGATAAGTAACATTTTTGTCTTCACACTTCTGTACCGGTTGTCTGTACCAAAGTCCAAAGGTTTGACAACCTCTATACCTACCATTCACTTTGAACTCACTGCTCTGAGCCTCCTGCCCCCCAGAACTCTAGAGCAAGTGCTGTCATTGTGCATCATTTTTTTTTTAATTTTTTTAAATTTTTTTTTTCTAGGAGAGAGAGAGACAGCGTGAGCAGGGGAGGGTCAGAGAGAGAGGGAGTGACAGACTCTGAAACAGGCTCCAGGCTCTGAGCTGGCAGTCAGCACAGAGCCCGACGCGGGGCTCGAACCCACGAACCGCGAGATCATGACCTAAGCGAAAGTCGGACGCTTAACCGACTAAGCCACCCAGGCGCCCCTGTCATTGTGCATCATTACTGATGATTTTCTAATAGACAATGCTCTTTATCCCTGACCTGCCTTATCACTATTCACTTACCCTGGGTGACCTCCTTCAACCCAATGGCCTTTATCTGTCGCCTAGATATTGATGATTCTCAAACCTATACTCATCCAGATCTCTCTCGCAAACTCCATATTCAGGTAACCCTGTTGCTTGTAAGATAGCTCTGCCTGGATGTCTTTTCTGCACTTCAAATCCAACATACCAGTCACCAAACTCACGATCTTGGTATAAGATTCTGATTTTACCACAGCATTCCCAATTTCAGAGACTGGCAACAACTATTCGCGTAACTTCCCAAGCCAGAACCTGAGTACTGTTCTTAATTCCACTCTACTTTTTTATTTACAATTCATGCTGTTAATCCTACTTCCCATACATTGCTGTCCATCCCTCTCTTGCTCATTGGTCTTATTGTGACTGGTTTACTGTGCCCTTTCTCATTGGAATTCCTTCAATAGCTTCTGAATTACTCTCTCTGCCTCTGGTCCTACCTGCCCTTATTCTCCACACTGTTGCCAGAGTAACCTTTCTACAAGGCAAATCATATCAAGTCATGTGCCTGCTTTTAAAATCCTTGAATGAGCTTCCATATACTTCAGAACAAAGATCAAACTGTAAAAGCAGTTTAACACAGATTGTCCTTCATGGCTTGTCTCCTGACCATACGTTAGCCTCATTTCCTGCTACCCTCCCCACCTCTGGCCCTCATTCCTGCTCAGCAACATACAGGTTCCTAAGTACATTATGCTGCTCCACGCTGCAGAGCTGTTTCCACATGCTACTCCCTCTACTTGGAATGCCATTCCTCCCCTTCCCCCATCAAGCCCCAGCCTACTAATCCTTCAGGATCATATCAAGGGTCACACTCTCTAGGAATCTCTCTTGTCCCCATTTTCCTCCATCGTCAGCCAGCTTCATTTTTAATGCTTCTGTTACGATCTAACTAAAACTCATGTCTCAATGAATGGTCATTTCAATATTCCACTGAAATGGCTCAGAAGAAGATCTATGGGTGGAACATACCATTTTCTATAGAAAGCTCCTCTATATCCACCATTCTATCTGCACCATTAACAAAAACAAATGAATGATCAGTGTCCCAAAGCTGTACACTATAGAATGCAGTGGGTATAATATATCCTGGAATATTATCAAAGGAGGAGCTGCAAATTGCTTGTCACAACCGTAGAGAGTTCTTAGTAGTTTGCTCAAGAAACATCTGGTTTGGGGGGCGCCTGGGTGGCTTAGTCGGTTGAGCGTCCAACTTTCGCTTAGGTCACGATCTCGCAGTTCGTGGGTTCGAGCCCCGCGTCGGGCTCTGTGCTGACTGCCAGCTCAGAGCCTGGAGCCTGTTTCAGTCTGTNGGGCTCTGTGCTGACTGCCAGCTCAGAGCCTGGAGCCTGTTTCAGTCTGTGACTCCCTCTCTCTCTGACCCTCCCCTGCTCACGCTGTCTCTCTCTCTCTCCTAGAAATAAAAAAAAAAAAAAAAGAAAAGAAACATCTGGTTTGGCAAAAGTGAGCAACAGAGATTCCCAGTGAAACTGCCAATGTCCTAAGTAACCACATGAATGATTTGTTTCATGGAATTATTGAATATAACCTAATTGAGCTAGGGAATAGCTGCCAAAAATAATGATTTTTACCTTCAGAATTATTGGTCATAACCTATTCTAAAAATCATTAAACAGCTGAACCAATTAATTGTCTATTGCTGCTATTAGATCATGACAATAAAACTATGTCATCAGCATATAGGAGGGATATTTTTCTCTCTGTAGTGAAGATGTGCTTCAAATCATCCTAAAGAGGTTTTATTCGACTCAAGTATAAGTTTAAAAGAAATCAGGATTATGATTTGATCATATAGGGAGTTTTCTACGGACCCCAAGTCTCATGGTGGTGGTAGAGAGAAGATTTTATTTAAGAATTACTAGCTTGGGGATATACAGCTTAACCTGCTACTGCGTTTGGTCTGCAGAATTAAAGGCCAAAGACAGTCAACAATCTTTCATTTGTACTAAAATGACTGCACATGTGGCCAATAGTGCATTATACTTTTGTCTTGACAAATGTTTTCACATGATTACAGCTTTACTGGTTCTACAGTGAGAGAGGGGAAGCTATAGATTCTCAGCTCTGCTCATGCTCTTGTAGCCTAAAAGTTAGAATAGCCATAAGGGTTATATGGAGGGTCTAATAACAAATACGGCTGTAGCTGAGGAGAAGTAAAGAATTCTTTCTTTTCCCAAGTGAGATGGTAATATCTCAGACCCAGCCAGCTAGTATCATGCCTAAAATTAATAAAGCCTAATACATAAGTTTGCAAGAATTGGAAACCATTAGTGAGAACAGACAAATCCATTTCCTTTTTTTATATTTATTTATTTTTGAGACAGAGAGAGACAGAGCACATATGGGGGAGGGGTATAGAGAGGGAGACACAGAATCTGAAACAGGCTCCAGGCTCTGAGCTGTCAGCACAGAGCCCAATGTGGGGCTTGAACCCACGGACCATGAGATCGTGACCTGAGCTGAAGTCAGACGCTTAACTGACTGATCCACCCAGGTGCCCCCAGACAAATACATTTCTTAAACATGGATTATAAAACAGATAAAAATAATTCTTCTGGGGGGTGCCCGGGTGGCTTAGTCGGTTAAGCGTCCGACTTTCGCTTAGGTCATGATCTCGCGGTTCGTGGGTTCGAGCCCCGCATCAGGCTCTGTGCTGACTGCCAGCTCAGAGCCTGGAGCCTGTTTCGGTCTGAGACTCCCTCTCTCTCTGACCCTCCTCTGCTCATGCTCTCTCTCTCTCTCTCTCTCCTAGAAATAAATAAAACATTAAAAAAAATAATTCTTCTGGGTGTTCAATAGGATCTGGACTTCTGCAGGGTTTATCAGATGCACACCACAGATGAATTCGTCCCCAAATTACACCTAGATGTTTAATGTCTAATTAGTAAATGTCAAAAAAGTTGTGAAAAGAGTAATTACAAAAACTTTTACCAAAGAAAATTTAATGAGACAATAAAATGTTTAAGTGAAAAGTTTAACAAAAGTCCATGTACTATGATCTTAATAAAAAGAATTCATAGATGTACCTATAAAATATTGGAGGAATATTCACAAAAATTATTTATTTTGAAGAGTTAACGTGAGGGAAAATGTTTAATACCACCTTGCTACCTTTCAAAATCCATCCTAAGGAGTATGGTAAGCAAGTTATGGGCAAACTGTGATATAAAACTCCAAGAATGACTATATGCACGGCATTTCCTCAAGTCTTCTCAGGTGCAATATCAGTTTCTGTTTATGACCATTTTTAATGAGGAGTTTTCTCCATGAGTTGGAACAGCTGATCCTAGAAGAATGGCAAAGGGGAGAGCTGTCTCCCCTCTGCCACACTGATCCTGGTAGAGCATGGTACATTGTGGATAATCAGGCTCACAGAGCAGTTTTCCACTGTACTGTGATTGTTTATCTGCGTTCTCCACTGTACAGTTGTACTCATTATTTTGAGATGAGCACAGAGCTTCTGGAGAAGCACAGAGCTTTTGACTCCTACACAGAAGCCCCCCATGCAGAAATGTGTGCCATTTCCACTGAACCAAGGGCATTGGGATTGGTTGGGGAGGTGAAGAAATGTTTATTTCCCTGTTGCTATCTGTCACATGGTGAGTGGACATGTGGAAGAAAGGGCAGCCACCCCTGATGTCACTGCATGTGTGTACATGAGCATGTGTGTCTGCATGTGTTTGTGCCTTGTGGGTACATTCATGGTATGAACAGGATGAAAGTGGTTCAGTCTATAGGATCAAAGGGCTTGAGCAGTGTGGGTGAATCTTGCCCACCAGGATCTCATTTCACAGGGATAGAAAAAGGGAGGCTTTTTGGATCAGATGATGAGCTCATTTGAGCCTCTTTGTGCTTCTAGAAAACAGGCAGCACAGGTAGCAGAACTGGCCCAGGGCCAAGTCCTGTTAGTCCTGAGTGAACAAAGCAGTGTGTGTGTGTGTGTGTGTGTGTGTGTGTGTGCGCGCGCGCACATGTGTGTGCACACCTATGTGTGTGCCCGTGTGTGCTTCCAGATTCTATTGTGGGACTCCCTTGCTAACAAGCCTGAAATATGAAATCTACTAAGGATTCTAGTCCAGTATCTTTTTTAGAATGCATGAGGAAAAAAGTTGGGAAACACACATTGGGCTGGCAGAAAGTTCCTTTCCTTTCCCATTCAGACATGGCTGAAAAGCCATCTCTCCAGTACAGTACTTATGGCGCTCCAGGCTGCTGCTTTGAAGCTTTGCCTCATTTCAGCTATTCATAGAGGAACTGATTTTATAACAGAAAACGTATTCTCGAAACCAAGCTCTCCTTTTTCTTATTTAAGATTTCTTGAAAAGATCGTTAAGAAGGTTAAACAGTTGCTATGTGGCCATACGGTGAAAGTCATAACACTGTTTAGAGTAAATAAGGGAGTCTTTATGAAAACACCATCATGCGTATACAGTGCTTTCTGCATGAATCAAATTGTCTGCTTTCAAAACATAATTGATATTCTTAGGTGGGATGGTGGCTTGGTCCCGTCAGAATACTGAATTGACTGGTGCCAGCCTGTAAGGGATGATGATTAAAGCAAAAGAAATGACACCAACAGAGGGGTACAAATAATCCACATTAAAATACCGACATAAAATTGAGTTTGGGAATTATTTATAACCTTGAAATTCAGAAGGAATTGCTAGGGTGCACATACGAGTACATACAGATGATTTATCTCAGCAGCTATCGGAAACTTTGCTTTTCACTGGTTTTAGGAAAACAGCAATTCTTAGGTGGAATTGTGTATCTCTGTTAGGAAAATTATGATAATTTGCCTGGTCGTGGAAACGGTATGAATAAAAAAGAGCACAATTCATACATGGAGGCCCTCTTTTTCCCCTTTCACTTTTTCTTAGCGTATATTTTTAAAAAGTAACTATTTCAGAAAATAAAATAGATACAATTTATTGCAGAAGAATCTTTCTTTTTGAGTTTACAGTCCCTATGGGAAGAAATGCAAAATTCTTTTAGCTATTGGAAAGCATTGGAGTGTGATGGTAGAGCTTAAATATTATCTAGCTTTCAGTCGGGGAGGGGGCTTGCTGTGTCCCTTGTGAGCCACGGTAAGAACAAATACACAAATACTTACATGACATTGGGCTGTCTTCCTCTAAATGTTTTTGTTCTGTCAGTCGTGTGAAAGAAAAAAAAAAGAACCCTGTAACTCATAAAAATCACATTTCTCCATTTCAAGTACAAGTTTTGTTCCAGAGACATATTCAAAGTGGAGAATAGGACAAAATATGTTTTATGTTCCCATTCATCTTTAAAATAGCCTCTCGACACTGTTAACTTGCTACTGGACAATTACTTGGCACATAACCCATGCAGACACCAACCTTGACAGAATTAGCGGGAATCCTACTCCAAGGATGAAGTGTTCTTGAACAATTCATTGGAAGCAAGAGGCACAGACACACTTTTTTACTATAGCTCATGCATGCCAACCTTCTTGCTCACCCATTTTCATGTGTTATGAATGGTTTTGTTTGTTTCTTATTTCCTGTTCTATCCCCAGTTATCCCTTCCCCATGACTGAGAACACTTAAGTAGATAGGAAGGCATTCCACACATGTGTAATTCAGGTCTCCTCAGAGAATTTTTCTTGTGTTTTTAGAGGGTGCTTACATGGCATTAACAATAACCTATATCATTCTTCAAGTGTTATAAGCTCTTTAGAAAAAAAACCTTTAGTTAGCTCACTTGTCTCTTCTGGCTGAACAAAATAAATCCTCTGAGCATGGATTATTGATAAGAAGAACAGCACTTAATTCAGCCCAATGCTGGGCCTTCCTTATGCTCAATGACAACAGAGCAGAAGACTTGCTACCTGGGGACACCGTTAGGTGTCATTGAGATCCTTAAGGAAACAGGTAGAAACACCCTTGTCACCACACACACACACACACACACACACACACTTTACATGCTTAATATAAATATGTAAAGAACTGGGGGTACAATCCTGAACATGTCTTGACTAGCACGATACCCTTAACTTCTCTTTCCCAACTGCCCACCTGAGAAAACACACACACAGATTCTCACACCCTGTCCTGCAGCATTGTGTGCAGAACATTTGAGGGCTCAGTCTCCTAGACTCATCCTCTTGGTCTTGCCTGTTCTCATTCTTTTAGACTTTGACTTCAGATCCCATTTTGCTGTCTGGCCTTAGCCTTGATGCTTTAGACCTTCCCTTGCTTTCCAGAATGTCCACATGTGATAGTGTGATTTATAATAAACATATGTTTGGTCTTTATCCCTGTTTCTGGCACAGAGATTCCAAAACCCTTGGAATTTAATTCCAGGAGCCTGACAGAGTCAGAATTGAGTTGAATTATAGGACACCAAGCTGGTATCCAAGAATTGCTTGATGGTGTGGGAAAAACCCACATACAGTGGAACTGGCCACAGTGGATTCATATCTAGGATGTTTGCTCCTCTTTACTCATATGTCTTGCCTCCATGGGAAACCTACACTTTGCTTGGCATCAGAGTTTACTTTTCTGTGTTCCTCATCCAGGAGCCAGCTGCCTACTTCTATAACCAACCACATGCCAAGTCTGTGACTAGGGTCAGATCTGAGGGAAGGGGCATTAGTAGAGAAAATAAAACATTTTTCTCTTCTTTCCTTCATTCCAGTCATGGCCACGGGTATCTGTGAGCATTTTGTGGGTATCCCAGAGGGAAAGAGACATAGAGAAATGACCTTTCTTAACCATTTACCTAGGACCCATTTTAAGTCTTCTTTCCTTTCACTCTATAAAGTAGAATATTCCACATGATATCCGTGTTTATCTTTTTTTATCACCCACTCAAATGTAGCTTCTGTGTGTCAGTGACAATTTGAGAAACAGTGAACAAAGGTGCTGTTCCCCATTTGCCTTCCTTGGCCTTTCCTTGTGATCAGCTTTCACAACAACAAGGACATGGCTACCAAAAATTATCATCCCGAAGGGAAGCGAAAATCAGAAGAGGAAGCTGGGAAAGCCCACCCATCTGTGGCAACCGTGTTCTTGAGTGCTCTCCCTTTGCCACATCTTCTGGAGGTTTACATGGTGCCCGTCATGCTCCTCTGAGGGGCACAGAAGGCTGGAGGTCAGGATCAGGCAAAGCAGCACAGAAAGCACTCAGTGTCCTTACAATGTGGGGCTCACGGATTCACAACATTTTAAAGTTGCAAAGAGTTGGACACTGAGATGCTACTGTCACAAAGACTATCAAATTAAAGTGTCTTGCTCCACAGTGTTATAATAAGCAGAAATCTTTTGAATGTATTGGGCAGACTTCACTTCAACATAAATGATGAGAGTGGGGTCACTGCTCTGAAAGAAATCTTAGCTTGGAATTGGAGAATTGTTAAATTATTATACACTTCAGATAGGTATTGAATCCATTCATTATCGCAGTACAAAAACCAAAAAAAAAAAAAAAATCCCATTAATGTCTTCCTAAAGACTCCCACTAGTGACAGTTTTAACCAAGGTGAAAATATATTCAATTTTGTGATCTAAGGTTTCAGATTAATTTTTCTGAAGGAAGATCTTTCAAAAGAGTAATTGTTTGTTTGAAGCTTTTAGATAATTCAAAATGTATTTTATTTTAATTTCAAAGGGGTTGTCTTTTTTTTTTTTTAACCTTACCCATGGCACAGAAGACATGAAGACATTAGCAATCCCGTGCAGCCTAATTAATGCTAGGTTTTTCGTGTGAGAAGCAACCTTATATAATGCAGTTCCTTCTCTTATCTCTATTAATAGGGATTGCTTAGTGTATTGAAACTGCAGGAGAATCCTCTGACAGGATAGGCCTTGGCCAAATGGGTTGACTCAGTGCTATAGCATAATCTTCACTTGGGCAGCTGCCCTTTAAATCACTTCTAATCACTGTGTACACACCCATGCTGGTTTGTTAAGCAAGAAAACAAACAAAAATAGCTGAAAACATGGATGTTTGGTTGATTCACTATTAATTTCTTGAGCACTCCCTATATGCCAGAGGCTGTCCTAGGCCCTAGAGACAGAGTAGCAAAATTAAACAGATGAGTTTCTGCGTTCATGAACTTGTAAAACAACACAACTAGATGAATCAAAGCCAAGATAAAAATAAACCACAGGTTTGCTCCAAGTGTTTTGTATCTGTTTTTTTGTTTTTTGTTTTTTTTAATGAACTGTTGGCTCTGACCATTTGCCATTTGGGCAACATACCATGTTTGATGCTTTTTACACTCTTTTCCAGGCATCTGGGATCTTTGCACACCTCATGTTCTCCAGTTTTGCTCTTCCCTATGACTTCTGCTTTCCCCACTCCTTCAAGCTGGGACTCAATGCTGGTGACCTTGGTCCTAAGGAACCTGTCCATTTCTACCTCCTCATGCCCTGGAAGTCATAGAGCCCAAGAAATCCTGTGGTGCTGCCTGCCTTCATGGTGGTGGTTTCTGTGATCATAGAGGCTGACTGGAAGTCATGTGGGTTGTTTCTATTTCTACCATCTCAGGTGAGGAATTATGTGCATTTTTGGGGATCATAGCTGAAATCTCATCATGACAGATTTTCAAATATAATCAGAAAACGATAACAAATTGGGAGAACAACATCTGAGAATACTGGACTCGCCCTCTTGACAGTTTCGTTTCTTACAAGTGAAAAGGGGAACTGCTGCACTGAACCAATTTCTGATGAATAAGGAAAGATGAAATGCTGAGGTTCAAGTGACTATGTTACCATCTATGTAGTATATGACATATTCAATATGTAATATCCTCCGGAAGAGGAGAGAACCCTAATTTCTAGGTAGAGGTAGATTTTCAAAAAGCAAAATCTCCAAAACCAAGACTCTGGAAGAGCTGAATAAGCACAAGTGGCTATCAAAAAAAAAAAAAAAAAAAAAAAAAAAAAAAAAAAAAAAAAAAAAAAAAAAAAAAAAAAAAAAAAAAAAAAAAAAAAAAAAAAAAAATCTGACAGTTCTGTGAGAAATGATTTTTACAAGGGATAAAATTTAGTTATACAAAGAAATAAGTAGATCTCAGGTGAGTGCATATTTCAGAAAAATGTGTTCCAAGCATCAGAATCTGCAAAACATCAATCCCATTCTTAGAATCTGAAGTGAATATAAATAATGAGTTATCTTCTCTACTCACCTTTCCTCTGTTTCCCATGTTTGCTTTTTAACGTTTCCTCCATCTTTTGATTTCCTTCTGCCTGTGAATTCAACTTTGTCTTTAATCTCTCTATTTCTCTCTCTCTTATTCCTGTAATTTCTTCTTATGGTTTCTCTTCTTGGATTTCAACCTACACTTAAGTGGGTTCTCTTTCCCCCTCAGTCCTGGGGTGCTCCTGGTCTGACGCTTTCATCTTCCTGCTTTCCTTTTCCCTTCCTTAGTCCATCCTCTCTCCATTTACAATGGCCAGAGAGCATTCATCAAAACACTATACCTCCAGCTGTGGTTGGGGCTAAAAAGCCCAAAAGCTTTCTATAGTGATGCTTCCTTCAACTCCCATCATTCCCAGCCCCCCTGCCCCAACCCTTTTTTTTGGACATTATTAACAGAATGCTTACTTGAATACTGAAAGATAAATTTAAGAGTAGATTCATTCCCTCAACAAAGTACAGAGGGATCAGAATCCCTTTAAGTAGCATCTTTTTAAGTGTTTGTTTACAGATCATTAAATACTTAACTTAGTGAGAAACAAAAAGCTGAAGTGTTCCAAGCCACTGCTGATTAAATAGCAATCTGGAATTAAGATAAGGCAAATCTAAAATTAAAATAACAACAAATTGGAAATGTTCTTGTTATCAGATAAGCAGCTAAAATGCTTGAGTATCTGGTTCAACAGGAGACGATGTGGCCAGCCCAGACCTTGCTTTTTCTGGTTATTGAGATCTGATGTCAGTTTTTGTATCTTTCTGATACCTGTGCTGCTCCTATTACTGGGATCTCCCCAGGGCTGGAGGCAACTGCTCCATTCTCAGCCTAGCTCCCTACCCTCTTTCATCTCTTCTCTCATCTCCCTTGGCCAGAACACAAAAGATTCTGAAGGAGGGGCTCACTGCCAAAAATGAATATTCCTATAGTGACTAAAAATGTAAGAATAAAATCAGCAAGTCTAAAACCCATCATGGTAAAAATGCTAAAGATAATGGCAAAGGACAGTCAAAACCATATTTCTAACTAAATAACTGGGATAGGATAAGGGCTTGATGGAGTGGGGATGGATGTTGTAAGGCTAAATGGTTGAAGAATATGCCTACTAAACTTGAGATTTTACCTCTGTCTTTTTTACAAGGAGAATGATCTTCAAACTAAAAAGAGCAGAACAAACATAGCTAAAAAAGGAACAGAAACCTGAGATAAGGGAAGCAGTAGTGAGAAAACACTTAGCTCCCTTAAAGGTGCTCAAGTGTCTTGGCAAACTGCATTCTCGCAGAATTAAAGTGTTTACTGGTGTGATTATGAAAATATTCTTGGTGATTTTGAAGGATTTATGAAGAGAAGTATGCAAAGTCCAGATTGTGTCGATATTATTAATTATTAGTAAGGACAGAAAGTGGATTTCAGACATGGAAGACTGATTTAAAGGTGAATTTGAAATCAAGATAGAGAAGGGGAAGTGATGACTCCTACTAGCAGTGTGGATTTAGGAAATAATTCATTTTCTTTTTCTTATGTATTTAATCTCTTTTTATGAAAGTTACTCGACCATGTGACATAATTCATTTTGTTGATTCATGCATTCAATACATGAGTACATTATTAAGTGTTTGCCTGGCTCTGAGGCCAGTTATGGGAGGTCAGAGATAATTAGACCCCAACTCTGACCTCAAGAACTCATAGTGTATCTGGGAACTCAAGGAATCCCAAAGGAGGAATAGATTTGGAAGAGCACAGTGACTTTGGTCTTTGGGTTGTGTTGAATTTGGGATGTCTAGTTGCCCTTTGGAGATGTCTGGAGGTCCAGGGAGATCTTGTCTGGAAAGGCAGTTAGATGGTGAGTAAAGCTGTGGTCTTGAGTGAGAAGAAACGAAGGTGAATTACGGAGAACACTTGTAAGGCAGGTGCTGGCAGGGAGGGACCAGTTAAAGAGACTGAGACGGAACCAGCAGGAAGGTAAAAGGAGTATAAGGAAAGGGGGCTATGTGAAAGCCAAAAGAAGTCATAAGAGAGCCAAAGGAGAAATGTCCCAAAAGAAAGAATACAGAGGCTAGAACAATGAGACAAGCAGAGTCCACTACTTTTGGAATTTGGTCGCTGATGATCTTAGCAAGGCCACTTTAGTGGAATGTGGGGACAGAAGCCACTTGCAGCAATCTCAAGACTGATGAGATGTGAGAAAATGGAGACAGGCAATGGAGGCTTTCATGGGCTTGGCTGTAAAGGTAGAGTGGGACAAGGGGAGAGGAAGGGACTTCTCTTTATGATGGGAAAGTAAATACAACTTCCATTTATTAAGTATTTAGGCATGGTAAGGAGTGCTTTACTTATGTTATCTCATTTAATCTTCATTACCATCTACAGAGGTAGGTATTATCATTCCCAGTTTATAGATTAAAATAATGAGCTTAGGAACGTAAGTCATGTTACCTCTGTGCACAAGAAGGGACATGGCAGGGATTGAAACTCAAATTTCCTTGGCTATAAAGCCCTGTTTTTACTCAAAATGCCAACTGGTGGTTCTCAGATGTCAGTCAGCATGTGTATGAATCACTTGGAGGGCTGGTTCAAACAGACTGCTTGGCCCTAGGCCCCAGATCTCTGATTCAGTATGTCTGGAGTGGGACCTGAGAATGTGCATGTCTAACTGGTTCCCAGGTGGTGCTGCTGCTGCTGGTCCAAGGACTGCATGTTAGGACCACTGGAATTTAGAAATGCAAAATCTTGGGCCCCCCAAACCTGTGATCTAACAAGACTTCCAGGAGATTCTGATGCCTGCTAAATTTTGAGAACCACTGTGCCAGGCTAAGGAAGAGGTGATGAAAAGGAGGAGATGGAAAACAGAGAGAGGAAACATGATGCATTAAGAGGCATAGAGGAGATTGGAAGGGCTGGGATTCCTCATGGCACAGGTGGTGTCTTCTGTGGCAGAAGGAGTAGCTGTAATTTCAAGGTGGGAGGGGTGGGGGGAGGAGGTGAGCATGCATGTAAAGGTAGCTGACTGTGTGACTGAGCAACAGAGAGTGGAAAATTGAGGGCAGAGCTGTGACTGTCAGTGTTGTGAGCTTTTAGCAAGACATTTGGCAGTTCCTTTTTTGATGCTTTTGTAGAAAGGTGAAGAAATGGGGGCTCACTGAGAGAGTCTTCAGTGGTTTTAAAGCTGGCTGTCCCCTAGAGGAAGACTTTAGGGGTGTGCCATAGGGTTCAATTGAACTTATAATAAGCCAGTGGCAAAGCATGGGAAGCTCGCTCCTCAAATCTGAGGATGACATGAAGCTGGGAGCAGCAACTAATTACTTGGATGACAGAGTCAAGACTCAGAAAGATACTGACAGGCTGGACTGGTGGGCCAAAAGAAACAAGATGAAATTTAATAGGTATAAATATAACTTCCTGCACTTAAGTTTAAAAACTTAAATTTCACCAGTAGAGGGGAAATTTCCAGAACCTGAATCCCATAGCTCAGGCAGCTCAGCACTGTAACTAGTTCCAATAACAAAATTGTTGCCTCGTTTCTTATGCCCAATTCTTTCTTTGGAACCGCCTCTGGTAACATGCCACTTCCTCTCATTTTCTGCTGCTGGGCACACCCCAAAACCTGCAGAAATTAAATAACTATAGAGATTTTTAATGACGTTTCATTTTGAAGGAGAGATTTAGTTTCAATTTATGTATAATTGCTCACAAAAATAAAATTCAGCACTCACATTGCACTATAAAATGTATGAAGTACTTTCATGTACTTTTTTCCATTTAAATGTGATCATAATCCTGTAGATAGGTATTGCCATCTTCATTTCACAGCTGAGGAAATTGAAGCTCAAGACAGTGAAATGACTTGCCTAAAGCCACACAGCTTCTAATTGGCAGGAATGGAATCAAAACTCAGGCCTTCTTATGCCAGCTACCCATCCTCTCACAACAGCTGCACCTGTTCATCAACTTATTATGAAAACTCGAGTCGTCTCCCAAGTATTAGCTTTTTCCTAAATATATATTTTGGGAAAGTGTCAAGTAGACAATGACTCCAGCACATGAAACAAAAAAGACCACTAGGATCAAGAAGGCAATTTTAAGTATAATATATCAGGGTTGTTTTCATTATTAAAGGCATCAATAGCTACAGCACTTAAGCCAAGTAACTTAAACAGGTAAGTGTCCTATGGAAACACAAGAAATGCAGCTAAGTTCAGTGTTGAGACATCATTCCCACTTCTGTCATCCCTGTCTAACCTCTCACTAGTTCATGCTTGCATTTCTGTACTCATCATTGGCTGGCACCTCTGGTTCCATTCTCTTTTTAGCTGTAGTTTATCCAGCACCATACTGCAGGGGAGAACCTTTCTGAAACATTGCCCTTACCAATGCCATACCTCTAGCCAAAGACCTTTATTGGCTTCTACTTGCTTGAAACATCAAATTTAAACTATTTTCACAGCTTTCAGTGCCCTTACTAATGTGACCATATCCTGCTTGGCAAACCTATTCTTCATACAGGCCAATCTCCTCCCTGTTTTATCCATGCTACTCGCTTCTCATGCCCCCTGAGCTCTCCAGATCTAATTCAACTCTTCACTCACTTTTAATTTTTTAAAAATATTTATTTAATTCTGAGAGAGAGAGAGAGAGAGCAAGCAGGGGAGGGGCAGAAAGAGAGAGAGACACCGAATCTGAAGCAGGCTCCAGGCTCCGAGCTGTCAGCACAGAGTCTGATGCGGGGCTTGATCTCACAAAGTATAAGATCATGACCTGAGCTGAAGTCGGATGCTTAACCAACTAAGCCACCCAGTCAACCCTTCACTCACTTTTAGTACCTCTGTGGGGGGGTGCCCTGTGAGTAGCCCTGCATAATTGAGAGAATAATATAATGGTACCTGATTTAGCTAGGGAAAACATTTGGTATATAAAACAAGTAACCACAGTGGAAAGCGACATTCTCAAGCAAGAGTTGAAAAAAGTTCCTTGGAAAGAGCACAGACTGGGAAATTAAAACCAACTCTAATAAAGAAATCTGATGAAGAAAAGATATTGTTTGGAATTTACGAAAATGGTAATTTTATAGAGATCATGGAGTCTTACTTTTAGATTTGCAAGGGACACAAAAAGTCAATTATCTTAAGTGAGAAATATAGTATGGTAAAAAGAACATGGGACTTGGTATTAAAATCTCATTTCTAACATTTAGCAACTTGTTAACTTGGGTCAATTATTTGCCCTCCCCAAGCCTCATTTTCCTTATCTCTAGAATAGAAATTATGATTCTTATATATATACATATTGTAGTCAAGAGGATTAATGAGTGAAGTAGATTACATAAATATGTCCGAATTTTAGGGGGGGCTGGGTGGCTCAGTCAGTTAAGCAGCCAATTCTGGCTCAGGTCATGATCTCACGGTTCGTGGGTTCGAGCACAGTGTTGGGCTCTGTGCTGACTGCTCAGAGCCTGAAGTCTGCTTTGGATTCTGTGTCTCCCTCTCTCTCTGCCCTTCCCCAGCTCACACTCTGTCTCTCTCTCTTTTAAAAATAAATGTTAAAATTTTTTTTTCAAAATTTACTAGTGTGCTTCTTAATAAGGATAGCTATTATTATATACAAGGCACATCAGTTTGGGATAAGTTTCTAGTATTTTTCTGGGAGCCTAGATCCTGAGCACCTCAATCCTTTGTTTTTCTTTAATAAATACCTATACAGAATAAACAATGCATGGAATATATATCTAAGGCTGTTGCCATCAAACCCAATGTGCATTGAATGTGTAGAGTGCTTTAGGTAGTAATGACATCTTAACTATATTTATTCTTCCTATCCATAAGCATGGAATGTTTTTCCATTTCTTTGTGTCTTCTTCAATTTCCTTCATAAGTTTTCTATAGTTTTCATCATAAAGATCTCTTGTATCCATAGCTAAAACATGGAAAGAGCCTAAGAGTCCATCAACAGATGAATGGATCAAGAAGATGTGGTTTATCTATACCATGGAATACTACATGGCAATGAGAAACAATGAAATCTGGCCATGTGTAGCAACATGGATGGACCTTGAGGGTGTTATGCTGAGCGAAATAAGTCAGGCAGAGAAGGACAAATATCATATGTTTGCACGTATAGGAGGATTAGGAGGAACTTGACGGAGGAACAAGGGGGAGAAGAAGGGCGGAAATGGTGGGGGAAAGGGAGAGAGGCAAACCATGAGAGACTCTTGAATGCTGACAAAAACTGAGGACTGATGGATGTGGGGGGGAGGGGGGGTGGGCACGGAGGAGGGCACTTTGGGGATGAGCACTGAGTGTTATGTGGAAACTAATTTGACAATAAACTATTTGTAAAAAAAAAAAAAAAAAACCCAATGTGCAGGCCTTCCCTATAGGGAGTCCTAAGTCCTTCATCTTAGGCACTGAGGAAGATAAAGAGGCACTTTCCTCAATATGGCAAATCCTTCACCTCTTAAAGATACAGCATGTTTTATGTCTAGCATATCCCTTCCTGGGCCAGTGTCATGTGTAAGAGCAGGGTAGTGTGCCTCTCCTTGCTTGGTGTAGACAGCTTCTAGCTTCCTCAAATCACATTGATATTCACTTTTCCCCACCGAGTCAAATTGTCTGGAATGGAAGAGAAAAAACAGTCTGCAATGAAAGAAAACAGAAGGAGAAACAGCCAGAGGGAAGGAGGTGGTCTTTCACCTAGGGAGATGCATGGAAAGAGACAAGATTAGGAAGAAAGAAGGGGGTGAGCTGTGGTGAGAAAAAAGCGAAAGGAAAAATAGACAACTTCTGCTTATTCCATTTTCTGCAGGCCATACACCAGCCCCAAAGTGCTGTTTCCCTACAGTTCGGCAGCTGTTCAGAACACACTTCTAGGTGTGTGCAGACGCCCTTTTAGCCTTTGCTTTCCGTGTTCACAGGCCCTGAGGGCACCATCGACTCTTCTCCGCCCTTCCTCCCTCTCTTGCCCCATTCACTTCCTGGGCAAGCTGCCCTGGCACTTGGCCCAGTGCCTTGGTGAAACTCAGAGCACGTCAGCCAGAAAAGGAAGGTGCTGAGTGGGGTGTGTGTGTGTGTGTGTGTGTGTGTGTGTGTGTGTGTCAGGACTGCCGTGTGCACTGTGAGAAGATACAATCAGATTTGATGAACTTTCTTTAGGGGAACTAGGAGACATCCAGCTGATGCTTATTTTCAGATTTGCTGAATGAAGCCTCCCCTTGAACCACTGGAGGGAGGGTGGCCCTGCTGACATCTTTTTTTTTTATTTAAAAACATTTTTTTAATGTTTTATTTATTTCTGAGAGAGAGAGAGAGACAGTGTGAGCAGGGGAGGGTCAGAGAGAGAGGGAGACGCAGAATCTGAAGCAGGCTCCAGGCTCTGAGCTGTCAGCACAGAGCCCAACGCGGGGCTAGAACCCACTAATCGTGAGATCATGACCTGAGTCAGTCAGACACCCAAGTGACTGAGCCACCCAGGTGCGCCCCTGCTGACATCTTGATTTCAGACTTCTGACTTCCAGAACTGGGAAAGAATACACCTGTTGTTTTAAGCCACCAGGTTTGAATTTACTTGTGACAGTAGCCACAGGAAACTAATGCAGTGCCCAAACCCATCTTGCTAGAGGTCTGCCTCCCAGAGCAACCCTGGGCAAATGCTCTCTTTTTCAGACCTGAGGGTGAGCACACTTCACGTATTTGAAGACTGACATAGAATGACGGAATTTGGAAGTAGCAAGAGATCTTAAAGACAGTCTAACTGCTTTACACAGGAGGAAACTGAGGTCCTCTGGTTGAGGTTGAAAAATGAAGTCCTGGCCAAGCAAAGGTGAGAACCAGGTTTCTGCACCCCCACTTCAGTACTTTCTTCTCCCCCACGCTGCCTCCTTGTAAAGGTGAAGGCTGTGTCTTACATCTCTGTTTCATATATTCATATATCAATTATGTATTGATCACAGACTATGGACATTCTTCTAGGTACTACAGGCATGACAAAACATATCTTTTCCTTATAATACGTTTTAGTGTGTGTGTGTGTGTGTGTGTGTGTGTTGGGAGGGAATGGCAGGAGTGAGAGAAAACACAGAACACAACCACAAAAACAATGTTTAAAATGTTATGAAGAAGCATTTAAGCCCAAAGCATAGTTGCCTACAGAGTAGGTAGTCAGACCATAGTTTATTAATATTTATTGATTTAAGTTCTCTCTCTACTCCCAAATCCCGAGGAAACTCCAAGGTCTTTTGTAACTCTAGGAAGCTATCTTCTCCAGCTCCAGGCTCCTAGCAACATTTCCTTCATGCATGACTGTGGTTTCTCAAGAATGATCTCCTTTAAAGCAATATTTATATTACATCTAAAAATGTAGTACTGGCATTTTAAAGTCCAAAGACATATGTAGTCTCCTCAGACCCACCCATTATATCAACAATGATCAAATTCTCAATGTGGAAATCATGCCACACACATGCTTGAAAAACCAATGTTCTTAATAAGACTCCACAACAATTAGCAACATTCTGAATCATGTGTTCCTAGACATTGCACTTAATTTTACTTTTTTTTTAATAGTGGTTAAATATTCTCTCACATGTTATGGTTTGTATCTTAGTCATTCTTAAACTTCAGTGATGCTTCAGGTTTTTTGCTAACTGAATACACATTATTCCAGCTTTCTTAACAGCACTTATAACAAAATTATGTGTTTGACTACTTATACTTGCACACTTCATATTTTTTTTACACCAGAGTTACATTGGTATATCTAATAAAATTTTAAAAGAATTTCAGCTTAGTCCACTAAAAGGCCATTAAAATTATTTCTTTAAAAAATTTTTTTAAAAATGTTTATTTATATTTGAGAGAGGGAACCAGGCAGAGTGTGAGCGGGGGAGGGGCAGAGAGAGAGGAAGACACAGAAATTAAACAGGTGCTGACAGCTTAGAGCCTGACTTGGGGCTCAAAACCACAAACCGTGAGATCATTACCTGAGCCAAAGTTGGACACTTAACTGAGCCACCCAGGTGCCCCTAGCTGATTATATTTATGTGTACAAATCATGGGACACCAGAACTGCTAGTGACACCAGGCTAGAGATACATGACTTTATTTTTTAGTTTTTATTTTAGAGAGAGGGAGAGTGGGGGAGAGGGGCACAGGGCGAGAGAGAGAGAGAGAGAGAGAGAGATTGAGAGAGAGAGAGAGAGAATCTTAAGCAGGTTCCTTGCTCAGCACAGGCCCAACTTGGAGCTTGATCCCCTGACCCTAGCAGGATCATGGTCTGAGCTGAAATCAAGAGTTGGATGCTCAGCTGACTGAGCAACCCAGGCTTTCTATGTCTTTAAATGCTTACGTGAAAATTGAATATCTGGCTAATTTCTGATTACCTAGATGGTTGCCAGGTTTGGGAAATACAATATTACTTTCATATATTTAATAGAGTTTTAAAATGTTCTACTAAAAACCCTATTTTGTAGACTGTAAGCACCATGAGGACAAGGACTAAATTGTTAACATTTATCAGTGTGACTTTAAAACATTACTTAACCTCTTTGTATCTCAGTTGCCTAATCTGTAAAATTGGAATAGCAGTAGTATGTACTTCAGAGACATTCAATGAAGACAAAATGACATAAATATGTAGAGGAAATAGAACATTGGCCCTTTACTGGTACACCTGCTGCTTTGTCCAATGACCAGAACACAGGAGGCACTTAATAAATGTTTGAAAATGACTACAGACAGTGACAGATACAGAGAGAAGCACTTGCAGATGTAGCCCTCCCCCTCAAAAATGGCTTACACACACATTTACAAATATAACATATTTCTTTTCTTAATGCAGCAGATACATTTTTTTTTTCCTTTCCACCACCTGGTTTTTAGACTCTTCGTAGGTAGGGCACAAAATCAGTAAAATTTCACAAATTAATCTTGTAATTTCTTAATCACTTTCAAAGCAAGAATGTCAAGGACGTAAAGTTTATTGGTTACTGTCCTACCTGGTGATTTCGTCCCTCTACATCTTTCAGTGCCCCTGCAGGAGTCTCTACCAGCATGTTAGTGGGCTAGGATTAAGTTATATATCTGTATCTATTGAGTAAACATAATGTGCTCAGCTTTATATTAAGTGTTTTACCTGCTCTATCACATTTAAACTTCATGACAAACAAAAGGGGGAAGTATTATTGCTTTGAGCACTTTATAGAAGAAACAGTTTAGAGAGTGTGTGTGATTTGCCCAAGATCATATAATTAAAAATTAGCAATGAATGGTCTTCAACCCACTCTGGGCCACTGCAGTTCATGTTCTTATTTGCTGAGTATCCCACACATGAAGAGAGTTGGAGTCTCTCCCAAATTTTCTTCTTAGGTTTAAAGAGTCAGAAGCTGATTGGGGTTGTTAGGTACACAGGGTTAGCTGTGAATACAGTTATGATTATGGTCTCCATTTCACTCAAGTGTGGCTACACGCTTTTGCTTCTAAGAGAGAAAATGAGATGGATGAGTGCCCAAGGGAAGTATTGGATTCAAACACCTTAATTTTTTGGTGTGTGATTAAATGCATTCTTATCACAGCTTAGAAGATACAGTGAGTACATGAGGCTCAGGAAGATAGAACAGAGGTAGTATGTGGAAAATAGTCTTAAATCTCTTTAAGGGCAGCATTTCTGCTTTGTCTTCCTCTCCCCATCCAAGAGGACTGGCTCTTTGGAGGAAAAGGAAAGATAGGAACCAAATGGGCTTTATGCATGGGGCTGAAACAGGGCCAGTGGCAATACCATTGCAGTAGGAAAAGTTGTAGAAAAATAATCCTTAGGCTGGTCAAGAAAGAACAGTTAGTGGCAGATGAGTATTCCTAATGAAAATGGCTTGAAGGGGCGCCTGGGTGGCTCAGTCGGTTGAGCATCTGACTTTGGCTCGGGTCATGATCTCAAGGTTCGGTTCGTGGGTTCGAGCCCAACATCGGGCTCTGTGCTGACAGCTCAGAGCCTGGAGCCTGCTTCAGATTCTGTGTCTCCCTCTCTCTCTGACCCTCCCCTGCTCACGCTGTCTCTCTCTCTCTCAGAAATAAAAAAATTAAAAAAAAAAAAAAAAAGAAAATGGCTTGAAAAGCTGGATGAAATATACAAGTCATCAGTATGGTCTAGGAAATGAAAACAGTACTAACTGATGTTAGGTTCTTTTAAATCAAAATGTATGTTATAATCTCTAGGGACAAAAGAAAGTATATCTAAGAAGCTAACAGAGGACAACAAATGGAATTATAAAACAAATACTGGATATATCCAAAGAATAACAAAAAATGAAAGGGAAGAAAAATACATGGAATAAAAAATTATATTATAAAAGAAATGTTAAAAATCAATTATCTATAACCCAAGTGGTTATATGATAGTTATAAATTTAAGTATATAAGTAACAAATGAAAGATATCTAAACTCTCCAGTAAAAAGCTGAACATTTTTAAAAAGGCAAAAATTATCAGATGTGTAAGGTAAAAACCCCAACAAAGACCATTATTCACAAGAGACATCATTTAGGTATAAGGATATACAAAACCTGAAAGTAAAAAAGGCAAAAAGACATGAGTGTATTAGTTTGGTATTGCTGCTATAGCAAGTTACCAAAAACATGGTGTAAAACAGCACAAACTTATTATCTTAAAGTTTTGGAGAAGAAGTCTGAAATGAATCTTATGTGGCTAAAATCAAAGCATTAGGAGGGCTGTGTTCCTTTCGGAGGCTCAAGGGTAGAATCTGTTCCTTGTCTTCTAGAGGCCATGTCCATTCCTTGGCTGTGGCACATTCCAGCAATCACATCTCTCTAACTTCTGCTTCTATGATCACATTTCTTTCTTTGACACTCCTAGTCAGCATATCTGAAGCACTGCCTTCAACAATGTAACTGCATTATTTTCACATGTATGTGGAATGTTACCCAAACTGATCATATATTGTGTCATAAAATAAATCTCCACATATTTGAATGAATTGAAATCATTGAGTATGGTATATAATCACACTGTAATTAAGTTTGAAATCAAAATTAAAAGATAACCAAAATATCCCCAAACATATGAAAATAACTCATGAAGCAAAAAGGATATAATAATGGCAGTTAGAAATATTTTGAATTGAATGATTCAAAAAATATTTTGAACTGAATATATGGCATCTTCAAACTTGTAGAATACAACTAAACCCATGCTAAGAGGTGAATTTATAACTATTCATACTTTATTATAAAAGAAATGTTAAAAATCAATTATCTAAGTATCCATCACAAAAGTTAGAAGAAAAAGTAAAATTAAACCCAAAGAAAGTAGAAAGATTAAAATAATAAAGATGAAACCAGACATTAATGAAATAAAATAGAGCAAATCACTGAAACAAAAATTTGGTTCATTGAAAGATTAATAAAATTAACAGACCCACATAAGATTGATCAAGAAAAAAAAAAAAAGAGTACAAATTACCAGAAGTAGGCATGAACGAGAAGACACAAGTAAATTTCCTATAGATATTTAAATATAGTTAAAAGATATTAAAACAATAATATATTACTATATTTGATATACAGGTGAAATGGACAAATCCATTGAAATCCACAATTTATCAAAATCTACACAAAAAGATATAAGATTATAAATAGTTTTAGATCTATTTGTAAATAAATGCCTTCCCAAAGAAAACTCTCCATGTCAGAGGCTTCATCAATGAAAGCAAAAGTTAAAGAGGAAATAACATCAATCTTAAGAATCTCTTTTAGAGAACAGAATGAGAGGGAACACTTTCCAGCTTGTCTTATCAATGAAGCCAGCATAACCTTGATAACCAAAATGCAACAAAGATATTACCAAAATAGAGGTCAATCTCTCTCTCACGAATACAGGTACAAAAAAAATTCTACAAAAAATATTAGCAATGTGAACCAGTAATGTAAATAAAAGGATAAGACATTACGGTAAATTGGGCTTATTACAGAAATGCAAGGTTGTTTCACATGAAAATAACCAATGTATAAACCACATTAATAGAATAATGAAAAAAAATCATACAATCATCTCAATAGATGCAGAAAAGTATTTGATTGAATCCAATGCTTCATGATTACAAACAAAACTCTTAGGAAACTAGGTCTAGAGGGGAACCGCTTTAATCTGATAAGTGATGTCTGCAAACTACTCTATGGTGAAATACTGAAAATTCCCTTGAGATTGAAATTACACAAAATTATGTTATTGCCTCTTCCCTTCAGCATTGTACTAGACATTTTTAGCCAGAGCAATAGAGCAAGAAAGGATGAAATAGGACAGTTTTTAGATGAGGAAATCCAAAAATTATAGAAAGTACAAAAGAATCTATAATTAAACAACTTAGATGAAAAAGTAAATTTAACTAGGTCTCTAGATAAAAAGTTAATATACATTCAATTGTATTTCTCTATATAAGCAGCACTAAAATTTGAAATAAAATAATAAAATGTATGATTTATTTACATCAATACCAAAAAATTCAGAAGTCTAGAATTAAATCCAACAAAAAATGCAGAAAGACTTTATATAGAAACATACAACACTGAGAGAAATGAAAGCAGACTGAAAGATTATTCAATGTTTGTGGATTAGAAGATTCAATATTGTAAAGATGTCAGTTCTTTACAATTGATCTATAGGTTCAATGAAAGCCCAATCAAAATCCCTGAAAAATAATTTTTCTAAAAATTAAAATATTGAATCTTAATTATGCATGGAAATGCAGAGGACCAAGAGTAGTCATGGTAATAGTGAAGAAGAATAAGCTGGGAGACTTACACAAGCAAATATTTACTATGAGGTTAGAGTAATTAAGACAATATTGTATTCTCTGGGGGATAAACAAATAGATCAAATAGTAGAAAGTCTAGAAATAGACCTATCAATAAATGATGACCTGATACATGACATTGACATTGTAGTGAAGAGTAAAAAGAATGGTAGTTTTAATAAATGTAATGGTTCAACTGGATATCCACTTGGAAAAAAGTGAATCTGACTCTTACCTAATGTCACACATGAAAATAAAATCCAGATGGGTTGTATATCTAAGTGTAAAAGGTAAAGCAGTTAAGCTCACAGGAAATAACAAAGGAGATATATTTAAGACTTTGGAGTAGGGCAGAGAGTTCTTAAAAAGGACACAAAAAGCATGAGCCAGAAAAGGAAAGACTGGAATTCATTAAAATAAACAGCTTCTCAGAAAAACACACAGTTAAGAGAATGAAAGGCCAGCCACTGTGAAAGTGTATATTTGGAATATATATATATATATATTTAACAAATATCTCATGTTCTCTGTATAAAAACAACTCATAAATTAATAAGTCATGGGCAAACGCATTTAAAAATGTGCATAGACTTAACATACATTTGAAAACGGAGTCTATCCAAATGGCCAATCAACAGTGGGCAAATAAGTTGTAGAATATTTAAAATAGAACATAAAAGATGAGAATACAGGAATTACTGCTACATACACAATATTGATGTATTTCATGCGCAGAGAAAATAAAGTATGAGGTATAGGAGTCCATTTATATAAAGTTTAAAATCACTGATGGTAACTTAGATCAGGGTGGTGGTTATCTTTGGGGAGGCACACTGGTGGTGGTGGGGAACACAAGGTAGAATTCTGAGATGTTGCTAACATTTTACTTCTTGATCTCTTACACATATGTTTTCACTTTGTGGAGATTGAGCTGGGCACTTATAATTTACTTTTATTTTCTATGCATGCTATATTACAATAAAAAGAAAACTTAGAAATAATAGGGACATCTGGGTGGCTCAGTCAGTTAAGAGTCTAACTTAGGCTCAGGTAATGATCTCACAGCTCATGAGCTTGAGCCCCGCATTGAGTTCTGTGCAGACAGCTCAGAGCCTGGAGCCTGCTTCAGATTCTGTGTCTTCCTCTCTTTTTCCCCTTCCTTCGCTCACACTCTGTCTCTCTCTCTTTCAAAAATAAATAAACGTTCTTGTCTTCTGCCTATTTCTTCACTGAATTAACAACTCAGGAAACAACAGATGTTGGTGAGGGTGTGGAGAAACGGGAACCCTCTTGCCCTGTTGGTGGGGATACAAACTGGTGCAGCCACTCTGGAAAACAGTGTGGAGGTTCCTTAAAAAATTAAAAATAGAACTACCTTATGACCCAGCAATAGCTAGCAACTAGCTACCCTATTTCCAGCAAATAGCTTTGTACTGGAAATTTATACAAAGGATAGGGGAGTGCTGATTCATAGGGACACATATACCCCAATGTTTATAGTGGTACTTTCAACAATAGTCAAATTATGGAAAGATCCTATATGTCCATATGTCCTATATGTCCATCAACTGATGAATGGATAAAGAAGATGTGGTTTATATATACAATGGAATACTACTTGGCAGTGAGAAAGAATGAAATCATGCCATTTGCAGCAAAGTGGATGGAACTAGAAGGTATTATGCTAAGTGAAATAAGTCAGTCAGAGAAAGACAGATGTATGTTTTCACTCATATGTGGATTTTGAGAAACTTAACAGAAGACCATGGGGGAAGAAAAAGGGGAAAAATAGTTACAGAGAGGGAGGGAGGAAAACCAGAAGAGACTCTTAAGCCCAGAGAACAAATTGGGGTGGTGGTGGGAGGGGAAAATGGGTGATGGGCACTGAGGATGGCACTGTTGGGATGAGCACTGGGTGTTGTATGTAAGTGATGAACCACGGGAATCTACCCCCAAAACCAAGAGCACACTTTACACACTATGTTAGCCAATTTGACAGTAAATTATATTAAAAAGATACAAATAAATAAAATAAGTAAACATTAAAAAAATAAAATGAAGTGATATAATACCTGAATGCAAAGTTGAACTCAGACTAGATCTTGATAATATATTTTTGGGCAATATAAGTAACTTGAATATTGTTTGGATATTAGATTAAATTAAAATATTTCTTAATTTTTTGAGGTATGATGGTATTGGAGTCTTTAAGGAGAGCATTTAAATTTCTATTAGAGAGAAGCTGAAGTAATTATTATGAATAAAGGGTCATGATGTTGGCAATATACTTTCAAAAGGTTCAGTAAAATATATATGAATACATGCATAGGTGTATCAGTACACACACTGATAAAGCAAATATAGTACAATGTTAACAAAAATATTAACAACTGTTGAATTTAGGCAGTGACAATACCTATGATGAATGTGCCAATCTTTTAACTTTGTTGTTTGTTTAAAAATATTTAGGGGCACCTGGGTCGCTCACTGGGTTAAGTGTCTGACTCTTTTTTTATTTATTTTTTATTTTTATTTTTTTTTACAAATAGTTTATTGTCAAATTAGTTTCCACATAACACCCAGTGCTCATCCCCACAAGTGCCCTCCTCCATGCCCACCCCCCCTCCCCCCCCACATCCATCAGTCCTCAGTTTTTGTCAGCATTCAAGAGTCTCTCATAGAAGGTTAAGTGTCTGACTCTTGGTTTTGGCTCACGGTTCTTGAGTTTGAGCCCCACATCAGGCTCTGCACTGACAACATGGAGCCTGCTTGGGATTCTTTCTCTCCTTCTCTCTTTTCACTACCCCCCACTCATGGTCTCTTTCTCTCAAATTAAAATAAACTTAAAAAATTTTATCGTGATAAATTTGGGGGAAAATTCTAAAGCATTAATATTCAGCTATATGTGGCTTGTGGGCTCGGAGTCCTGTGCCGTGGCTACCCAGGGCCAGAATATAATGTTGATTTTTGTATCCTCCAAACCTTTCTAGCTTATTATGCATCCCCTGGACACAGGAGGCAAGGCCCAGGCCAGCTGCTGCCTTGCTCAGTCACTCATGCTACCAGATGTCAAGCTTCATAGTCAGAAACCTCTCCTTTTTCTTGTCCTTCTCTCCTTGGTTCCTGCCTTCCTACCTTTCAATCTCTGCTCATGGAATCATATGGTCCAACTCAATGGTTCTGGAACCAGGAAAAGAGAAACAAAAAAATCAAATAAATGTATCACCCCCAATACACTGGAGGACACTCTAACAGAATTAAAACAATTCCTCTGTAGCCAGCATCATGGCAAAAGCTGGGCTCTCCACCACATGCAAAACACACTCTGCATGTAAATATTTTCAAATTGCCTTGTTAAAGAAAAGAGGAAACCCAGGCAGAGTCATATATCGTCCAGATGTATTAGATCAGAAGAATGAAAGCGGGAAAGGTCAGATACTCTTTCTGTAAAGGAGAGAATATCCGTATTACTTATAAAGGGCAGAATGAAGATTATACGGACAGGGAAACAGATACTAGCAGGCTGTCCCTGGAAAATTAATGGAGCACCGCAAGGTGCAAGCAGACAAAACCCTGGCCACCTGTGAAAGCGGGATGAAAAAAGGAGGAAAGGCTTCAGAACTACTCTTCTGTAATATGTGGGCTAGAGGCCCTCCCTGTAAGTACATGATTGTTAATTAGTCTTTAAATTTTTTTTTTTATGTTCTATTTATTTCTAGTAGAGAGAGAGAGAGACAGCATGAGCAGGGGAGGGTCAGCGAGAGAGGGAGTCACAGACTGAAACAGGCTCCAGGCTCCGAGCTGGCAGTCAGCACAGAGCCCGACGCGGGGCTCGAACCCACGAACCACGAGATCATGACCCAAGCGAAAGTCAGACGCTTAACCGACTAAGCCACCCAGGCGCCCCTGTTTATTAGTCTTAATGTCCCTTATGTATACTGCTGAGAAACACCAATAAAGAAAGTTTGTCTGACAAAAACAACATTTTGATGTCTGTGCTTCACTCAGTTTAAAATTTTCAGGAAAGCTAGATTTGTAATTTAGGCTTCACTGCTTGCTTATTAACGATGTGACCTTAGGCACATCACTGACCCTTGTGTGTCTCCATTTTTTATTTATAAAATGGGGGTATTATAGTCTGTACTTTGTGAGCTGGTTTTAGTGTCAAATTAGTTAATATGTGTAAAATGCTTACAATGCTGCCTGGAACAGACTAAGTGCCATCACTTTAGACTTTGATGATGGTGATGGTGTTAAGGAGGAGGGGGACAAGAAGAAAAGAAAGGGCAGCTGGAGGCAGAGGACTTCAGAGGCATTATTTTTCCTTTAGCCATCTTTCCTTACTTGTTTCTACTTCTGAAACCATCATTTCAGCCTCTAAACCCCAAATCTGGGAGTCATTGTTGACTTATTTTCTCTAAGATTTCTACAACTCAATTAATTAGTTGACATATTCTGTTGATTTTATTTTTGAGAAAGAGAGAGAGAGAGGCAGAGAGAGGGAGAGAATCTTTTTTATTTTTTTTAATGTAGTTTATTTTTGAGCGAGCACAGGGGAGGGAGGGGCAGAGAGGGAGAGGGAGAGAGAACCCCAAGTAGGCTCCTTGCTGACAACCCAGAGCCTGATGTGGGGCTCTATCTCACAAACTGTGAGATCATGACCCAAACTGAAATCAAGAGTCAGATGCTGAACTGACTGAGCCACACAGGCACCTCCAGGGGAGAGAGAGAATCTTAAGCAGTCTTCATGTGCAGCACAGAGTTCAAACCCACAAACTGTGAGATCATGACCTGAGCCAAAACCAAGAGTTGGATTCTTAATGTACTGAGTCGCCCAGGCATCCTTGATTTGACTTCATATTTATCACAGGCCTTCACTCCGAGTTTGTTTCTAACCTGAGAAATTGGCATGACTTTTTGATCTAATTGTCCCTCCAGTTTCCTCCACTCCATTATGTCTCTCCAATGCCATCAACTTGGGGAATGTCAAAACTTGTTCAAAAACCGTTCAGTGGCTGCCTGCTGTCTGGCAACAAAGTCTTTAATCTGGAATATTGGACTTGGAAAATTCTGACCTATATTTCTAGACATTATTATTATTATTAGTTTAGTTTATAGGTATGCACTGAAAGCTCTTTTCAAACTAGATTCTAACAGTTTGCTGAACGTTTTTCAGTTTTAGATTGCACAACTTTTAGCTAGATGTCCCGGGCAATTAGCCAGAGTTTCAGTTTCCTCTTTTGTAAAATAGAGATAATAATAGACTCTACTGTGGTTGTGAAGATTACAGGAGTTAATACATACAAAGGACTTAGCACAGTGCCATACATGAAGGGAGTACTCAATAAATGCCAGTCTGATGATGATGATGAATGCAATTGTTTATGCTGCCTTTTTACAGAAACTTTCCTCACCTCTGTTTTCTTTTGAAAAACAGGAGCTATCCTCCAAGTCTTATCTTTTCTCAAATCTGCCCATTTATAGAATGGTCTTTTTATCCCAACCGACCAGTTATCTTCTTTCCCTCCTCTGAACTCTCATGTGCTTCCCTTTCTTTTGAAAGAAAGAGCCACCCTAAACCACCCTGACTCAAGAACCATAACACAAATTCCCAGACAACCCCCTGAAGGTCAGGACTGATGCTTTACTTATCTTTGTGTCCCCTGCAGTATCTACCACGATCTACATGCAAGATTCTCAAAGGCCCCTTTAATTGATAATTTAACTATAATTGATTAATAAACTTAATTGATAAACTCAATTTGCTGGACCACCGTCATAACTCTTGCATTTGGATTTGATAGCCATAGAACTAGGGTTTAACTGCTACCTAAAGGCTCTAGCACCCATAGGGGACTACTGAATAGGAAAGCTCATCCTTACGACAACTGTAAAATTGTGTTATCCAAAACTTTGGAGAAAGTTTCATATTTTATATTTCCCTGTTCAGAGATACAGATAAAAATAATCAAGATGAATAATCAGAACTTTGTTGATATTGCTTTACACATATTGGGGGTGGAGGAAGGATTGCATTATAAACTTTTTAGTGTTGAAGCTGTAAATCTCAGTCTGATCTTGTTTTTTCCTCTTTCCGAAAAAGGGACTTTGCTCAACCTTACCTTTTTCTTTCTTATTTTAAAGTTTATTTATTTAGAGAGACAGAAAGAGTGGGTACGGGAGGCATAGTAGAGAGGTAGAGTATCCCAAGGAGGCTCCGCATTGTCACGGTGGAGCCTGTGTCGATCCCACAATGAGATCATGACCTGAACTGAAACCAAGGGTCCCATGCTCAACTGATTGCCACTGAGGCACCCCTTAAGCTTACCTTTCTCTTCTCTTTATGCTTCTGCAGCCCCTGTTTTTCACTGGGGTGTGGGATGGTGGTGGAAAGGTTGCTTCACAACCTGCGGAATTCTCTGGTGTGACCTGAAACTGGCTCCTGTACAAAGACGGCGCGGAGAGATGGAAGAAAGAGAGAGCCACGCCAGACTGCTGGTGGTAGGTTTAAGGAGCCGGGGAGCTACCACGTGACATCCACCCTAAGCAGCTGCACCTCCAGGAGATCTCGCACCTGCGCACCTGAAGCTTACAAATTTACGCAGAGGCCTTCGCCGGCTTCAGTCACGTGTACCGGACGTGTGCGCGGAGGGAACCTTTCTGATTGTTAGCATCCTCTCAAGAGGGGCTGGAGTGTTGGAGGAGGTTAAGGAGAGGGCGTGACCGCCTACAGACTGGAGAGCTGGGGCGTTTCGAGGCTCCTCGCCCCCTCCCCTGATCTTGGAATGCATGTTCTGCCACCATTGCCACAGTGGGAGCCATTTTCATGAACACAGCCTTGGCAGAGTACCGTGTCGTTGAGACCGTCTGTATGGCATATAAACTCAGAAGATTCTGGCGGGTGGGTGCGGAGATCTACCGGAGTTGCAGCCGCGCAGGACGTGCCTCCTACGGAAGCGCTCTTACTTATTAAACCTGCTACTTACCAATCTTTAGTGGTGGCTTCTTCGTTCTCTCCTTGCCCTCTGTGTGTGTGTTGGGGGGGGGGGGGGTCAGTTTGCGAACCAAAAGGGGACTGTAAGGACTACAGAGGGAGCCCTTCATTCCCTTCTCAGGATAAGACTCTAAATTCATTCCCTTCTCTGCACCCTGAAAAGCTTTAGCTGCAGATAGCTGCTGATTCCAGGCTTCAGATGAAACGCGACAGCCTTTCTCAAGCCAAAGCAGGAACTGTTTTCTCAGTGGGCTGTTAAGCATGAACACTGGGTTCCCCGGAGCACCCTTAAACAAACCAGACCACTTGGGCAAGGTTTTGAAAAACCAAAAAGGTAAGATAATGGAGGACATAATTTGTTTTCAGATTTATGTTTTTGATGATATTCTTCTGTAGATTGTAAATCTAAGGATCCATGCTCGATAAACTAGGTAAGTGAGGACAAATCTGGCTTAGCCCAAGGAAATTATTACAGATTCATGGCCTGGTGCTTAGATGCTCTTCATGTTAGTAGTATCAACAGATTGCTTATGCACTATCTACTACAAAAAGGCCGGGTCACATCATGTCTTACCTGGAGCTACTACACACTCATGCTTAAAAACTGCTGACTTACCCAGGTAATAGAATCTCTTTTAAAGATATCTTTCTCATGCATTTACTTTCCAGACAGCCAAATACCAGGCTGCTAACAAATGAGTTGTTTGTACTTTAAAAGTTTACTGTTCCAGTTTAGAACATTCTTGATGGCATTTTATATTCTCTTTGCAGTGCAGTCAGCTGATTCATGCTGTATTCTGAAGGTTATGAGTCTCCATGTGATGTTAAGAACTATACGTCTGAACCATTAAAGAAGTATATAAAATGCAGTTTTGCTCAGTGGAGGTATATGAACCAGAAGTATTTCATTTTATGCCATGGCTCTAGCTCTATTTGTAGCTTTTCAGCATTGACAGTTCTACTTTCTTTTACTTTTGGAGTTATAGCTGTCTTCCGTGTTGGAAAACACAGACCAAGGTTGCTACCAGATGAACTCTTTATATTTATTATATGTGTTTTCAGTTCGACTTACAAATGCCACAGTTTGCTGAGTTAATGGTATACGTAAGGTTTTCTGCTAGATATGCCAAGACCTAGGTAGAGTCCCTATTCTTTGGGAACTTGTAAGTACACCCATAACTGAAATGCATGCTAGAATGTGTTAGAGATTATTAGAAAAATATAAAGCATTAGAGAGATTCAAGCAAGGGAGAGAACATATTTGTTTGGGAGATATGAAAAAAAAAGCTGCCTAAAAAATCTTTTAAGATGTGTACTGAAAGATAAACAGGTGGAATTGTAAAGGAGATCCAAGGGGTAAAGGAAATCCAAGAAAATCATGGATTTGGCCACACAATCTGGGAAAGTGTGGAGTGCCTTTAAAGAACAGAGGTTGTCATGGGGGGGCTCATACAGGAGTGGGGGGGCTGTACCCACCTAAGATTCTTGCTCCCATCTCCAGTATATTATTCCTAGAGAGTGACCACCTGACCAAAGGCTGTGGTTTCCCGATTCTCTTGGAATACAGGTTGCCATGATGGGCTATATCCTGACATCATATGCCAGTTAGCTCTTGATTGTGAAGGTGACTTTGAAAGCTACATGCTGCAGTTGGTATAGCCTCTGAATGATTGGGTAGAGCAGACCACTCTTTCCTTTCCCTTTCCTGCCCCAAGTGGGAACACTCAAGTGTACTTAGCTGAGCAAGAAAAAGAATTCTTCAATGTGTTTGTGTCTTTTGGGGGTTTCTTAAGGAGGCTGGAGTTTACCTATTTAATGTGATAGTTAAAAGGGAAAGCTAGTCCTGACCCATGGTTTTGAGAGACAGCGTCATATAGTGGAAACAGCTCTAGGCTAAAAACAGGGGTTTCATTTGTTCATTTATTCACTTATTCATTAATTCGTTTCATATTTACTGAGACTTTTATAGCCTGCCATATCTTGAACTAAATGCTGGGAATGCTGTGATTAATAATGCATAGTTCATGGCCTTATGAAGCTTACAGTGGAGTGCAGGAGAAATAGAAAACAAACACACACCCACTGGGTTGTAATGATCGACTAGACTGCCTTACACCAGCAGTATCAGCATCACTCAGAAGCTTGTTAAAATGCAGAATCTCAGGCCCCACTCCAAATCAGTGGAATCAAATTCTGCATTAACAAGATTCTTCAGGTGATTTGCATGCACCTTAAGATTTGCCAAACACTGGGAAAATGTTTGATAGGGACATGCATTTGGGTAGTGGGAACCCAAATGAAGCACAATTAGTCCAAACTTTTATTGAGACTTTTCAGAAGGCTTCTTAGACTAGGTGATCGCCAAACTGACTTCTGAGCAGACATGTTTTAGTTGCTTTAATTGGGTGAAGTTTTGGTTTCCTTCTCTGCAAAAATAAGGATAATATTCCAAGGTAGTTTTGAGCCTCGGGACTTTCCAAGGTTGTTTTGAGGCTCAAAAAAACAATATATAAAAGTGCTTTCAGTACTTTAAAGCTGTATTTAAAAATGGAAAATGTTTACTTTTTTCATTTGCACTTGGAGTATAGGAAAACATTGTATTCTTTGGTATAGTAATGCACTTTAGACAGTATTTAGTAAGAAAAAATTATACTTTATGGATTCTTTGGAGGATATGCAGACTGAAAGATAATTTATTTTCCTCCTACTTATAGTGGAACAGTGTAACATCTGAAAAATAGGTCAAGTATGTTGGTCAAATAGGATGTCTCCTGGGGTTGAAAAGTGCATTCCCTTGGGCCTTGTAGTCTAGACTTTAACCATTTGTGCCCTTGCATAGAGTTTACCCAAAATATAAAAACAGTGGGGAGGGACTTTCTTTTGACTAAGACCAACATTAATTTTGACACACAAAAAAAATTGAATTGAGTGAGTTTATTCAGAATTAATAGGACTGTAGAAGGTTAATTAAAAACAAAGAACAAGAATTAATTAATGATTTTAGCGATCCAGTAATACAGTCTTCACACAGAACTTCCTCACCACCACCAAGTATTTTTATTGTTTTTCAGGCAAGGCTCCAGTAATGTATGGCCCAGCCACATAAAGTAACCTATTCATTTATGCTTCTCTTCTTTTGCACATATTTTTCTTTGCCTAGGATATTCTTCCTTTTCTGGATCACCTGGGCTACCTGGCCCATTTGATGATTTTTCTAAAAACTCCATTTAGGCATGATGTCCTGACAGTATGAAGCTTTTATTGACTAATGAAGGCTAGTTAGACTCCCCTTCCTCTATAGTCTCATGAAAAGTATATTGAGTTACACTGTGATCATTATTCCGTGTGTGTTACTTCCTTCCTACCCCTAGTATCTGGCACAGTGCCCAGCACATAGTAAGTCCTAAGTAAATGTTGAATGAATGGAGAAAGGCTAGCAAGTTTAAGAGTGAACCCATAAGCAGAAACTATTAATACTCATAGAAGTTTGGTTACTTGTTGATGCCACTTCCAAAGAGAATTCTGTCAAATAATAGTCTAAGAACATGTAACAAGAAGTGGTCATTCACAGATCTTAGATATTCTATTTAAAACATGGTTAGATATAAAGATATATGTAACATCACAAATTCTAACTCAGAAATATTGCTTTTAGATTTTATCCTAAATTAAGAATGTGCACCAAGATCTAGCTACAGAGATGTTCATTTTATTCAGTTTATAATATTTAGATGAGCTAAATGACCAACAACTGAGAATTAGTTAAATCGGGACACAAAATTAAAAGTGAAAGTGTAAAATATATTTGTTAATTTGGAAAGATATTCATATTATTTCAAATGTACAAAGCCGGTTATGAAGTGGTATATTTGCTCACTTGGCATTTTATTAGGAGAAGAATTTGCATGCTTGGACAGGGAAGCTTGGGGAAAAAATATTCACTAAAATGTTAACAGATATTTTCTCTGGTTGGTAAAATTAAGGGTCATTTTGATTTTTGTTCCCTTCACCTATAATTGTTTCACATGCTCCCGCTAGTGTGGATTAATTGGATAACCAATGTTTAAATTATAAAAGGAATCATAAACAGTTTTGGAACAAACCATCCCCCTGCAGAGCTCTTGAGACTCTCACATCTTTTAACATTCCCTACATTCTATTCTTGTACAAGTCTTTCTCTTCCTCTCGTGGGTTCCCAGATAATAACAGGCTGGTAAAGGGACAGGATGGAATTAAGGAACAAAAGGAAGAGGAGTCTAACCCATTCTTTGCATATTGCCCACACTTAGCTGGGGAGTTTAATCACCAGAAGTCAAGTTTTGGGTAGGCTGGGTTGTCCATTTGGGTCACTGATAGCAGGACTTGGAGTGGAGAATAAGATGTGAACCAGGTGCTAAAGTTGTTGACAGGTGAGAGGGTGTGTGGCTGTTCTTAGATCTGATCAGGAGGATTGAACAGTAGAAACTCAACGTTCTTCAAAAGAACATGGCTCCCCTCCCCGCCTCCCCCTGAGAAAGTAAGAGAATCTGATTCTGGAAGCAGCAATGAGAAATAAGACAGTTACCATACGTGTCTATAGACCCTGATGTACATGAGGTGTGAGAATAAACTGGTACCTTTTCAGGGGGTCACAGGGGATATGGAGTCCTGGGAGAGTGAGGTTTCACTTAAGGGAGGGATGCTGTTGTTCAGACCCACTGAATTTGCATCTCAAGCTCAAGGGCAGTGGGTGTCCCAGGGGTTGCTCAAAAAGGATAAGACATGATTCCTGGCTTTAGGTAACTTGTTCCAACTAGGAAGCCACACTGAACATACACAAAACACCTGGAAAACATTGTGATGCTGAGCTGTAGCAATGGGCTTTCAACTTTAGTCTTTAAGAACAGCCCAGCCTTGGTCTTTAAAACCATTTGTAAGTTTTTGAATTCATTATCCTTTGAACACAATCCCTGCCTCTAAGTCCTTCTCCTCTCTTGGCCGGTCTTTCACCCAGCATGGTCAAAGTCCATGTCACGAAAGAGTTAGACTGTGACTCTCAGTGAAGCAGGGATCCAGAGAAGACAGATCAGAGTGGTAGGAAAGAACTAGAATGGGGATGATGCATGAGACTGACTTACCGGTTCTTAAAAGATGCATAAGGCTGAATTTCTAGACACTGGAAACAACACAAGCAAAGATACAACAGTGGAAATGAGTGTGATATGAATATTATAAAATGTTTGCATGATAAAGGTGTTTCTATCTTTCTTACCCTTTATTTTAAAATTAAGTTTATTGAGGTATAATTCATATACAATGAAATTCATTCTTTATAGTGTACAGTGTAAGAGTTTAAAAAATTTTTTAATACTGTTTTCATTATTGAGACAGAGAAACAGAGCATGAGTGGGGGCAGAGAGTGAGGGAGACACAGAATCTGAAACAGGCTCCAGGATCTGAGCTGTCAGCACAGAGCCCAATGCGGGGCTCAAACCCACGAACCGTGAGATCATGACCTGAGCCAAAGTAAGACGCTTAACTGACTGAGCCACCCAGGTGCCCCAGATTTTGTTAAGGTTAGCAGTCATGTACCCGGTATCACAAGATACAGAATAGCAATGTCCAATAGAAATGCAATATAAATTACATATGTAAATTTACATTCCTAGTAGTCACATTAGAAAGGTAAGAAGAAACAGGTAAAATTTATTTTAATAATATATTTTGTTTAACTAAATGCATAAAATGTATCACATTTCAATATGTAATCAATATAAGAGTTATTGATAGATTTTACATTATTTTTTATCGAAAGTTACTGAAATCTGATGTGTCTTTTATATTTACAGCACATCTCAGTTCAGACTATTCACACCTCAAATGCTAATAGTCATGTGTGTCTAGTGGCTACTGTGTTCAACTGTGTAGATAGATTATTCCCCTCATACCAAAAAGTTCTCTTGTGCCCCTTTCAAGTCGCTTTGTTTTTCTGCAGTTCTGGCACCTGACCACTATTAATCTGTTTCCTATCCCTACAGCATTAATTAGGGTTCTCCAGAGAAGCAGAACCAAAGGAATGCATATACCTCTGTCTATCTCTCACTATCTCTAATTATCTAGAGAGATTTATTTTAAAGAATTGGCTCACATGACTGTGGGTATACAAGTCTAAAGTCTGCAGGGAAACCCTAAGGCTGGAGACCTAGAGTTGGTGTTGCAGCTCAGATCTGAAGGTAGTATGAAGGTAGAATTAGTACTCTCCCAGGGTCATCAGTCTTTTCTTTTAAGGTCTTCATCTGATTGGATGAGGCCCACCCACATTATGGAGGATAATCTGCTTTACTCAGAGTCTGCTGATTTAAATGTTAATCACATCTAAAAAATAACTCACACCCCATAATTTTAGCAATTCCACTTCTGAGTATATATCCAGAATAATTGAGACCAAGATCTTAAAGAGATACCTGTACACTTAATAGCATCATTTATAGCGTCATTATTCACAGTTGCCAAAAGGTGGAAACAACCCAGTGTCTGTCAACAGATGAATGGAAACATGATATATACATACAAAGGATTATAGCCATAAAAAGGAAATTCTTTTTTTATTTCTTTTTTATTTTTTTAGCTTTCTCATCTCTATTTTATTTTATTTTTTTTACAAATAGTTTATTGTCAAATTAGTTTCCACATAACACCCAGAGCTCATCCCCACAAGTGCCCTCCTCCATGCCCATCCCCTGCCCCCATATCCATCAGTCTTCAGTTTTTGTCAGCATTCAAGAGTCTCTCATGGTTTGCCTCTCTCCCTTTCCTCCACGATTTCCCCCCTTCTTCTCCCCCTTGTTCCTCAGTTAAGTTCCTCCTAATCCTCCTATACGTGCAAACATATGATATGTGTCCTTCTCTGCCTGACTTATTTCGCTCAGTATAACACCCTCAAGGTCCGTCCATGTTGCTACACAAGGCCAGATTTCATTGTTTCTCATTGCCATGTAGTATTCCATGGTATAGAGAAACCACATCTTCTTGATCCATTCATCTGTTGATGGACACTTAGGCTCTTTCCATGTTTTAGCTATTGTGGAGAGTGCTGCTATGAACATTGGGGTACATGTGCTCCTATGCCTCAGCATTTCTGTATCCCTTGGGTAAATTCCTAGCAGTGCTATTGCTGGGTCATAAGGGAGTTCTATTGTTAGTTTCCTGAGGAACCTCCACACTGTTTTCCAGAGGGGCTGTACCAGTTTACATTCCCACCAACAGTGTAGGAGGGTGCCCGTTTCTCCACATCCTCGCCAGCATCTAGAGTTCTCTGATTTGCTCATTTTAGCCACTCTGACTGGCGTGAGGTGGTATCTCAGTGTGGTTTTGATTTGTATTTCCCTGATGAGGAGGGATGCTGAGCATCGTTTCATGTGTCTGTTGGCCATCTGGATGTCCTCTTTGGAGAAGTGTCTGTTCATGTCTTCTGCCCATTTCTTCACTGGGTTGTTTGTTTTTCGGGCGTGTAGTTTGGTGAGTTCCTTATAGATTCTGGATATTAACCCTTTATCTGATATGTCATTTGCAACTATCTTTTCCCATTCCGTTGGTTGCCTATTAATTTTCTGGGTTGTTTCCTTGGCTGTGCAGAAGCTTTTAATCTTGATGAGGTCCCAACAGTTTATTTTTGCTCTTGATTCCCTTGCTTTTGGGGATGTGTCAAGTAAGAAGTTGCTGCGGTGGAGGTCAAGGAGGTTGTTTCCTGCTTTCTCCTCTAGGGTGTTGATAGTTTCCTGTCTCACGTTCAGGTCCTTTATCCATTTTGAGTTGATTTTTGTGCATGGTGTGAGAAAATGATCTAGTTTCATTCTTCTGCATGTTGCTGTCCAGTTCTCCCAACACCATCTGTTAAAAAGGCTGTCTTTTTTCCATTGGATATTCTTTCCTGCTTTGTCAAAGATCAGTTGGCTGTATACTTTTGGGTCCACTTCTGAGTTCTCAATTCTGTTCCATTGGTCTATGTGTCTGTTTTTGTGCCAATACCATACTGTCTTGAGGATGACAGCTTTGTAGTAGAGGCTGAAGTCTGGGATGGTGATACCTCCCGTTTTGGTTTTATTTTTCAGTATTACTTTGGCTATTCGGGGTCTTTTGTGGTTCCATACAAATTTTTGGATAGTTTGTTCTAGTTTTGAGAAGTATGCTGGTGCAATTTTGATTGGAATTGCATTGAATGTGTAGAGTGCTTTAGGTAGTAATGACATCTTAACTATATTTATTCTTCCTATCCATGAGCATGGAATGTTTTTCCATTTCTTTGTGTCTTCTTCAATTTCCTTCATAAGTTTTCTATAGTTTTCATCATACAGATCTCTTGTATCCTTGGTTAGGTTTATTCCGAGGTATTTTATGGTTTTTTGTGCAATTGTGAATGGGATCAGTTTCTTGATTTCTCTTTCTGTTGCTTCATTATTGGTGTATAAAAATGCAACCGATTTCTGTACGTTGATTTTGTACCCTGCAACTTGGCTGAATTCTTGGATCAGTTCTAGTAGGCTTCTGGTGGAGTCTGTCGGGTTTTCTATGTAGAGTATCATGTCATCTGCGAAGAGTGAAAGTTTGACTTCCTCTTTGCCAATTCTGATGCCTTTGATTTCCTTTTGTTGTCTGATGGCTGATGCTAGGACTTCCAGCACTATGTTAAACAACAGTGGTGAGAGTGGACATCCCTGTCGTGTTCCTGATCTCAGGGGGAAAGCTCTCAGTTTTTCCCCGTTGAGGATGATGTTAGCTGAAGGCTTCTCATAGATGGCTTTGATGATGTTTAAGTAGGTTCCTTCTATCCCAACTTTCTCGAGAGTCTTTATTAAGAAGGGATGCTGTATTTTGTCAAATGCTTTTTCTGCATCTATTGACAGGATCATATGGTTTTTATCTTTTCTTTTATTGATATGATGGATCACATTGATTGATTTGCGAATGTTGAACCAGCCCTGTAACCCAGGAATGAATCCCACTTGATCTTGGTGGATGATTCTTTTGATATGCTGCTGGATTCGATTTGCAAGGATCTTGTTGAGAATTTTTGCATCCGTATTCATCAAGGATATTGGCCTATAGTTCTCTTTTTTTGTTGGATCTCTGTCTGGCTTGGGAATCAGAGTGATGCTGGCTTCATAAAATGAGTCCGGGAGTTTTCCTTCGACTTCTATTTTTTGGAATAGCTTGAGAAGAATTGGGATTAATTCTGTTTTAAATGTCTGGTAGAATTCCCCAGGGAAACCATCAGGTCCAGGGCTCTTATTTGTTGGGAGATTTTTGATCACTGATTCGATTTCTTCACTCGTTATGGGTCTGTTCAGGTTTTCTATTTCTTCCCGTGTGAATTTTGGTAGTGAGTGTGTGTTTAGGAATTTGTCCATTTCTTCTAAGTTGTCCAATTTGTTGGCATATAATTTTTCATAGTATTCCCTGATAATTGCTTGTATTTCTGAGGGGTTGGTTGTAATAAGTCCATTTTCATTCATAATTTTGTCTATTTGGGTGCTCTCTCTTTTCTTTTTGATAAGCCTGGCTAGAGGTTTGTCAATTTTGTTTACTTTTTCAAAAAACCAACTCTTGGTTTCATTGATCTGTTCAATTGTTTCTTTGGTCTCTATGTTGTTTATTTCTGCTCTAATTTTTACTATTTCTCTTCTTCTACTGGGTTTAGGGCGTTCTTGTTGCTCTGCCTCTAGCTCCTTTAGGTGAGCTGTTAGATTTTGGACTTGTGCTTTTTCTAATCTCTTGAAATAGGCCTGGAGAGCAATGTACTTTCCTCTTAGGACTGCCTTGGCCGCATCCCATAGATTTTGAATTGTTGTGTTTTCATTTTCATTTGTTTCCATATATTTTTTAATTTCCTCTCTAATTGCCTGATTGGCCCATTCATTCTTTAGAAGGGTGTTCTTTAACCTCCATGTTTTTGGCGGTTTTCCAGACTTCTTCCTGTAATTGATTTCAAGTTTCAAAGCATTGTGATCTGACAGTGTGCATGGTATGATCTCTATTCTTTTATATTTATTGAGGGCTGCTTTATGTCCCAGTATGTGATCTATCTTGGAGAATGTGCCATGCGCACTTGAGAAGAAAGTAAATTCCCTGGCCTCAGGATGTAAAGTTCTAAATATATCCGTCAGATCCATCTGGTCCAATGTGTCTTTCAAGTCCATTATTTCTTTAGTGATTTTCTGTCTGGTTGACCTATCCATTGCTGTAAGCGGAGTATTAAAGTCCCCTGCTATTAGCACATTCTTATCTATAAGCTTGTTTCTGTTTGTGATTAATTGTTTTAGATATTTAGGTGCTCCCATATTCGGTGCGTAGACATTTATGATTGTTAGTTCTTCCTGATGGATGGACCCTGTAATTATTATGTAGTGCCCTTCTTCATCTCTTGTGATTGTCTTTAATTTAAAGTCCAGTTTGTCTGATATAAGTATCGCTACTCCGGCTTTCTTTTGATTTCCTGTAGCATGATATATATTTCTCCATCCCCTTACTTTTAATCTGAAGGTATCTTCCCGTCTAAAATGAGTTTCTTGTAGACAGCATATTGATGGATTTTGTTTTTTAATCCATTCTGCTACCCTATGTCTTTTGATTGGAGCATTCAGCCCATTTACATTCAGTGTTATTATTGAAATATGTGGGTTTAGAGTCTTTGTATCTTTTGTAGGGTTCATGTTTGTGGTGGTGTCTCTGGTATCTTTGTTCCTTGCAACCTTTCCTTCAGAGCATCCCCCTCAGGATTTCTTGTAGGGCTGGCTTCGTGGTGACAAATTCTTTCAATTTCTGTTTATTTGGAAAGGTTTTTATCTCTCCTTCTATTTTGAATGACAGGCTTGCTGGATAGAGGATTCTTGGCTGCATATTTTTACTGTTCATCACATTGAAGATTTCCTGCCATTCCTTTCTAGCCTGCCAAGTTTCAGTAGATAGGTCTGTCACCACTCTGATAGGTTTCCCTTTGTATGTTAGGGCCCTTTTCTCCCTAGCTGCTTTCAAAATTCTCTCTTTGTCCTTGTATTTGGCCATTTTCACTATGATATGTCGTGCAGAAGATCGATTCAGGTTACGTCTGAGGGGAGTCCTCTGAGCCTCTTGTACTTCCACATTTACTTCCTTCCCCAGGTCGGGGAAGTTCTCTGCTATAATTTGTTCCAGGACTCCTTCAGCACCTTTCCCTCTCTCTTCCTCTTCTGGGATTCCTATGATACGGATATTGTTGCGTTTGACCGTATCGCTGAGCTCTCGAATTCTTCTTTCCTGTTCCTGGATCAGTTTGTCTCTTTTTTTGTCAGCTTCTTGTTTTTCTATAATGGTGTCTTCTAAATCACTTATTCTCCTTTCTGCCTCTTCAATCCGTGCATTGGAGGCCTCTAATTTATTATGGATCTCATTTATCGCATTTTTTAATTCTTCATGCCTATTTTTATTTTCCATTCTGTCTGTAGCCATAGTTTCTTTGATGTCCCCTATGTTTTTTTCAAGCCCAGCTATTAATTTTACCATTATTATTCTAAAATCTTGTTCAGTGATGCTGCTGATATCTGTTTTGAGCAGTTTATTAGCTGTCATTTCTGCTTGGAGTTTCTTTGGAGGAGAGGTCTTTCGTTTCGTCATTTTAGTTAGCTTTCTGGCTCTTGTTGGTTTTAGAGACCTGTTAATGCTCTCTGTATCTATTAGCGCTGCTATATCCAAGAAGACTCTTTGACTGTCCAGGGCCTATCCTTTCAGAGAGTGTTTTTTGAATGGTATCTCTGGGTCTCTCTTGTTGGGACCTTGGTTATTTTATTTTCCTATTCGTAGTGATATTTGGGACTTTCAACCTTGTGTAGTCTGGCTTGTTTCTTGAGGTAGCCCTGCAAATGAAAACAGACAGACCAATACACAGGGAGCAGGAGCACACAAACGCACAGGCTAATTCAACTAACATGCAAAGTGAGTGGGAAAATGAGAAAGTTAAGAGAAAAGACGGAGGAGGTAGGGTGAATAATAGGGAGTATAAAATACATAAAAGGGTCAAAAAGGAGAAAAGAAAAGGAAAAAAGAAGAAAACTGATGGACAAAGAACGATTTAAAGCATATAACCGGATTTCCCAGCTACAGTTATATAGCCGTGTGTATGCAGTGATGGTTGAAGAACATAGAGAAAGAGAGAGAAGACAGGGCGGGGATGAGGCAAAATTGGAAATAGAATGAACAGGCAGAAGGGATAAGAAGCTTTTTCCAAAGAGCTAAAGGGCGGAATATGGTTGGATAGGTGAGAGAAGGACGCTGGTGTTATCCAGAGAAACTATATAGTCTAATTACTCCTGAGAGAAAGAGATGAAAATTTCGCTAAGTGTAGAATTTACATCTACAGAATGGACTCGTTGTGATTGTTTAAGCAAGCTGGCGACCAGAGTTAATCAGGTCAGTGTTCTGGGGAAAAAAGAGAGAAAAGAGAAAGAAGAAGGAAAAAAGAAAAAATAAAAAAGGGAGGAGGGCAGCTCTCAGGCAGGGATGGGCGTGGCGTGATCCAATGCCTCAGGCGGGAGCTCTGCCTCGGCCGTTGTGGGGAGGAGAGTGACAGTGCTCCAGTCCCTTCTTGAACCAAGCGCTGCACCTTGCTTTTTTGGGCGTGTAAACTCCCCGTACCGGTGGCACAGCCAAAGTTGGTTGCACTCTTCAACCCAGGCCAGGTCCAATCTCCAAATCCCAGTCTGCGCGCCCCGCTGAAATTGCCTTTGACACAGCTTCCCAGGCAACCCCCTTGGGCAATTCCAGGCCCCTGCCGAGCTCTGGTTGTGGAGTCAGAATCGGTGCTTCCTTCTCTGGGTCGGGCTGGCGCGCATGGGCGGGGGCTTGCCTGCCGGGTGCGCGGAGCCTGAGCCCACTGGAATGAGGAAAACCAGGTCCCTCTATGGCTCATCACCCGAAACATGACCTCACAGGCAAATTTCCCAGTTTTTAGCTCTTTGCCTTCCCTCTCGAGTTCCAGCCAGCCAGGGGCGCGGATGCCCGGTGTCTGCGTGGCTCTTTCAGGGGCCCCAGCCGCCCGGGAGCTACAATGGCGGCAGGCGCGCCACCGCTCTGAAGTCCAGCCGCCAGGAGCAGCACAAAGAAGCAGTCTGTGTGCTCAGCACCCCCGGGACCAGTTGGCACGAGGGGACCTGGTGTGCAGGTATTTGGCAAGTATGGTCTTTCTATGCACCGAGCGGAGGTTTTTCCCCCCGAGCGGAGGTTCTTCTGTTTCAGACTCTCTCTTTTTCCCCTCTCACTCCCCGTAGAGGGTAGAGGGGGATCGCCTCCCACCCTGGAGTCTCCGATCCCGGCCCGATTTTATCTTCCCCGGTTCGCACTCACGTTAGAAGGCTCTCTCAGTGGATTCTGCGTCCTTTTTCTCCCAATCTCTCAGGTTTTGTAAGGTTTCCAATGGTTTCAGATCTTTTCCGTGTGATGTATGGGCGCAAGTGCAAGTACGGAGCTCCTTACTCCTCCGCCATCTTGCTCTCTCTCTCAAAAGGAAATTCTTACACATGCTACAACATGGATAAACCTTGAAGAGATGCTAAGTGAAAAACGCCAGCCACAAAAAGACGTGCTATATGATTTAACTTATATGAGGTACTGAGGCTAGTCAAATTAATAGAGATGGAAAGTAGAAGTGTGGTTGCCAGGGGCTGGGGACAGAGCAAAAAGGGGAGTTATTATTTAATGGGTATAGAGTTCAGTTTTTCAAGATGAAAAGAATCCTGGAGATTGGTTGCACAACAATGTGAATGTACTTAACACTTCTGAACTGTACACTTAAAAATGTTTAGAATGGTAAATTTTATGTTACATGTATTTTACTTCAAAAAATATACCTTCATAGCAACATGTAGAGTGATGTTGGTACCAGAAACTTGGTACTGTGACCTTGCCAAGCTGACATGTAAAATTAACTATCATAGTATACTTTTCCCTTTTCTAGAATATCAGATAAATTGAACCACACAATATGTAGTCTTCTGTGGCTGCCTCTTTCACTTAACATACTGCTTTTGAGATATAGCCATACTGTTCGATTTATCAGAACCTTCTTCCTTTTTATTACTGACTAGTATTCTACTGAATAGATATACTATAATTTTCCTAACTATGTACCAGTTGATGGACTTTTGTGTTGTTTTCAGGGTTTTGTTTTTACTATTAAGGCTGATATGAACATTCACTTACAGGTCTTTGTTTCTAGTTCCTTTTGAGCAAACATTTAAATCAATACATCATATAGAATGCTTGTAGCTGCAAAGTACAGAAAGTAAGTTCAAATCAACTTAAAATATAGAAATTTATTACCTCATTAATAAGAGTCTAAAAGAAGGATGGCTTTTAGGGTGGTTAATTCCGCTGATCAACAACATCATCAAAGACCCAGGATCTTCCTCTCTTTCCTCTATTTTCCTGTGTGTTGGTTTGTCTTTGAGCTGCCCTTCCTCCTCGTCATAAGATAGCTGTGACAGCACCAAACATTTTACCCAGATACAACAATGTCCAGAGGTAGAGGATGGAGCTGTCTTTTCCTCATGTTTTTTTCTGAAGGTCAAGGAATCTTGCCCAGAAGCACCCCAGTGAACTATCACTTTTCATTTGTTCGGGTTGTATCAAATATCCAGAATTGCATCAAATGATTAAAGCAAAGACAGTGGGGCCCCTTTAGTTAGCTTAGAGCATTCAGAACCCAATATATTACTTTGGGATGAGGCTCATATAATTTCCCCTAAAGCACATACGTGTGTAGAGGAGAGTAGACGCCTGAATAAAGCCAGAGTTTGCCAGCAGGAAGAGTAAATCAATGTTGGATAGACCAGGTCCATGCCATTAAGTCTGTCCCATGCCACTTTAATACTGGTGTACTGTTGCTAATGTGTGACACATTTCCTGACATACTTTCACAACCATTTTTCTATTTTTCCTAAAAGCTCGACAATAACAAAAAGAAACCCCACTCCCGTCCTTTAGAATAGATAACTGAAAATTGTACTTGTTCCTCCTTCAAGACTCAGTTTTAAATCATTTCAATCATTTATTCAATAATAATCTGCTGAACTCTTACTCGGTGGAAGCCTTTGCAAGGCAAATAAGGAAGGATAAAATTAAAATTCCTGTTCTTATCACTTTACAGTTTAGTTTAGAAGACAAGTTAAAAGTGATAAGTTAAATAATTGCAGAGAAGATCTAAACAGTGGTTCTACATAACTGTGCAGAGCTGGTGCAGGCAGGCTGATGATTAATGGTTAAATGACAGTAAGTACTGTGGCGGTTCAGAGGAGGACAAGATACCTGCGGGCTGGAACCGGCTGAGAAGGCTTGCCAGCCGAGGAGGGATTATAGCTGGGTCTTGATAGATAGGATTTACAGAGGTAGACAGGAGAGAGGGCGGGCCCTCAGCTGTAGCATCAGGAACTATTTGGACAGACTGGAGGAACAGTATGATATTTGCTTACATCCAAGATGTAGAGTGGACTCTCCAAATAGATTTTTTTCACTCATTCGTCAGATAAAATTTTTTATGTGCCGCTTATGTCCCAGGCTCTGTTCTCGGCAGAAAGGATATTGCAAACAGACACAAATCCCAGTCCTTATAGAGGCTGTATTCAAGGAAAGGAATATAGACAGCCATACAATAAGAAAAATATATCTCCCATTAAGTATAGTAGAGACAACTCAGGGGAAAGGAGGGGCAGGATATTATGATTTTATGGATGAGTCTAGACCTGGATATCTGAATTGGCTTCTCTCCCACATGTGCACAGGGAAACAGGGAGAATGGATGACCTCAAAGGTTTGGAGGCAGAGGCAGATGGTGGTGTCAAGGCTGTGAATGTGGCAGGGGAAGAAGGGTGGAGGTCTTGCCAGCATCACACAGGGATGAAGGCCCCCTCTTTATTCCTGCTAATGGTGAGGGGGAGGCCAGGGAAGACTCAGAATTACCCAGAGCTCATAGGGCTCCTGGCCTCTTCCTTATTCCTGCCATTGGAGATGAGAAGTTGGGAGGGATAGCCTTATTCTTTACAATTAGTAGGAGTTAAAGTTGGAAAGGTAGGTTGGAGCCAGGTTTTCGAGGCCCTTGAAAACCAGGGTAAGGATCAGGTGTAGTCTTGGTGAGCTGAGGATGGTTGAATTCTTGTTTGCTTGAATACCTGTTTGTCAACATGATGAAAGCAAAGTAGAGAATGGGCCCTCTCAAGTACCCCTTAAGTCAGATCGCTCTTAAATTTTTTGAAGGTCCTGAAGTGTTACCTAACAGAATAAAATCCAAAATAGGTTGGCAAAAATTGTGGTGTATGTAAGTTGTTTAAATTTAATACATTAGTGTTTAATCTGACAGTAACACCATGTGATATAATTGTGCTTTCTATGATATATTACAAGATTTATTAAAGAATAGTTTAGTTCAAAATGCCCTCATGGGTTTGGTCATGGGACTGTCATTTAAAGTCATGTGACAAATGCCTTCTTCAAATCCTGTCCTTTTACCTCTGCATCTGTGTGTGCAACCTCATTTGGGTTTAATAACCCTCTACTTTGGTCTGAACTTCAACTTTAGCTAATTTCCCATTTGCTCATTGTTGGATCTTTTATCATTCTCTGTCCTCTGCTGCCAGCACCCTTTGACTTTTATTTGGTTAGTGACTTTTGACCAACCCTGTTACCGTTGTGACCCTCATGTTTTGTCTGTATTCTGGTTTCCTGATTCTGGCTCCTTGCCTGGATCCCTCAACCTGCTGCCATTCACAGCCTGGCATGACAGATGGCTATAGGCTAATGGCAAGGACACCCCATCAGAGCTTTGGCACTGCAGTCATTTAAGTTGTGAGCCAGGCAGCAGAGAAGAAAACATGGATAGGTAGCTTGACGCTGTTCATGGTTTCTATATAGTGCCACTTCTTGGTGGACTGCTTGTTGTCCATCTAAATTAATCACTGCCAGTGAGACCTTGGGGAAACAGAATCTCTTTGGGCCATATTGCAGATTATTTTAATTCAGTGAATGATGTTGTAGGTTAGTCCTGCAAAGATGTGCTGGATACTGAGGGGGATACAAAGATGACAAAACACTATTGCTGGCCTCAAGGAGCTTACAGGCCAGGGATGGAGATGCCCACATAACTAGCAAATGATAATCTAAATTAAAATGGGAAAGTCCTGGGGCATCTGGGTGACTCAGTCAGCTGAGCATCTGACTTCGACTCAGGTCATGAGTTTGAGCCCCTGTTGGGCTCTGTGCTGACAGCTTGGAGCCTGGAGCCTGCTTCAGATTCTGTGTCTCCTTCTTTCTCTGCCCCTCTCCCCCTTTTCTGTCTCTATCAAAAATAAATAAACATTAAAAAACGTTTTGTTTTAATGGGAAAGCCCTGTGGCAGAGATCCAAACCAAGCTGCCGGAAGCACACAGACAAAGCCATTAACTTGACAAGGTGAAGGATTTGCTGATGGATTTGGGTGGTAGTTCCAGTAGTGATATGTGTGCTTCTGGGTCTTGAGAACCACACACTCATCAGTTTCTGCTAATTGTTTTGAACTCTGCATCAGACTCATTATTTGAAGAGTGAAAGGAGTGTTTAGATACAATCACCACAACAAGGCAGATAAGATTCAAAGTGTGTCATTTTATGGAAGAGGAAATGACAATGAAAAAAAGGCAGAGAAGAAATGGCTTCTTACAGTAAAACCATATCCTATATTAATACATTTTAATGTTTGAGGTCAGCAGTATGTAGAATATTTTGGTCTTTTCATTACCATAGGCCTGCTGTGTCAACTTCAATAGTCATTTAACCATTTTCAGGTGCCACTTAGTCACCTGAACACAAAAATGTCTATTCTCTATTTCTTATATGTGGTCACAATTGATTAGGAAAAACTCTTTAAAATGCTTAGAAGTCACAGTAAAAGATTTTTCTCCTTGGAGAAATACACCATATCAATTCCTTTAAAGGTTCTAACTGATATCACTAACATGTATTTAAAAATTATTGTATTAATATAAAAGAATTATCTTTTGATAAAAATAAGAAATAATGACAATTTTAATCCCACAGGAAAATGTATAGAAAAGTTTTACTTTTGTAAAGTATAGGTTTTAAACACTGACTCATTATTTCCTACCAGTATTTGCTCAGAGAAATGTTTATGTACATGAATTTGTGAAGATAGGCCTATGCATGTATATAGAAAAAACATCTTGCTATCATCCTGTTTCACATTATGAGCCTCCATATATGTAGATAAAGGTATGCAGGACGTAGAACTTTATTTTTCTAAAACCGTAGCTTCTAAATCAACTTTCTGTATTTTTGAGATGGTACAAATTTGAATTTATCAATCTGAGGGTTCTTTCCATATGCCCCAGGGTCATGACTAAGGTCTGCAGTCTCCATTCTATCATGGTATTGGAAGGTGGTTTGTCTAGTAGTACTCAATGATATCTGTCCATCCATAGAGGTATCAGAAAAGATGTTCTTTATTCCTTTCCTTAATTATCCTAAGAATAAAAAGCAATTTACATCTTAAATTATCCCAACACATTAATTTATTGTCTTATTGCAGTTCATTCTTTTATGCATCTCATTAAGCATTCATCCAAATGGTCTGTACATACATGATATCTTCATGAAACAAAATGAAACTGTGGTAAATACAATCTGAGTTTCAATTTATTTTTAGATATGTCTGATGGAGACATTTAAAAATCCTCTTTGCAAGTAGTATGGATATAAATAAGTAAAAATTGCTCTATGATTGATGAATTTGTAAACTTAATTATTTATAATCTTATTTTCTCTAGAATGGATTTCGGGAAGCTAACAGAAATGAATGTGGTAATATATCATGATAAAATAAATAGATAAAAATAAATCATACAATGAGTTTATAGAAAATTGCTAGAACTGGATTGTAAATTTAATTCTGAGTTTTTTGGAGGCCAGGGTAAAGAGGAGATCACAATTTATGGAAGGATTCATGTGTCATCACAATACTGTTTAGGAGTTGCCCTAATACTGGGGCCTTAGAAAGGGGTCTCTAGTAGATCTTTATGCATGAAACCCTCTGATGTCATGGGCATTGTCTTCAGTGCCATCCCTGAAACCAATCTAATACTGTCCAAGGCAGTTCATGAACAGTCACTGCAGAAAGCACCAAAACAATGTTGCCTAAGTACTGAGTTCTTTGCTGGTGTGGCTTCAAGGGAACAGAATTTGAAATATTCAGAGGGATAGAAGTGAAGTTGGTATTTATCTCAACCCAATACTTGTCTGTGATTGAATGAAGGCTGGAGTTCTACATCCAACACTCAGGCATCGTGTTCATGTTTAGAGGTTCCTCTCCCTCATTAGTTGAAACCCAGTTGTTGACACACTTTGTTTCTAGGTAAAATCATTTACCATGTGACCTGAGAGTTCAGAGCAGAGCAGTTTTGGGGCCCAGGAGAAGCAGGATGAAAAGCAAACTTGTCACTTGTGTGGTTTGTGATGTGGCTTTCAGACAGTGCTATTATCAGCAAGTGCCATCTGGTTGCTGCCTATTTTTGTTAGCTACTTTTGCAGCTAGGTGCAGAACTCACTTGTTTTTGAGCTACCGAAAGGGGTGCATACAGTAAACATGTAAATGTCACATATTTTAAAAAGTACAAGTTTAAAAATATTTATTATTATTATTGTTATTTTTCTCTTCCTATAAATTTTGGTGGTCCAAGACAAAGGCCAGGTGCATGATGGTCACATTCCAAAGGAAGCTCATTAGGGCTTTAGGAATGTCTCCTGCTTCAGATGTATCTCTTGTATCCCAGACACACTGGTACCTCAGGAATCTGAGAAACAGTCTTTGCTGGTATAATGATCCTTGTGAAATGCAAACATTTGTTTACTTCTGACTCTGCATTATTTTGTGAGCTCCTTTTGAGCAGGAAGTATTTATCTGGCTTAGATATATTTTGTAAAAAAAATTAACTTTAAAATATTTTATTTTGTAGATATAAGAAAATTTGGAGAATAATTCTTGGCCATATATCCATCAATCAGCATTAACAAAGGGTGACATTCTATCATATTTTCTTACAGTCTTTTATGTTGGCAGAGTGTTGAGGTATCATTTATATACAATAAGGTGCCTAGATCTTCAATGTGTAGTATGAAAGATTTTGACAATTTTACATACTCATTTAATAACCACCCAAAGCAAGATATATGACATTCTCAGGAGTCCCAAAAGTTCCCTGAAACCATACTTCCATCCACCTCCTGACACAAAGGGGCAACATTTCTGATTTGCTTTCTGATTTTCTAGCGGCTCAGATTAATTTTGCCTGTTTTTGGACATCATGTAAATTAAATCACACAGTAGGCACTCTTTTGTGTCTGGTTTATTTCAACTCAGCATAATGTTTTCTAAATTCACATATGTTGGTATGTATTTTCTTTTCATCGATGAATAGTATTTCATTGCGTTTGTTAATTCCGCCTATTGGTGTATGATACTTGGGTCATTTCTAGTTAAGGCTACTGTGAGGATTCTTGTAAAAATCTTCTTGTGAGCATATGTTTTCATATTTTTTTTGGAGGGGGGTAATTATTTAGGAATGGGAATGCTGAGTCAAAGGGTAGGTGTATGTTTAACTTGACAAGAAAATGCCAAATTGCTTCCCAAAATGGCTGTAGCATTTTACACTCCTACCAGCAACATGCAGGAGGTCTGGTTGATTCACATCCTCCTCAACAGTAGATGTTGTCAGTCTTTTCAATTTTAGTCATTCTACTGGTTTTATTTTTCAGTTTCCTGCTCTAAGAAAGATGTTGAATACCTTTTCATGTGCTTATTGGTCATTTGTGTATCTTTTCTCTTTAAGTGCCTCTTCAGGCCTTTTGCACCCTTCTGTTTTTCTCTTTTGTTTGTTTGGTTGTCTTTTATTTCTTTGTTAAGGGAATTCTTTATATCCCTAATACAAGCCCCTTGTCAGATATGTATTGCAGCTATGTTTTCCCAGTCTGTGAGTTCCCTTTCATTTTTTCGCCGATCCCAATTTGTAAAAAGATAGCTTCCAATGTTTTCTTTTAGAAGCTATAAAGTTTTAAATTGTTTTGTAGGTCTAAAGTTCATCTTGATTAATTTTTTTGTGTATGGTTTCAGAGAGGATGAGGTTCCTTCTTTTTTTCTCTCTCTCATGTGGATATCTAGTTACTACAGAGCCGTTTACTGAGAAGATTTTCTTTCCCGTTAAGTTGCTTTGGTGCCTTTGTTGAAAATCAATGGACTGTGTAAACAGTGTGGTTTATTTCTGAATTCTCTATTCTGTTGCGTTGATCTACTTGTTTGTCCTTATGTCAGTGCCACTCTGTCTTGATTCCTGTAGCTTTTGATCAAGTCTTGAGGTTACCTAGTCTAAGTCCTCCAGCTTTAGTTTTCATTTTCAAGATTGTTTTTGCAATTTAAGTACATTGTATTTCCAATTAAATTTTAGGATTGACTTGTAAAGTTCTTTAAGGAAGTATGTTGAGATTAAGATTGTATTGCATATATACATTAATTTGGGGAGAGTTGACTTAGTAATATTGATTCTGTTCATCTACTACTATGGTATATCTCTTCATTTATTTAGATCTTTTAAATTTTCTCTCAGCAACAAACTGAGGGCTGATGGGGGTGGGGAAGAGGGCACTTATTGGGGTGACCACTGGGTGTTATATGGAAACCAACTTGACAATAAACTATTTAAGAAAAAAATTAAAAAATGAAATAAATTTTCTCTCAACATTGTTTTTTTGGTCATTTTTAGTGTAGAGGTTGTTTCTGATACTATTGTAAGTGGAATTGGTATTTAAATATACCTCACGGCCAGGAAGTAACAAAATTCTAATTGGTGAATTCTATAATATGGAATTTAGGGCAAAATTATTTGAATAAGTGAATTATAAGTAGATTCAGAAATGACTAGTTATTATTCAGAAGTACCAGGCTATTTCTAAGGGCACCTTGACATTGCCTAATTGTGGGGATTTAAAAGTCCTATAAACTACAAGTCACTGAGATAACGGTTTTATTTGGTTCATTGAGATGATAAGTCACTATGAAAATTTTGATCATTGCAGAAGGTATTCCCTCATATTACAGCAATGATGAGGAAGGCCTTTTCATTCCCATACAAAAAGTTAAAGAATATGATCTTTGCATGTAACTTGTAATTATAATTGTACCTTAAAATTTATAATTGATTTAATAATCAGTGTATGAGGTGATATTTTCTCTAAGTTAATTTAGATTTGTTATAGAAACAATAAGACCATCACATGATAAATTGAAACAGTTTTACCAATGTATAATTCATAAAACAAATCTCTTTGAGAAGGAAATACTGATAAAATACTGAAAGCTCATTAATTTTATTTAATTTAGATGTCTACCTATCCATTTCCTTATCTGTCACTGTTCATATTTAAAATAAAATTAATATTAGTACAAATATACCAAGATTCAACTTTTAGGTACAATTAATTTTATTTTTTTTAAATTAGAGAGTGACCAGGGCGCCTGGGTGGCTCAGTCGGTTAAGCGTCCGACTTCGGCTCAGGTCATGATCTCACAGTTTGTGGATTCGAGCCCTGCGTTGGGCTCTGTGTTGACAGCCAGCTCAGAGCCTGGAGACTGCTTCAGATTTTGTATCTTCCTCTCTCTCTGACCCTCCCCTGCTCATGCTATCTCTCTTTCTCTCTCTCTCTCACAAATAAATAAAAAACATTAAAAAATTTTAAAAAAATTAGAGAGTGACAATGAAAAATTTGTGACAAGGGAAAAACTCATTCTACATCTTAATATTTAGTACTAAGTGTTCAGTTTTCATTATATACTGATGATCTTAACTGTGTGAGGGTCTGTTGAACCTGCATATAGCACATAATATCTGGACAAAGATTTTCATCATTGCTGTTATATTAAAATGATCTGTGGTGCCTCTAAATATCTGGATGTCCTTCTCTGTGTGACTTATGCTACTTGCCTAGATCAATCTTTCCCCATCCTTGTCACTGTCACCTGCTGTATTAGTGTGCTATTGCTGCATAAAAAATTACCACTAACTGAGTGCTTAAAATAAGCACCCATATATTAGCTCACAATTCTTTAGGTCATAGTCCAGATAAACTTGATTGGATTCTCTGCTCAGGGTCTCACAAAGCCAAAATCCAAGTGTTGGCTTGGCTGGGCTCTTCTTTAAAAGTTCTGGGAAAAAGATACTCTTCCAAATTCATTCTTATTGTTAGCAGAGTTCAGTTCTTTGTGGTCTGGGACTGAGGCTGTGCTGGCTTTTGGAAGGGGGTTGATCTCATCTTTGAGAGGCTTCTCTGTGGCTCCCTCCTTCTTTAAGCCAGCAGTGGAGAGCTTCTCATGTGCTGAGTCTCCTTTACTGCTGCTCTTATCTGACTTTTCCTTCTGAAACTGGCTGGAGAAAACTGTTCTTAAAGGGCTTATATGATTAGGTTTGGTTTCTCTGGATAATCCCCTTATTTTAAGGTCAACTTATTAGTATACTTAAATACATCTACAAATCTTTTATGCTGTGTAATGCAACAAGATCATGGGAGTAATACTAGGGAGTGGAGATCATGAAGCCATCTTAGAATTCTGCCTACTCCACCATCAACGTCCAGGCCATGTTTCCCTAACTTCTGACCACTTGAGCATCAGATTCATTATTTTCCTCTGTCATACTCCTAATGTCACATGGGAGCTCAGCATTTGTGCAGAGACCCTTGTTACACATTTACCCTTAAATTTCTTGACTCTATGCGAATGGTATTCAGCTCTAGACCTTTTTATTATCATTCACAAATACTGTACATCTGAAATCTGAAACCTGTTCTTCACTCTTGGACAGTAACATTCTTCTAATTAAAAAAAAATATATCCCAAATTGATTTTACCAGGAGATATAGTGGGAAAGACAGGGGAGATAGCAATGGTCAGGGCCAGGGATATGGGGACTGACTTTGTAAGAGGGCTCAAGGGGTTTAGGTCAGCAGAGAAGTAGTAGGTCATTCACAATGATCAAGGAGGCAGGGCCTGGTGGGGATACCAAAGAACTCTCCCTGAGTGGTTAGGACTGGATTTTTTAGCTTTTGTGATACTGAGATCAGTGAGGTGGTCATGGTTTGGCAGCAAAGGTCAATCTGTAATCAGGCTGGATCCCAAGCCAGCATGTGATAGCACACCAAGTTGGTCCCATGTTGGGTGAGAGAGGGCTGTGAAGGATTAAGTATGCTGTTAGCACCACAGGCAATCATTTAGAATCAGGCAGAACTCTAATCCCAATTGACAATCTGCTGAGGAGGCATGAATTGGAGCATAAAACTGGACAGTTGTGGAGGGAGTTGGGGGGAAGGCCATGGATGAGGCCAATATGGAAGCTAGGCTTTAGATAGCAAGATTATTTTACATGCCACATGCTAGAGAGATGCTGCTGCTAATAGTCTTGTAGGCTGGACTGAGACCGCATCAGGCTAGGCTAAACTTCCAATTCCTGCAAGGAAATGGATGGGGCTAGGAAAGCAGGGCCAACATCTTCTGGCTTTTTTGGTTTCCCTGAACTTCTCCCTCTGAAGTCACCTGCCCAGGCTTTTCCTCACGTGGGGACTGGAGAAGAGTTGTCTTTTCTGGTTGATCCCACAGGGACTCAGTAGGATATAAGGTTCTGAGGCACTCTATCCCATGGTCTCACGAGTTAGGAGGTCAGCAAGAGGGTGACATGTCGGGTGCTAGATGGACACTGCTGAAGTAAAACACAGAGGGTGAATCTAAACCCAGGTGCCTATCAAGAGGGGCCAGCAGAGCAGCAGTGGCAGGAGCACAGGGGAAAGGGAAGGGGCTTAAGGACCGGGAAAGGTGGGGCAGCAGGGGGATGAAATGCAGACCTGCAGCCCAGTTCCCTTCCCTTCCTTTCCCTCCCATCCCTTCCCTTTCCCTCCATCATTCCTTCTTTTTAACATTCTCAGCGCATTTTAGCCTGAGCCAGCCAGAATGGGAGAACACAACTTTCTATTTTACTCTAGTCTAAAGCACTCTGTATATATGTACTTTACATATCATTGTATTCTCTAGTGCTCAGAATAGTTTTTTTTTGGGGTACTGATCAATGACATTAATTTAAATAAAAAGGAAACATAATAAAAATGGGAAAAAGATCTTGTTCTCAACTAGGGCAGAAACACTAGCTTAGCCTTGTATGGCTAGAATTTTACCAAAATCTTATTGACAAATGATTGGCAGCTCAACAGTCAGTCCAGAGTGTAATGACTATGTTACGTGTGTTTTGCTCTGTGAAGTTATAGTTGAGTTAACCATTGTCAATATGTATGGTTTATTCTGTTGCAAGGCTGAAATTTGTTTCAGCCTGTCCTGTTCTTGTTCTTACATAGCTTCAGAGACTCCTCAGGACTATTAGAGTAGCGCTTGAAAAGCATGTGCTCCAGTGATTGTTACAATGGCTCTGCTAATGTCCAGATCAGAACATCCTCTTCCTTTAGGGATGGGACTCTGAAGGTGCCCATGAGGAGTCAGGGGAGTGTTCTATGCCCTTCAGAACACGATTACATCACAGTATTATCTGTAATGCCACGTCCTATGGGACACACAGTGTTCCAGTAAGGGTATTAGAACATTTTCAGAGCTGGTTAGGCTGGTTGATAAAAATCCATTGAGGGCTTTACTATTTTCTCTGTGCAAGAATATTGAAAAAACACAGACACCCACAGGTGGCTCTGGACCTGCAGCATCAGTGCCCTACCTCTGCCAGAAGTTTGCTTCAAGATCACTTCCTGTCTGTCACTGGGCCAGAGCAGGTGGGTGGGTGTGAGAGCACAGCCCTCACTCCTGCCTGTCACTCGGCAGCACTGTCAGAAACATTTGTGTGTCATCAATCCCCTAATCATTTCTGAGAGACTGATGCATTTCTGTAAAAAGCCTGATTTACATGGTATGACTACAGATTTAAAAGATGGATTTTGTTCTGGCTTGTTGAAATCATTCTTTAGAGACACGTTTGAAACAAAATTTATCAAATGGTCTGTGGTCTACTTACTCCCAGATATTAATCTCTGCCTGCAGTGCTGGGAGTCCCTTTTCCTCTGGAAAAAATTCCATTCTTGTGAATTTGGCCATTCATGTGGAGTCAACCTTATAGGACTATTATTGACTTCTTTTTTAGAGGGAATAGAATAAAAAAAGGAAAGGCATTGGAAACCAGTTGTGTGGCCCGGTTCATAGAAAGACAAATGATCTTTTTTTATTCTTTAAAAATATACAAAGCTCTGCTAAAATAGAACTTCATATTACAGGTTGCAGTTATTAACTTAGGAGGTAATGGAGTTTCTACTTTCTTATGATAAAAGCTTCCCATGTTAACACTACCTACTGAATAATGTCTTGGCACAATGTGCACTTTTCTTTGTTATGTAGTTAGTGAATGGCAACTTTTCCCTCATGAGTTCCAATTTTTAGGCAAAGATAACTCCATGAATTCTAAGAACAAGAGCTTGTGTTCTCCATAGAAATAGTGAGCAAGGCAGTAAAACAGATACTATTTTTGGATTGCTTGTTAATCTTGTTTTATTATATGACACACATATATTATTCAGAAAACTTCCCTAAAACATGGACATGAATAAACATTATAATTCTTTACTATCAACCTTAATATTTCTAGAAAAATGTATAGTTAAAAAAAGAGGTTTGGCAGGAAGCTCTTTTGCCTTTATTCTCAATCTTCTTGGCTCCTTACCCAGCTTCTACAAATCTATAATACCATCTCCATCTAAACCCTGTGGAAGCAGGAAGATGGAAGAAATGTATTGGACTGAGGAGTCTCATGTTTTGGAGATTTCCAAAACTTCTGTACTGGGGGAGGCAAGTGTGTGCTGAGGTATAGAGATGTGTCTCTAACATAGGATTTGATTTGAATTCTGGATGTGGGACAGAGAGGGGAGTCCTCAAAGCCTTTACTCTAGCAATCTTAGTTTTTATGGAGGATGGGTTCTCCTTCTACCATGTGATACAGATTCTTCCCATCGTCCCTGGAAATGTAGTCTTTCTACATTACTACTAAGGGGATGTTTGTTGACTGGTAGGGCAAATTATTATTATTTTTAAAATGTTTATTTTTGAGAGAAAGAGAGAGAGAGAGAGAGAAAGAGAGAGGGAGATGCAGAGAGATAAGGGAACAGAAGATCCCAAGCAGGCTCCAAGCTGACGACAGAGCCCGATGTCGGGCTCAAACTCATGAGATCATGACATGAGCTGAAGTAGGATACCTAACTGTCTGAGCCACCCAGGCAGGCTAGTAGGGCAAATTATTTTCAACCAGAATGATCCAGATCCCCATTTTGATTTGTGATTAGAGAGAGGATGGAGGGGCTCTGAGATTTCCATAAGAATTTGAGTGTTTTAAATAGTGAAAGGAGTGTTTTTTAGTTTTTAAAAGGGTCACATTTACATTGCAAATTAGGAGAGATTTAGGGAAATATTGGTGTGCTAACTTAGAAAAGCATAAAGCATAGTTCTCAATGCCTTTTGTGGAGAACATTAGATCCAGGAGATCCAGAGACTGTAGAATAATAAACTCCTATTTTCCCTTTTAAAATATGGGATGCATACTTCACTCTGCTTGTTATATAGAGTAAATGGAAGGAGAAAACACTGAGAATATTATGAAGTCTTATGTTTCTGAGTTAGGCTGCTGTTTAGAATGCTGATTGTCATTCACATTTTATGTGTATGAAACAATATGAGTTTTATAAAATTACTAAGTTTATGGGAGGATTAAGCAGGTTTTACTTTTATAGTCATAACGTGTTCAAATGCACTTGCATCAAACGGGAGATATAATTTCTCTTTGTAATTGAAATTTAAATCCCAGCATAAATACGGTGCTTAGAAAACTATTTTATGGGCCTTTCTTTTATAAGGATCCTGCATGGAAAGAAGGTTACACAGCTGGAGATTGCTTAGAGACAATTAAACTTATTGGCTTTTCAGCTGGTGATAAAAGCAGGGCTCTGAGACTCTCTGCATCTTGAAATTGTTACCCAGGTGAATTTCCTTTACAACACTAAGCTCTTTAGTATTCTTAAAAAATTTATTTAGCACCAGAGACTTAAGGGGATGATCTATTGGAGATTAAACCTATCATGAATGCAAAGCATACATTTGTCTTTAACGTGATTCATGCAGGGTGAACCTGAGACCCCAGCCATCTTTTCAAGGCTTTTACTTACTTCTTTTCCTGAGGAAATTGAAGTTTGTAGTTAGTTTGAGCACTTGCTGCCTTCTGTTTCTAGTGCCTCTGAAGTAGTATCCTACTCCCTACAGATTTTAACATCTATCTCTTATTTTCTCCTCTAGACTCAGAAAGAGGCTGCCTGGTCCAGCAACCCTGATAAGTAAGTGATTTAAAAATACTGCTGATAGAGGCAAGGATTTTATAGATGACCTTTATTAATGAGGAACTTTCAGAATCCATTGGTAAAATACATGTACATATATATATGTATATGTATTTTTAATTTTACCAATATTTCTTTCTAGTGGCTCACAAATCAGATCACATAGGGGATGCTTACTTTATGTCAGTTGTTTCACAAAAACCTTAAAGGATATAAACTTTTATTGTTAAACACTTTTAAGTTGGCAACTGGCTTGATGCACCCTTTAATCAAACCCCAAGTGGCTGTGACCCTCAGATGTGAATAGATAATCTGAGGCCGTCAGCGTTTTGAGTTTTTTTTATTGATGTGACTGGTTGGAAATTTGACTTGACTTAGTCTCATTAGTGTGACTATTGGTATCCTAAGGTAAGGATGAACCTGTTTCAGAAGTTTGATTTCCGAACTCAGATTTTTACACTTATTTGACTGAAATCCCTCCACATTTAAAAGTGACAGAATTTATTTCTTGATACAGAGCAAAGGCAGATTGAATATTAAGTTAATTTAATTTGTCCTATTACACCAGCACTATGTGTCTATTAACTTTGGTGGGAAGATATTGAACTTGTCTTTGGTTTGCTGTTTCACGCAGGGACGTGAGATGGTGTCACAGTGCTTCCATCTCCATACTTTGCTTCGGCTTGACACAGTTTTATTCTCTTTGACAGACATTCAGTGGTAAGAAGTAGTGTAATTATTAATTTCCCACTTGACATTGTGAACATTTCAATGCTAAGTTAGCAGTTAAAAATGTCATTCCTGTTATATGTACCTACAGAACTTCAAAGGGCTCCTAGCAGTCGGTTCTTGAGTTGGAAAGAAGGCTGTGACATGCCGATACCAAGTAAAATTAACTTTGTTAACAGTACTTGACCTTTCTATATAATACTCAATTTTGTCAGATACTTTCCTCAAGATGGTAGTTTGAAAAAAATTAACATTCATCATCTTATATTGCTTGTGTTAGATGGGAGATTATTTAAGCAACAGACCTGTGTCGGACTCTCAAACATTGAGCAAATGCTACTCCCTGGAGCTATAATAAGTGCCAAGCTGTAGTAGGTACAGGGAAATACCAACCTGCTTTACTGAACTGATGTATGGCAAGAGACAATTGCTTCTTACAAAGGCACTACTGATTAATTGGCCTCAGAGAGTTATGTCTCAGTCCTATTAACTTGAGTGTTACTGCAGCGCTGGAGAGCACTGGGCACATAGGTACGGAGCAGGAACATAGCTTTCAGGTCATGGTGAATCTTGTAGCTCAGCCCAGTAGAGATATAACACTTGCTGCATTAAAAAACTCCTTGTGGCCACAAAAACAAAACAGAACAAAACCAAAACAAAACAAAACAAAACTAGAAACAGGGAATTAACTTTTAAAATATACTTTATTTGACTGAACATATCCAAAATATAAGTATGAGCCATGGCTCAATGTGGCTATTGGCAGCCATATTGGCTAGAATGGCTCTAGAGACCCTGGATCTTCAAGCTGTTTGAGTTCCTGTCTTATGTAAAGCTTGTTTTCTAACCCAAATGTTATGTCTACGTAGGAAATACTGACATACCAGGTCCTGTAAATATCATATTTGACCTTCGATGGACAATTTTAACTATTTTTGTAACACTTGTGATCCAAATGGAAAGGAAAGCATTTTATCTGAAGCAAATATGTGTGGTGGAAAGAGTGCCGGGGCAGGTATTCAGGCAGCTCTGGTTTGTGAAGGTCTTTTACTAGTGACAGGGACAAGTCAGGCTATCCTCACTGAGAGTTAACTTCGTTTTCCAGAATATAGGAATAGTATACTCTGTCTGTCATTTTTCCATGTGTAAATAGGCATGCAAAAGCATATTTACTTTAAAAAATAACTAACAGCTAAGGAATAAAAGGCATATCTGGGGCACTAAAATTATTTGAGTAATTTTTTGGGAGCCATGCCTGATTCCCCAACAATTTTCTAGTGTGAGGCTACTTTCTGCTCCTATTTCCTCCCTCAATTACTCCTTTAAACTTTTATATCAATTAATGCTCTTTCCCCTTCAAAATACTTGGTTTACTTTGAAAAATTTACTGCCTCCTTGGGCACACGTGTTGGGCTGGGCCCTTTCGTATCTATCATCTCATCTAATCCTCAAGACAGCTTTACAGGTTTTGCTTCATTTTATGGACAAAGGTTATTGGCAGAGTGATTAAGTAACTTGCCAACACCCCACAGATAGTAGGCTGTCATTTGAATCAAGCCATCTGATTCCAGAGTTCACTTACTTGTGCACTAGACCGCACTGCTGACAGCCTGAATTGCTGAAGTGCCACACTCCTGAATGTATTGTAATATTCTATTATGATTTTTTGACCAATAACAACCTTTCTGACTGGGCAGAGACTGCCCTTCCGGAGGCTGGCCAGTTCTTAGAGATAGTATAAGACTCCCCTGGAGCTTACCGTCGCCATGTAAGGAACCAGTGCAGAGACATACCTCTTACGTCCGGCTCTGGCTTGTACACCTCAGGAGCTGATATTCTTCTATCTTAATGGTCCTGGAGCCAGGTCCTAGGCAACTAGACACCACCCCTGTAACTCAGAGCCCGCTGAAATCACTCACACCAGCCGGTCCGAAGCTGTTTGCCCTGTCCTGCCTTGCCTCTCCTACAGAAACACTAACAAAGGCTGCAGCACCTGTGTCGCCTGGCTCCTAGCTTCTGTCACGTGATCAAAACCTGGTGCTTCCCTGATGACTCTGTGTGGCATGTGGTGACCCCCCTCTTGAGGACCTTTGAGTCTTTGTTTTCGTGTGCCTCTCCCGTGTCCCCTCTTGTGACTGTACTTGACTGACCATCAACGAAAAGGACACAGAGCACTGAACCACAGCTGTCTGGGCATGGCAGTACTAACTGATGATGAGCTTCTGAGTAAATTGTTTTTTACTGCTCTATAGTAATTTTCCACCTTGTAGGGGAACTCTAGGGGGGCAATGGAGAACCAGGAATGACTGAAATATCATAAAAATGACTGGAGATTTCTACACGTTTGGTGAAGATAACCCTAGGGGGAAAAATACTTGTGACATTTGAATGGAGAGGACTTTTCTAAGCTTTTCTTAGGGGCTGGTGAAGCTATAGTAGTCTAAGTTCAGCTTTCAGAGCTATGGAAAAATGAGTAGGTTCTTGAAACATCCATGGGGGGAAAAAATCTAATTTGGAAAAAGACTGTGGGTGTGGATGATAGATATGAATTTAAGATAGTGGAGGAGGAAAAGTACAAAGTTTTATGTTCTATTTTTGTCTAAATGGTATCTGTAAAATGAGGGAAATCAATAAATTAACAAAATCCATTGAGCAGACACTCTTTTTAGAGCACTACTGGGTATACAAATATGCCAGAGATATCACATGCTATCTTACTGGGGAGCTAACATGCACTACATGAAAAATCAGGTAATGTAAAGAGGAAAAGGAGAGGTGGGATGATTGCTGACTGAATGTGAGTCACGGTGAAGTGAGAGCACTAAGCTGGGAGCACCATAGCAGGCCCTCCAGCAAGAGCTGGGGCAGATAAGGGCCAGAGAGATGGTGTAAGGTTTGGACAGTCGGCAAGAAAAAGAGAAAGTAGTTTCAATATTCAAGAAGTTATGCGATTAACTTTTCTACATAATGATTAGAGCATGGGAGGGAGGAGGAGGGATAACTGATCTGTGTGTCCATTTAAACTTTAAAATTAAGATGACTCTCAAAGTCCTCCCAAATGCAGAAGAGGGAGACCACTGGCCAGTCAACAGGACTCACTGAGATGAAACTTTGATTTATCCTAATTCAGTAATTTCTCCATAAGAAGGTGTACATTTTAGTGCCACTCAAGTTTAACCTAAGTATACGGAGGATGGAGCTGGATGACTAGGAAGATCAACATACATCTCTGTTTTTAAAAATGCACCCTTGGGGTGCTCAGTAGGTTAAGCATCTGACTCTTGATTTCAGCTCAGGTCATGATCTCATGGTTCAGTTTGTGAGATCAAGCCCTAAATAGGGCTCGGTCCTGACAGTGCTAACGGGGTGGATTCTCTCTCTTTCTCTCTCTCTCTCTCTCTCTCTCTCTCTCTCTCTGCCCCCACTCACATGTGCACTCTCTCTCAAAGTTAATAAATAAACATTTTTAAAAAATTTAAAAAAATTACACAGAGACCTTCTTGGGTCCTCCTGGGGCACAATGAAGTCACTACTCCCCAAGCCCGCATGCTGCAGGGATTAGATTTACTGAAAGGATGTGCTGTCCTGGCCAGACTTACTTCCAATCACTGTGTTTTGATTTCTTCCCCTTTGAAAATGTTAGTGTTAGTGCATATACTTGTCACAGATTGAAAGCTCAGGAAAATAAGAAATGGTTGAGGTTGCGGATTCTAGATAGGCAAACTTTATTTCGCAAGCCCAAGGGGATAATTTACTTTTCATCTCCTCCCTCTCTCTCAAAATAGAGAACCACCAACACATGGTATATAAAGGAAAACAGAGCAAACAGAAAGGGGAAACTTTGCAATTTATTAACTCAAGCATGAAAGTGCAGAAAATAAGCAGGGCTCAACTTACTTGGAAAAATGAATCTGAACCTATTGCATTAAAACATGGTGTTGTGCTAATCTAATGAGTTTTCCGGCAAATGAGGCATGAAACATTGCCAAAATATAAAGTCAGTAAAATATCCAAATTACTATTTAATGCCATTATATGTTTTATCTTACTGGGAGCTGGTAAAGAATAGATTATTCCTAAATCTGCATTAGTAGCAAAGTAAGTAAAATTATTTTACAAAAATTTATGATTCTGATAACTTGTTAATAATGGCAGATCAAAGCAACTGAAATTCCAACAAAAGATACACATATCCTTACTTTGTAAGAAAACATTAACAAGACAGAATATATTTTTACCTTAGTCATTTAAGTCCTGAGAAATTCAAGATAATGCTGAAGAAGATGAAACATGATAGTATGTATGCAATTTTGAGGCTCGCATGAAATAACCAAGGACTGCATATAATTTTCATAAGAAAAGAGAATTATTTACCAGACATATTCATAAGGTATATTTAGAAAAAAAGATAAAGAAAACATCTTTAAAGTTTATTACAAAATTATTCTATTACATTCTGGATATGGTTGAATACAGTGTTTCCTTTTGAATATAGCCAAGTGGGATTAATGAAAAGCTTTGGGTTATGTCTTCAGTAGTGAAAAATGGAAATGATTTATTCAGGAAACCCTGATTTTATTATAGTACTGTCAAGTTATTAAAATATTGCCAAATTATGTACAGTTTAGTAAGGGATGGCAGCTCATGAATTTTTTAAGTCCTTATTTATATGGTTGTTTGAATCTATTTATGTACCATTTGTAATTATTTCTAATGATTAGAACTACTGGCTGTTATGTGACAAATCCTTTTTCAGGGGAAAATTAATCTTTCATCCTCCACATCATCAAAAACTTGTCATTTAAAGGCATCTTAAGTGCTTTCCAGTAGATTTAATACTGTATTTCTTCTGCCTAGGTGAGGCAGGACTAACTTTACAATTTTTATCTCTACCAGCTATTGTCCAATGTGTATTGACAGTTCATTTGGTTTTGAATGGTTCTAAATGATTCTCCACACTAGGCTAGATGTGCTTATCTGTGAATGAGCAGGTTTCTTGTGTGCTCTTGTTTGTCACCTTGTGCTGATTTAAATGCCCTTGGTGCTCTGGAATCATATTACAGAGGGAGGGCTTCAGAAAAAGGAGCTGGCCCAGCAAGAAGCAGGACATTTCTCCTTTGTCTCTTCCACTCGGACTGCCTTTCTGGTTATGACAGGAATGAGAAGTTGCTCTTTTGGTCTTTAGTCCATCACATGGCTGGGGGTCCAGCCAGAGATCCATCAGCATCCTCAGTTCTCCCTCACCCCCTCCTCTGCCAGACCAGTCAGCACTTCTCTGGCCTTCCTATTTATGCCCTTTACCACCTGATCTTTACTGCCAGATTTGGGACCCTCATTCCCCCTGCCCTGCCCTGTGTGGCTTTACAGCTTGTTTTCTCTCTTGTCAGAGGGAACTAGGTGATGCTTCACTGTATGACTTGTATCGTTTCCTACTTCTTTTCTGGGGCAAAGCTAACACTACTGCAACTCATGCACTCCATCTGCCCATTTGGGCTTTAAAGGACCTAGCAAAAATTGGAGATAAAATTTCTTATTGAACTCTTAGAGTAAGTTACAGTACCATTAGCATACAAACAAAAATGTACTTGACTAGAAAAGAATTTGCCTGAACCTCTTTAAAATCTGCCTATGATTTTGTGGTACTAAACCACATAATTTAATTTGGCATTAAGTCTTTGTGACAAGAGGGTGGGGGACAATCCTTAAATCTTCAATGCCTGCTTGTCTTACTGGTATTCAATGCAAACTGGTCTCTAGGACAAACTGCTTTGGGGTTTGTTAAGTATGGGAAGAATAAAACAAATCTTTCTCTGTGTAAGTAAGTTTAACTGTTATACAGAATTAAGCAGGTTTATTTACTGATAGTATTCTTATGTATTAATATGCATTGTGAATCTGCAAGAGGGAGACTTCCTTAGGCAGTGTTGCCTGAGCCTGTGTGAACATGTATATCCCTTCTTGGAACACAGTCTGTGGAAGACTGCTCTATCAAATGGCCCGTGGGTAGCTCATAATTCTGTCTGCCAGGCAGTCAGCTTTAAGCCCCACCCTCCCAAACTGTTGAATGGCCAAATTATAAATGGCAGATCAAACATCCATGAGAGTATAATCAATACTGAATACATTACTGTACTTATCAAAGTTTTTCTACTGTAATTCAGACTTCTCTATTATGCGCATATAAAGGCCTTTCCCAAATTAATGATGCCATAAATCATTAGAAAAGAGGGTTCTCTGCCTAGATTATTATAATGTGGCATATATTCTCAATATTTTGGAGAGAGGCAGAGATTGGGCGCCATTATTAGACATTTTGTCAGTTATGCAACTGCTCTTTGCCCTTGCAAATATTGTTCCCTCAGTCTTTAATGTAGTAATTCAGGGTTCCAGGCAGAGACTCAATGTGAAAAACCTGGGGAAAGAAACATAGGGAAGTTACTGGCTCCCAAATTGAGCAAAACAGACAAGGGCAGGAGTACAAGTGGAACAGGCCTTGAACAGAGCAGGACTCTCTCCAGCTACCTCTGATCTGCACTTCTGTGTGCTTGTTGGCTGCATTCTTTTTCCTGCAGCTCCACTTCTTTCACATGACCTTGAAGGTGGCTGCCAATAGCCTTTGCCTGGCATTTTCCTTGCTTCACCATCAGAAAGCCAGAGAATATTCTTTTCCTTCTAATTTGGAAAATCATGAAGGAGGCTGATGACATACCATCTTGTATCGTTTGCCATCTGGACAATCACTGTGGCCCTGAACAAGGCCGTTGGAGAAGGTGACAGTTCATTGTTAGTGCATCCCAACCACGAGTCAGGGAGAAGGGCCAGGCTCTACAAGAGGGAGGGTGTAGTGCTCATCAGAAGTGAGGGAATAATAAATGTCCCCTTCAAATGCCCATCCCCTTCTTTAATGGCTAAATCTGTCTCCTTCCCCAGCCTCACTTCAGGGGCTTTAGAAGTTCTCCCCACTTTCCCCAACCCCAGCCCAAGCATTCTGAGAGCCTAGGAGGGGGAAGTGGGTGAAGGTGAAAGGACATAGGAAGATGAGCAGAGCAAACGATGTCACTCACATACTTGAGGTCAGTTATGTTTCAGAAAGCCTCCTCTGTGGTATTCGTGTGTGCAAAACAGGAACATTTGGCCTTTAACTTCACTGCTTGCTAGGGAATCAGTTTATCAGGGGTGATTTGTGTCTGTCTGGGATGATTTCTTACAGCTCTTCCAGGCCAGTGATTCTGGTAATTGTCATTGTTCCTGAACTCCCAGCACTTGTGACATTTAAGCTCAGTTCCAAATTAGTCCCTTCTCTCCCCTTCTGGAGGGATGAAGAGGAGAAGAGGGAGGAGAGATGATGCTTCTGTGGCTTTTCTTCTATCTGAACAGTGCCAATGCAGATCTCCCATAATTTCACTGCAATTTCAAGCATCATGATTCTGCCACCACTAAAACCTTACTAGCCTTACTTGCTATGAGTGGACTAGACTTCTATAATGGTAACGGATTGAAAAAGAGAGTTGTGAATTTCATTTGGTAAGGTTTCACTTGATAAAATAATACACAGATAAGATGTATTTTACATTTTATTTCTACAATAAATGCCTATAGTAATGCCTACAGCATGATGATACCAGTGAATATTTAAAAAGTTTTAGAGAGTTAGAGCTCTCAAATCTAGGAATCACCTGAATATACCATCTTTCTTAAAGATGTGAAAGCAGATGCCCAGGCTGGTGAGACACAGCCTGACTCTCCAGGCCAAGGACTTTTCTAGTTCATATTGATGCTTCTTACATCTTAAATCAAGTGGGTTATTAGAAAACTTAAGTTTCACTAATTTATTTAATCAGTTCTACAGAAGTGTAGTATGGTAGATTCCAAACTTATGGTAGTAACTATAAAAATAGTATTAAAAAAGAGTTATTTCCAGGGTTTTCTCTCTTGAATTTATTTGATTTCAAACAGCTTTATGTCTCTTTCTTTCTCTGCTCCCCCTTCTCCTCTTTTGTTCCCATTCTCCCTCTATTGTAATGATTCTTTTGGGTGGTTGGTATGCATCTCAGTACCTGGTTGACTGAAATTAAATATACTTCCCCAAGAAATGTACATTTGTTTTCAAAATGATTTTCGTTTATTTTAGGAAGAGTGAATAAATTCACATAGCAAGATTTGTCAATAATGGATGAAAATCACAGAAGCTTGACATGAAAGTGTGTCTCATTAGTCATTTTAAATCTGTAATGGATTTTTAAAGGAACAGAACTTATATTTGCTTACATTAAAAAAATTATTTAAATTCAAGTTACATAGCACACAGTGAAGTATTGGTTTCAGGAGTAGAACCTAGTGATTCATTATTTACATGTAACACCCAGTGCTCATCCCAACAAGTGGCCTCCTTACTGCCCATCACCCATTCAGCCCATCACCCACCCACCTCCCCTCCAGCAGCCCTCAGTTTTTTCTCTGTATTTAAGAATTTCTTATGGTTTTCCTTCCTCTCTGCATTTATTTTAGTTTTCCTTCCCTTCCCCTATGGTCATCTGTTGAGTTTCTCAAATTCTACATATGAGTGAAATCATATGATATTTGTCTTTCTCTGACTGACTTATTTCACTTAGCATAATACACTCTACTTCCATCCATGTTGTTGCAAATGGAAAGATTTTATTCTTTTTCATCACCGAGTAACATTCCGTTGACTAAAGATATCACATCTTCTTTATCCATTCATTAGTTGATGGACATTTGAGGTCTTTCCATACCTTGGCTATTGTTGATAGTGCATGTGCCCCTTTGAATGAGCACTCCTGTATTCAGTTGTACTGGATGCACAACTGCACCCAGTAGTGCAATTGCTAGGTTGTAGGGTAGTTCCATTTTTAATTTTTTGAGGAGCCTCCATAATGTTTTCCAGAGTGGCTGCACCAGTTTGCATTTCCACCAGCAGTGCAAAAGAGTTCCTCTTTATCTACATCCTCACCAATATCTGTTGTTGCCTGAGATGTTAATGTTAGCCATTCTGACAGGCATGAGGTGGTATCTCATTGTGGTTTTGATTTGTATTTGCCTGATGATGAGTGATGTTGAGCATTTTTTCATGTGTTGGTTGGCCACCTGGATGTCTTCTTTGGAGAAGTGTCTATTTATGTCTTTTGCCCATTTCTTCACTGGATTATTTGTTTTTTGGGTGTTGAGTTGGTAAGTTCTTTATAGATCTTGGATACTAATCCTTTATCTGATATGTCATTTGCAAATATCTTCTCCCATTCTATCAGTTGACTTTTAGTTTTGCTAATTGTTTCCTTTGCCACGCAGAGGCTTTTTGTCTTGATGAGGCCCCAATAGTTTATTTTTGCTTTTGTTTCCCTTGCCTCTGGAGACATGTCACATAAGAAGTTGCTGCAGCTGATGTCAAAGAGGCTATTGCCTATTTTCTCCTCTAGGATTTTGATGGCTTCATGCCTTACATTTAGGTCTTTCATCCATTTTGAGTTTATTTTTACATATGGTGTAAGAAAGTGGTACAGGTTCATTCTTCTGCATGTCACTGTCCAGTTTTCCCAACACCATTTGCTAAAGAGACTGGTTTTTTTTTTTCCATTGAATATTTGATCCTGCTGTGTCAAAGATTAGTTGGCCATATGTTTGTGAGTCCATTTCTGAGTTCTGTCTTCTGTTCCATTGATCCATATGTCTGTTTTTATGCCAGTACCATACTATCTTGATGATTACTGCTTTATAATACAACTTGAAGTCCGGATTCGTCATGCTTCCAGCTTTGGTTTTCTTTTTCAGGATTGCTTTGGCTATTTGGGGTCTTTTATGGTTCCAACATATTTTAGGATATTTGTTCTAGCTCTTCTCCCTGTGTAGCACATGGACTTCTCAGACCATGCTGTCTGCTCCTGGGGATTCACCCTATTTCCTCGCTGGAGCACCACCAAGCACTGAGCTCTGAAACTTCTACTCTGCGCTGCACTGTTTATAGAATCCTGGTAATTAAAACCCTTTCCTTTGTTCCTGTCAGTGGTTTTGGGGAACAAATTTCTTGTTCAGAGTCCTGCGAAAGTTTTTAGTTTCTCTCTCTGTCTCTCCAGCTAATTTGGGGGGACTGTTTTTCTTGCATAAACCTGGTGCACTGCACTCTCCCTTTTTCCCTTTCTCTGTTTTCTCTCTGCAAAAACAGTTCCCAACTCTCTGTGGCTTTTCTCTCCCCCAGTTCACCTCTCTGTGCCTTATACCTGCTGAGTTCTGTGGCTTAAGTTAATCAGATTGTTGTGTTAATCCTCAGATCAGTTTCCTCGGTGTTCAGAATGGTTTGGTGCTGATCTGGCTGCATTTCAGGGATAAGACAAGCTCAGAGTCTCCATGTAGATCACCAGCTTATTATGGAGGGATATAACTCAAGAATGGCCAGATGGAGAAGACACATAGGACTGGGTGTGGGGAAAGGGTACAGAGCTTCCAAGGTCTCTCTAGGTGCTCCTCTTGCCCCAAATCTCCACATGTTACTATTGCTTGCATTTTTGTAGAAACTTTGATAGAGTATAAAGCACTTTCATATATGTAAAATATTAAAAATTTTTTAACATTTATTTATTATTGAGAAACAGAGAGACAGAGCATGAGCATGGGAGGGGCAGAGAGAGGGGGGAAACATAGAATCCAAAACAGGCTCCAGGCTCTGAGCTGTCAGCACAGAGCCTGATGCAGGGCTTGAACCCACCACAAGTTGTGAGATCATGACCTGAGCCGAAGTCGGACGCTCAACTGACTGAGCCACCCAGGCACCCCTATGTAAAATATTATTTGGTTAGGGTTGCCAAACAAACAAAAACCCAGTTATGTTTGAATTCCTATAGATACACAATAAATAAGATTTTAGTTTAAGTATGTTCCAAATATAGAATGAGAACTAGTTACACTAAAAATTATTCCTTGTGTATCTAGAATTCAAATTTAACTGAATATCCTGTATTTTATTTGGCAATTCTATATTTGATCCCCTGATAATTCTATAAAGTTGGTATGACAATGTCCCCATCATACAGATGAGGACCTTAAATTTGACTGGCCTCCTATGTGTCAGATACTGGGCTATTCTTGAGTGTGAAATGATACAATATTAATGGATCCTACCTTAAGGCTACTACAGTCAAGCTATCAGGAAATAAGTCAACAGTGTGATGTATGTAATGATATGGAAAGAATAGAGTTCTAAGGGGTCCTGTATTGGGAAAGAATAGAGTACTAAGAGTCTTATATTAAGGACACCCAACTCAGTATTGGCAAATCAGAAAGTTTCCTGTGGTGATGAAATTCATTTTGAATACTGAATGCTGAGTAAGAATTAGGATCAGGTAAGTTTGGGAAAGGAAGAAAGCGGGAGGTGAAAGTTATTCTGGAATCATTTAAGAACTTTGCATTGTTAGAGAGTGGTGACAGGTGAGGCTAGAGATGTGAGCAAGAGTTAACTCATGAATTGATGTCTATAATGCAAGTTTTTCTTTTTCTTTCAGGGCAACAATTACTCCTCAAGGTGAGAAGAAATGATCCAATTTATGTTTTATTGTGATCACTATATTACAACTAGGAGAATGGATTGGAAGAGGCAAGACTTAAGGAAAATCATTCATTGGGAGATCTGTAGTAATTGGTGACCAATGAAGGTGTTGAGAATTAAGATAATGGCCACTGGGATAGGGAGAAATAGATCTTTGGGGAGATAGTAGGGAGGTGAATCAACAGAAATTGATTACTTACTGGGCTTGGTATATGAGGGAGAGAATAGGTGAAGCTGCTGGAAACTGGATGGATGACATCATTTGTTAATGTAGGGAACAATGTCACATAGGAAGGCAAAAGCATTTTTTCAGTTTTGTATATATTCAGTCTGATGTGCCTGTAGGGCTTCCAAGAGATATTAAGGAGGGCAATTTATGTAAACATTAAATCTAGAAGAGAGATCTGGGTTTAAGAGTCCTTACGATTTATGAATCATGAGCTTATTAGAGCCACGTGTTGAAATAATAGGTGAGAATGAGATCATCCAGGGAGTGTTTGCAGTAAAAATAGTATTTGAAAGATAGAATCTCCTGGGAGAAATCAACATGCAAGAAGCAAAATGAGCAGAGGAAGAAACTAACAATGCAACAGCATCTGCAAAGGAAACTAAATGGGAATATCTAAGAAAATAGACATTATTCCTTCTACTAAGGAAGAAGACGTAGAGGTCGAACTCTCAAAAGCTGAGGACAGATATAATAAAATGACAACTGAAAAAAAGTTTCATCTTTAGTCATATAAAAAAGATTGTTGATGGTCTTGATTTAATGAGAACTGGTTCAGAAAATGAGATGGAGTGTAGTTACAAGAGACGAAATGAACGTATAACAGGTGTAAATAGAGTTGTGAGTTTATGAAGACCAGAATAGGCCCCAATACTTGCCTAACCCTGTTCTTTAGGGCATTAATATTGTGAGAGGCTCCTTAAAAAATCTGTGCCAAATAAATGGGGGAAATATTACATGTTATGTTAGCATTTTTAATATTCTGAGAAGTTCTGAAGCAATAAAACTTGCCTAATTTTGCTTATCCTAGTTTCCAATATATATTGTTTATTTCATATAATAAAAATAATGTGAAGGAACAGTTTAGGGAAATCTGCAGACATGAGGCAGTGAATGCAAAAATATGAACAGCATTGTCTTAAGAAATATATAAAATACCATCAAACTTTTAGCTGTAATTATTTTGACAAAGGTTAATTTTGACAAATTTTACAAATTAACCAATAAAGTGTTTCCTTCCCAATGAAAGTTGAAAAACAGCAGTTAAGAACGGTGTTATTTTTTAACCATAACCAATATTTTTAACAAATAAAAGATTCAAACAATATTAGGAGTTATATAAATATAAAGTATAAATCAACTGTAATCCTACCACTCAGATATAATCATTGTTGACATTTCATATATGTATACTTAAAAAATAATAATGGAAACCCATCATTCATATTGTATCATACGATACTTCCCATCCCCATCAACAAGGGCCTCGTGTGGCAGGAGACCTTTAGAAACCCCAGAATTGCCTATTGTAGAACTTCCTGATCATAAGTCATGTGATCATGTTTCCTTATTCTGGAAAGGTTTGATTGTAAACCAATTCATTTGTTTCTAGAGCTCGAGCTTTTCTATTTTATGAGATAATTTATACATGTTACAACTAGGATGGATTCAAAAGTGTGAAGTATTCTGCAGAATTCTGATGTGTCTTATCCACTGTCCAGGAAAATTATACCTGTATGCAATTTTGTAACATTTTGTTTAGGGAATAGCAGTGACCTGGTTGTTCAGGGGACAACAACTTTGCTGGTGGTGGAAGTGTGCCCCTCTGGTTAAGAATTCTGATAAAAAATAAAAAATCTCCAGGGCTCCTGGGTGGCTCAGTCAGTTAACTGTCCAGCTTTGGCTCAGGTCATAATCTTAGGGTTCATGGGTTCAAACCCTGCATCCAGCTCTGTGCTTACAGCTTAGAGCCTGGAACCTGCTTCAGATTCTGTGTCTCCCTCTCTCTCTGCCCTTTCCTCTCTCTCTCTCTCTTTCTCTCTCTCTTTTCCTCTCTCTCTCAAAAATAAACATAAAAAAATAAAGAATCTCCTCCAAAGAGGAGTGAGAAACATGCATGCAAATATGTGATTTTAGTCATATGTATATTTAAAAAATAGTTGAGTTTGGCAAAGAAAAGGCTAGCACTACTTAAAACACCATGGGCATCTTTTTAATTCTCCATGTAGAGATCAACACTATCATTTAATATTTCTAGGGGGTTCATTTTAGAGAATCGTTTTTTACCTTATTAAATCAATTCCTTTATAGAATTACAGTTATTCATCATTGTATATAGTACAACCCCCAAATTCTTTTACAGAATATACACCGAAACATTTACACTCAGATTGCACGTGCGTGTGCGCACACACACACACATAATAGTCTTTTCATATGATTCTATTTTTTGTTTTCTCTCTTGGTGTCAGTTTCAGAAGCAGGAATGTTGGGCCAATAGGAATATACACTTAAAATTTAAAATCATACATAATGTCAAATGGCTTTCCTGAAAGGCTGTACCAGTCTAAGCATCTAAGAGCAGTGGGTATTATTGAGTGTTTTAATATTTGCCAATATAAGTAAAATCAAATTTTCTTAATTTTCGTTTATTTGATTAATAATAAATTTGAACATCTCTTCATGTGTCAGTGGAGTATGTATTTTCATTAATTTTTTTTGAAATTACTCTTATGTGTTTCTTGGCCATTTTTCTATTGCTGTATTTGTTTTTTTCTTATTGATTTTTAAAAGCTCTTATATTAAAAATATTACTCCTCTATCTATTATGTATGTTCCCAATATTTTTAATGTTTTCCCATTTTATTTTAACTTTGTTTACTGTGGTAGTCAAATCTATCCATTATTTCCTTTATTATTTTGGCCTTGATATTTTGTTTTAAAAATACTTTGACATCCCAAGTTTATGTTTATAGAAGTATTTACCTAAATTTCATTCTAGTTTTTTGTTTCTCATGTTTTTGACCATCACATATTGTATGGGACAGACATTGTCAGTGCATCCTTCACCTTCACCCCACGCCCAGCCTCATTAGGTGTAGCAAAGGTGATGGATGGAATAAGGCTTAGGGGCATCAATTTGACTTGACACATTGTTCAGACAAAAATAAATGGGGTTCTTTTGCATATATTGGTTACCATTTTTGTATAGTCAAATAAAAAGAGAGGCAAACCATGAGAGACTTTTGAATGCTAACAAAAACTGAGGACTGATGGATGTGGGGGGGGTAGGGGTGGATGGGCACAGAGAGGGGCACTTGTGGGGATGAGCACGGGGTGTTATATGGAAACCAACTTGACAATAAACTATTTGTAAAAAAAAAAAAAAAACACCTGATTTTTAAAAGGGTATGTCAGTTCAGTTGCCAAAATGGATTCCTGGTGGATGGAGGCATAACTGTTTCCTAAGGGAATTTTTATAATTTTTATTATCAAGTTTATGAAGCAGTAAGTGTAAATTTTTCCCTCTACATTTGAATCTCTCAGATGACTTTCAGGGTTCTTGAAGGCCCACAACAGTACTATTTTGCATTGTTATACAGAAGATCAGAGACACACATTCTGTTTGCCAGAAAACCTCTGCTGAGTACATGGAAAGAATTAGTTCATAAGTGTGATGACAATAGTAGACATCTGTTGTTTTGGCTTGCTCACCATTTCTTCCTCTCTCAGTACCAGCACACCAATTTTCTTTTGGAAAATATCCTCTCCTCAATCCCATGTAGTCCGGTGGGAGCTCTATGTCATGTGACACTCTCTTCTTTGCCTCAGGGGTGGGTTTATGACAGAATGGCCAATAAGGTCACATGTTGCTCTCCCTTGGTCTTAGTGATTTGTTTAGCGCTAGTCATGTGATCCAAAACTAGGCTAAAATTTCTCTGGGATTTGATATGTGAGCCCTTGGGTGGGGAGTGAGGGGAAGGAAGGGTCACATTTTATTTTGGATTATAAACTCTTGAAAATATAAGTTGGTGCTTATTGAAATCATGTTCTTTGCTTCTTATGTAAAAGAATTGAGGTCAGCATGCAAAGAAACAGAGAAAGAGATGAGGTGGAGAAGTGGAGATCTGTGTCAGTACTAAACCCTCAACTTTTAGATATTTACCTAATACATTAGCTCCTTCTCTTTTTTAAAAGCTAAGTTGAATTGTTCTTGATTTTTGTCACTTGCAACTAAAAGATTGCTGATTTATTCCACAGTAAAGTCACAGCCTTTCAAATTCTCAAAATTATTGTTGAAAATTATTGTTGAATTATTGAATAGATATTGATGGCTAGATTTTATAGCTTGATTTAAATCTGGAAACAGACATAATATGAGAAAGAACCTGACTTTGAAACAATGAGACAACACTCCAGTTTCCTAATAAAAGGGCCTGAGAATTATTTTCAGATTTGCTACTGATTGTATAACTGTCTTCTGAAAACGGCTGTGTTATTAAACAATGATATTGAGGTGATGCAAGGAAGACTTTGGTAACTCACTAGATGGTGCTCCCCACAAGCTCCTTGAATGAACAATAGCCATTAAGGATCCACACTATCAGACATAGGTGTTGTGATAGGGATTGATTAAATGATTCCAATTCTAGGCTGGAATTCCCTAGAGAATATGACAATGTAATAGCTCATGTCATTGTCCTGTGTTTAAGTAGTGTATTTAGAGACAGGTTTTTAGTACTGGGTTACCACCATTGACTTACTACTGAAGCATACTATGTAGGGCACAGAAACCAGAGAGAGTTACTCTTCAGTACATAGGTGTTTTTTGAATATCAGATACTTTGTAATATTCAAGCACTAGTTTTTCAAAATCTAATTAGCAAGTACTACTACATTAAGGTGTTAAAGTGGCTTTCAAAAGGAAAATTTCTCAATCCTGTTATATTTTTACATGGTACATTTCACACTTAAAAAAATGCATGTAGGGACAACTTGGTGGCTCTGCTGGTTAAACATCCGACTTCGGCTCAGGTCATGATCTCGCGGTTCATGGATTTGAGCCCCGTGCTGGGCTCTGTGCTGGCAGCTCAGAGCCTGGAGCCTGCTTTGGATTCTGTGTCTCCCCCTCTCTCTGCCCCTCCCATGCTCATGCTCTGTCTCTCTCTGTCTCTCAAGGATAAAGATTAAAAAATTTTTAAAAAGGCATATAAAAATTTAAGTAACTGAACATCTTGGATGTCAATTCCTCCCTCTCCCCTTCCTTCCTTCCTTCCTCTCTCCCTTCCTTCCTTCCTCCCTTCCTTCCATCCTTTCTTCCTTCCTTCCCTCCCTCCCTCTGTCCCTCCTTCCTTCCTTCCTTCCTTCCTTCCTTCCTTCCTTCCTTCCTCCCTTCCTCCCTTCCTCCCTTCCTCCCTTCCTCCCTTCCTATAATCTCACATCCAGTAAGGTTGGTGGTGCCAGTCAGTTTTAGTGTGGAAGGGTCTCATCCAAAGGATCGTCGCTTGGATTCTCTCCTCACTCTCTAAGTGAATCACACATCACTTTTGATCATTTGGGAGATGATGACCCATGCAACACATGGAAGCTGACTTTTACTCTGTTATTCTAAGCTGCCTGATGGGCAGCGGGGATGAGTGATGTAAAAGGCAGCAGAACGAAAACTGATACCTCACACCTGCTTCCACGTACGTTGCTTCGCAAATGGAANCCTTCCTCCCTTCCTCCCTTCCTTCCTTCCTTCCTTCCTTCCTTCCTTCCTTCCTTCCTTTCTTCCAAAAAAGCCGTAACAATTTGGCTGTGGTACTGGTTGTATAGCTCTTTTTAGCTAATGTAAGTGTTTTATTATCTTTTTCATTGTTGCTTCATTATCCTCATAACATTTTCTTCTTCTCATAGGACATATATTATCATAGCAAATCAGTTAAAAAATGTGGACTAATAGAGAAGAGAGAAGATGAGTTTATGACTTCTGCTTTGTCTTTTCCCACGTCTTTTAACCAAATAACTGAATGGTTTCAGTAATATATCTCAGAAACTTTATGTTCAACCTGGCAACAACATGTTAGAAACAGAAGTGGAAGGGGAGGGGAAAAATGATAACATAAGCAAGGGTTTGAGGCAGAAAAATTGGAATGACTATGGCATTATTTTCCTTAAAAATTTTTATTGAAGAATAAAGTAAAAACAATTTAAAAGAATCAGTTTAATTTTCACATATGTATATATCTGCATATCCGTCACCCAGATCAATATACAAAATATTTCCAGCACTTCAGAAGCTTCCCTTCTTCCCCCTCCAAGTCCATACCCCTTCAGTGATGACCATTATTCTCATCTTTATCATCTTTATCATCACAGAATGGTGTTCTTCAACTTCCACAAATGGAATCAAGTAATACATACTTTTTGTTTACTTGGCTACTTATATTCAATATTTTGTCTGTGAGATTCATCATTGTTGTTGATTGAGTTATGTATATATTTTTATAAGGATATACCACAATTAGTTTCAGTTGTAAGAAGATACCACAAATAGGCAAACGTATAGAGACAGAAAGTAGATTAGTGGTTGCTTCAGACTGAAGGTGATAATAGGGATTACTAGTACAGGAACATGGAAGATTTTATTGGAGTAATGAAAATGTTGTAAAATTAAATAATGGAGATAGTTTTACAGCTTTGTCAATTTCCTAAAAATCAATTCCATGATTTTATACTGTTAATCTTAAAAAAATTAAGGAACCCAGGATGACCAAGCTCACCACCCATAACTGAAAACTGATAGCACCCTATCACTTGATTTAGATATTTTCCTTTTTTTAAAGTAAAACTTCATAGGTATAATTTAAATTTCTTTTTAATCTTCCACAAACTTACTGCTTTCTCTTCTTTTCCAGAAGTTTCTACTATCATGAAATTTGTATATATCCTTCCTGTTTGTGTTTGTATATAATATATATATCCAGAATTTATGCATACATTCATAATCAGTGTATAGCGTACTTACGTAATGAAATAATGAAATATGTATCAGGGATATCAGCAAATATCAGTGAAATAAATGAATTTAGAGTAACATTTAGTTTTGCGATTGTAAGGGGAATGCATATGCAATGCAAAAAAAAACTTGGAAAACAGGAAGAGAAACAAAAACAATAATCTCTTCTAATCTCACCATTTGAACACTACTTTTATTATTTTTTGTCATATTTTTCTCATAATTATTCACATTCGTAAGTGAAGCAAGCTGCCTGGGCCCTCTGGCTAATCTAATAGTCTTTAAACTTCAGCAACCTCCCTTAGCCCACATGATTGATTAACTAACCTTTCTTTGTGTATCTATAGATCATGCATTCTTTCCTAGAAAGAACAGAGCACAGTCCCCAAGCACTAAGGAACCAGACCTTCTTGCACAACTCCTGGGAACGAAGGAACTAGACCCTTTTCTTTGCACAACCGCCTAGCACTGAGATAAGGTCTGTAGCTGGCACCACTGAGTCTGCATGTAATCAAGAAATGTTATGGACCACTGTACTCCTTTAACTGATTAACTGCCCTAAGCCCCTTGAAACACCCCTGGGCCAGGCAGAAACTTCAGAGCTGGCCTTTGTATAAGCTCCTACCTGCTCTCTGTGTGGCCCACCTCCTACATAAAACTCATATTCCTTTCCAGTCAAAACTCACCTCTTGGGTCTTGGTCTTTTGAGCAGCAGGCAAGCAAACTTGGGGTTTTGGTTCTATATATATGTATATGTATATGTATTTTATATATATATATCGAATACATTTATTTTCTATTTTAAAAAATAATGTATGACTTAATATTTGTTTTTTGTCTCCTCTGTGTCAGAAAGTTCTACTGAGCACTTTATATACATTATTTCATTAAAACCTACTGTGACATATCTACAGCATGATTTGTACTAATTCATGGCACTCTTTGTATGGACTGATCATAATTTACTTTAGTAAGTCTCCATTTTTAAAGATTAGTTTGTTTCCAGATTTTCATTTTTGTAAGTAACAAATCAAAGAAATTCCTTATAAGAAATTTCTTACATGTGTATGGAATTTATATATGGAACATATATATTCCTTAAATATAACTGATTTTCTACTCAGGATATAGCTCTAGAACTAGAACTATAGGGACAAAGAATAGATATATTTTAGAATTTTGTGATTTGTTTTTACCAAAATCAACTTTAGAAAAGCTGTGCCTTTTTAGACTCTCACCAGTAGTATAAGAGACCAGCTTGAGGCAAAGAAGTCGGTTTTGTCTCAATATAGGAAATGACATTTTCACAAAATAGCTGTCCTAGAGGTATTTAGGCAGATACTGAGTGAACATCTGTCACAGATGCTAGAAAGGAGGCTCATATTGTGTGGCAGTTGATTTAGATAAATTCTAATGACCTTTTCAACTCTCAGATTTGTAAAATACCATTTCCTGTTCCTCATTCCTCACTGCTTATTCTCTCAAAACAGCATTTTAATAAAGACTGGTTGATCTTCATGCCAAGATTACCTTCTGGTTTCTATTTACAGTTCTCATTAGGTCTCATGTTTGCTTTTCCGAGTAACTAAAATGACATCTCTTCATTTTTTTCTTCATGACTAAATTATTTTTAAAAAGGGCATCAGCATTGTATCCATAAGAATGGCCACGTGGGAAGAATTATTATTTAAAATTAATTTTGGCACCTTGATAAAACTACTTTTAGTGTGTGTGTGTGTGTGTGTGTGTGTGTGTGTGTATGCATGCACGCATATGTGTGTTGGGAAACGGAATATATATAATCTCTATGAGATTAAAATTTCCGTGAGAATATTTTCTCAAGTGTTCATAAGGAGAACACAAATCTTTATAATAAAAATTAGGAAAATAATGTACTAAAATGAAGTCGGAAAGTGTATTTTTCCTCTGTTTTTTCATGAAGGTCTTCTAAGACCAGCATGGTTACTTATATTTTAGGCTAATGTAAGAAAATTTTTTAATCAAAAGATTGACTTTCATAATTAAATTACCATTTAGCACAGTGGTAGTGGGGTTCATTTTGTAAAAATTATTGACATGGCTATTGTGCTGCATTATCATGCATGTATAAAAAGCACAACAACATAAGTTCTTTGTCTTTGAACACTGTACAATCAATATTCTATTACCACAATGCTGGTTTTGCTGCATTGTAGCTAAATTAGTGTGTCAGGTATAGAAATGCTTAAACCAGACATTCAAGGAACAAGGATGACACAAGAATTCTAATTATTTTCTCCCCTATTTATGCATTTATCTGTTTTTCTCCAGTGCTTTTAGAAATATCTCTCAATTTAAAATTCATTAAGATATTTATAAATATGTAAAGGAATATGTTAATTTGTACTATTATGAATGAAATTGTGTGGCAAAAGTCACATTTTAGTAACATAATAATGACATTTATACAGAGCCTTATAGTTAATATTCAGTGGGTGTTAATTCTCAACTTGGCATAAATGTAAAATCTCAGAAGTATAGAAATGTAGGATGTTTTAAAATATATAAATGGAGTGTTGAAATATTACTGAAAGATTAACAAAGTTACATAATTAAGGTACCTAAAGTATAGGTTACTTTAGTATAGTATGATCTGTTAATAGAAATTCACTAAGAGAAAGAGAAAATAGAGTAGCATATGTATGTTATGACAATATGTAACAGGCTACCTTCAAAAATGTATAGAAGCTAATGCAAACACTTTGAATTTATCCTAAACAGTGTTACAACAGTCCAGTAATTTTTATTCAAATAAAATCTGTGGATGCCTGGGTGGTTTAGTGTCTTGACTCTTGATTTGCACCCAAGTCATATCTCAGGGTCAGGAGATTGGGCCCCACGTAGGGCTCTGTGCTGAGTGTGGAGCCTGCTTAAGATTCTCTCCCTCTTCCTCTCCCTTTGCCCCTCCGCCCTGCTCTTTTGTGTGCACGTGTCTGAATGTGCACTCTCTCTGTAAAAAGTTATAAATAAATAAAGTAAAATCCAGATTACTAATAGTATATGCCAAATTTATTGAGATCTTTATTCATTTTTATTTAATAGGAATTGATATATTTAATTTTTTTTAACGTTTATTTTTGAGACGCCGAGAGAGACACAGTGTGAGCAGGGGAGGGGCAGAAAGAGAGGGAGACACAGAATCTGAAGCAGGCTCCAGGCTCTGAGCTGTCAGCACAGAGCCCGATGCGGGGCCCATACCCACAGACAGTGAGATCATGACCTGAGCTGAAGTTAGACACTCCACAGACTGGGCCACCCAGGAGCCCCAGAACTGATATTGATATATTTAGAGATAAATTTTTCAGATAGGTTTTTCAGCATTTTCAAACATGTCTTGCAATTTTGCCTGATGTTTGCAAAATTTTTAACTTTTATCTTGTTTCCTGATGGTAGAATAACCTTAGGAATCAAAATGTGTGTGTGTGTGTGTGTGTGTGTGTGTGTGTGTGTGTGTATGTGCGTGTTTCTGAAAAAACAGGCTTGAGGTGTATTGAAAATAATGAATATGATGTTTTTTCTTTTCAGTATCAAACATGCTGGCATTAGTGAGGCTGGTAATGGCAAATTGGTTTTAAGAGTACTCCCAAAGATACGTTATTAGTAAAATTTTGTATGAATTGGATAAAAGGTGATTTTTGGATAGGGCAACTATTTGAAACCTTTTCATAAAATGTAGGATGTCCACACACATGCACGCATTTGTTTTGGTGCCATGGACTTATCTGTGAGGATGACTCTCGGTGGTCATGAGGAAAAATGGCTGGCTGTTTTTCAGGAATTACTTTTCTTTCAAAGTAGACATCCTGACTGTTTTACTTCTGTTTTAGCTTTTGTTTTCATAGTGGCAAAGAATAGGGTTTTAAGTTGTCCCCACTAATGATAATTCAGGGTTCTGTGGGCATAGATGGTGGGGGAAATCCAGCAGACTGGCCTCAGGAAGAGCAAACATCTCAGGCCCTGCAGGAGGCCTGGAGGCTTCAACCTCAGGGTCAGAGATGTCGGCGCCAGTCTCGTCCTCTTAACTGGACTTGGCCACTCTCCAAATGCCTGCTTTTCACTTTACCACTTGATTTCCTACCCCCATGTTCTTTTATTTTCTCTCTGACCTATTTCTATAACTTCATCTTATTGGGCTATACGTGGAGGTGTCTACTACACAGCCTCCGTGTGTGGGGAGCAACGAGGCATCTGCAGAGCACGGAGGTCACCACAGGTGTGGCTGGGAGGGCTGGTAGACCACGCAACTGGAATGAGGAGAGAAATGACAGAGTGAAGTGACTGAGGGACGACGACTTGGTAAGATTTAGCAGAAATCGGGGCTTGTGAATGACACAAGTTTAATAATAAGGATGTAAAGATATTAGCATTTTATGTACATGTGACTTTTGTGGTTGAGTAAAATTCAAACCTCCTACATGGGAAAATTACATAAAATGGGAGTTCTGTGGCTGCTATCTTAGGAAGAGCAACCTGTCGTGCTAAGTGAAGTACTAACTATTCACTTAGTCCTAGTATTCGTGTGAACCTTGAATATTCTGCATATAATATTAAGTGTCAATGGTTGTACTCATTTGCTTTCAATTAACAAATTGATTTGTCTGCTTAATAATGGCTTTTCATTTTCCATTTGAAAATCTAGAGCATGGCCACATTTTCTTTTAGCGGGCTTCCAAAATATGGAAGGGAATAATATGTTCCCTTATTCTCCAAAGTGCACAGAAAGTCTTGAGTAGTTCTCTCATGAATCAGTAGGGTATATGCTTCATGTTTAATGTAAAACTCCTTTATAGTGATTGTTTGGGGGATAACGATATAGCCTTGAGGGACTAAATTGCTTTTGAAAGATTAAAATTAACGCAAAGAATTTGCAGAAATATAAACAATGAACTTATGGATAAATTAGGAGGTGAAAAATGCTGTGTGATCAGGTGAAGGGTTAATCATCGAGTGGAGTTAGAGCAATGGGTCACAAGAAGTACTTGGCAATACAAAACAGTGAATTTACATTTTGACAGAATGTGCCAGTGAGAGTGCATTAACGTGACTGCATCAAAATAGAAATGTCAAAATCCCCACATCTTGAGGCTGCTGTGCAATGCAGGAGTCCCCGCCTGGCATATTGAGAGTGTGACCCAGTTGTGACTCTCCTTTAACCAGGTATCAGGTGAATAAGTAAATCTTTGAAACTGATTCCATATATTTGACAATATGCAGTCTGTCTTGTGGCAAAGGCATCAACATGCATAGCATAAAATATCAGTAACATTTCAAATTTTTTTTTCCTGAGGGATGTCAGTGCTCTCTCACAAATGAACATTTTCATCTGTCAGCTGTTTTGGGTGAACATGGTTACCAAGTCAGTGTGACTGATGATGAGAGGAAGGAGTGGAAGGAGTGGGAAGGACAAACCATTTGCAGTTCATAAATCCTTGAATTTAAAAAGTACTTGGGCAGGGGGATGGGTTAAAATGGGTGATAGGTTGTAAGAAGGGCGTTTGTTGTGATGAGCACTGGCTGTTGTACCTAAGTGATGGATCACTAAATTCTACACCTGAAACCAATGTTGTATATTAACTAACTGGAACTTAAATAAAAACTCAAAAGAAAAAAAAGTACTGAATTCAAGCCATTTGTGACTGCCTTATGGGACCTTACATTTAATCCTACCCTGAAAAATTATCCCAACTTTTTTCATTACCCATGAAGGGAAGAAGAGGACTCAAACCAATTATGAGCAACACAGACTCTTCCATTCTAAGTGGCCTAAGCTTCATTATTTGAAACACTTAAAACCAGGCTCAGCAAAGTGTAAAATAAATCGTGGTATGAAACAAACCTGTATTAGTAGGGGGTGTATAAGAAGATAAAATAGGTGGGCCCTTTTCTCTTTCCCGGTCCTGCTCTTGGGATCCCTAAAGCTGTTCTGTTGGAAAATTGAATTAGTGCTTGCAGGTAGGAAAAAGGTTGGGTTAGAGTTTTTTCTTTCTGATAGATTACTTTAGGGGATTTGCTCTGTGACAAAGCTTAGTTATTTTTCCTTAAAAAAGTCTCCCTAGTATTCTAGTCCCAGGAAGAGAATTTAAAAAAGGAGGGTGAGTTGTGGGAGATCACATAGAAGGTCTCCCAAATATATGCGCTGAATATGGAGTCAATTAGCAAAGAACATTCTTGTACCCCCTGGTTAAAAAGTAAGGGCTTTCTTTTTTACTCAAACGACAAACTACTTTTTTGTCATAGATAAAATCTTCTAATGTGTTAACTCATAACTGTGCCCTCCTTTTCACAGACAGACGTACACAGCTCTGCAGTTGATATCTTTTTTCATTTTGTTTTTTTATTTACAATGTCTTAAATGTTTAATTTTGAGAGAGAGAGAGAGAGAAGAGTAGGGGCAGAGAGAGAGCAGGACACACAGAATCTGAAGTGGGATCCAGGGTCTGAGCTGTCAACACAGAGCCTGACAACACAGCTCAAACTCAGGGTAGTGCAAGATCATGACCTGAGCTGAAGTCGGATGCTTAACCGACTGAGCCACCAAGGCGACCCTCTTTTCTCATTTTGTAAGGACTTTAGGTGACAATGGTGAGGCAGCATGTGTTGAGGAAAGGCTTGGTGCAAGTATGGGTGTGGCCATTTATTTCTTGGTGGATTAAACCAAGTGAGGGGAGCCCCCTGGGTCTCAGTTTCTTCATGTCTAAAACTGGAGATTTACTTCAGACTTCTATTTTGTGAGGAATAAATGAAGTAATGTATGTAAGAGACTTATAAATTATAACACAGCATTAACTATTATTAGAGAAGAGGAATTGAAATGATGGCATTGACTTAGAGCTCTTCTTAGGTGACAGAGTTAGAAACAGTTTATAAAATTAAGTCCTTGAGTGGTATGGATTTCAGGTTTGCAAAACAACAACAACAACCTACGACTGGTTAAACACAGTTCCAAATATTGTAAAATCCCCAATAGGTATCTATCCTGCTATTAGAATATAAGGTGATCAGTTTTAAAAACAAAAACATTAGGTAGAAATTAAAAATTGTCTCCAGAGTTCAGACCCAATTCTTTTAATTCTTTAAAAAACTGAAGAATATTTTGATTCTCCACTCCCATCTGTCCATACATCCATCCCCATCCATCAAATATTGTCAGCAGATCTTGTGACACATACTGGGTTCAGAAATGAGTAAAGGAGAAAGTAGCTTGGATTGGCAGCAAAATTACTTCAGTCTGAGTTATGACTCCTTTGGTCTCTCTGCACCTGGCTTAGCCACCCACTTTTCTCACTCATTCTGTCTCTTCATTAAGCCAATTCTAATCTGTCTTTATGGACTACCTCAAGTTCTTTCTCCCCCAGTGAAGTAATCAGTGGAGACTCCAGCTCTTAATGCTTTCTTCTTCTTGTACTTATTTCTAAAACCTCTCATTTGTATTTATGTGCTCCTCTGGGTGGGTAGCAATGATTTATTACATACTTGAGTTCGTCCCTTCCTTCCTCCCTTCCATCCATCCATCCAATTTACCATCCTACAAATAGATATTAAGCACAATTATGTGTTGGATATTGAACTAGATTATAATTGTGTAACATACTTATAACATCTACCCTTGTGGATATTACATTCTCATATATAGTGTCTTAAGGTAAGGAACTCTGTCTCAGCATGGAATCATAGAATTTGGAACTGAGATCCAAGACGTGTATCTATTCATCTATAACTGCTCAATTTTTACTTTAAGCCCTTTTCTGCCAGGGTGGTAGAAACTATATGTCCGTGATTTCAGAGATTTTGCTTTCTCCCCTGGACCTGGGGTTGTGTCAGAGTTCCAGAGAGTTTAACCTGAGCCAAGACTAAGGACTGGGGTGGAGAGGGAGTGTGCGACAGGTTCCTGCTGTCATCTGGCCACACAGGCATGTGCTGAAGTGGCCTTTGCTCCATCAGCTGCTTGGCCATTGGGCTGCATGCTGGCTTGGAAATGTTTTTGTTCTGACCCGCACGACTCCAGAATATCATACAGCTCTCTTTTTTGCTTCTGTATCACTTCTGGGTACAGAGTGTTCATTTTATGGCTCTTCTACCTCCCAGAGAGACTGGAAACTCACAGGCTGCTTAAGATCCTATCTGTCTAGACATACCACCAGGTAGCCGTTTATTCTCTGGGTCCTGCATCCTTCCTGGGGATCTGCTTGTAACATGATGCCCAGATCTCTCTCTCTCTCTTTCTCTCCCCCCCCATCAATGTTTTTGAAGTATAATTGACAAAAAATAAATGACAAAAAACCATTACCACAGTCTGTCCAGATGATGAAAATATCTGTCACCCCTGAAAGTTTCCTTGTGCCCTTCTGTACTCCCACCATAAGTCGTCTTGTCTTGCTTTTCTCTTGGACCTCTAAAACCTCTATTCGGGTCTGCTTGGAAAGCAGGTCTGTGGCCCCCTCTCCACGAAGCACCGTTCTTACACTCCTCGTTTTCCCTCGACTCTATCTCCTTGCTCAAGACAAGGAAGGCTTTTCTCTAGCTGAGGGGGCATGAGTGGAAAGATGACTTGCCCTTATTCATCTTGTTTTATGTCAAATCTGTGATACATGCTGTGAAAGTCTGGCTTACAGAAACACAGAAGGCAGAAAAGGACCATGTTTTTTTTTCTTTCTGTTCTTATATTATTCCTTTGAGGAAATGATACATATCTTGCAGCTGCTTGCATGGCTGATTGAAGGGTGGGTGAGAAGAGAAGGTAAAGGGAGAGATAAAGTATTGGGGAGAAGGGATATTGGCTAATGTTTAAAAAAATTACTCTGACATAGGTCCAGAAAGCATATTTTATTTTATTTCCCTTACAGAGCTGGACCCAGTAGTAGCCAATTAATGCCTGTTCTGTGATTGATCCCAGTGACCTGGACACCACAAGAGCTATGTAGGTGGTATTCTGCCCAGTGATGTGAGAAGAATAAACTTGAGAAAAGAGGTCAGTGGTTATTTTAAAAGGTACAACTTACTGGGTTTGAATTAAAAAAAAAAAACAGTCTGTTTCATCTTTCTTTAATGAGGATGATCAAATACAGTAAAATGGTTGGGTTGGATAGGACAAACTCTCTGATGTTCCTTCTCTCCAAGGATCATATTTCCTAAGCATAACTGACAAGTTAAATATGACCCCCCAAATTGCTAACTTTTTATTTTGTTGTTCTGTGGAGTAGATGAAACATATGTGCATTTTAATGTTGGCTGTAAGGATATCTGTACAATCTTTCTAGAAAGAAAATTTAATAATAAGTAATGATTATAGTACTTCAGGGCTTATCATTTGCCAGGACTAGAAAACTAACAACAGGGTGCCTGGGTGACTCGGTTAAGCGTCCAACTTCAGCTCAGGTCATGATCTTGTGATCATAGGTTTGAGTCCCGCATCTGCATTGTTAGCACAGAACCTGGAGCCTGCTTCTGATTCTGTGTCTTCCTCTCTCTGCCCCTCCCCCCATAAATAAATATTTAAAAATGAAAAAAAGAAAACTGACAGCAGCAACAGTAATATTTATTGAGTGCTCCCCATCTTCCAGGCCCTGCATTGTTTTATATGTATTAATTCACTTTTCTCTTGCAACTAACCCTATGAGGTAGGCACCATTATTTTTTCCATTCTGGAGATGAGGAAAGTAACACATAAAGACATTAAGCCAAGATCACACAATTAGTCCTTGGTGGAATCAGGATTCAAACCAGGTAGATTCATGCTGTTAGCCACTGTGCTTTATGCATATATATCATTTAATCCTCCTAGGAAAGCTCCTCATGATATTATTCCTGCTTTACAATGAAGAAAGAGTATCAGAGAAGTTAAATAATATACCCAAGAACATAAATCTGACGATTTTGGTGGATTCAGGACTGATCCATGGTGTGGCTAACTTCAAAATCCATGTTATTAACCATGATGCTATAATGTCAAGAATGGTAAATGTTATACTCTTTTAACTGCAAACTAAGGGGATAATCAGAAATTTTGATAAATTAGAATGCATAAAACATTTATATAAAAAGTGAACCAAAGTATCCTAAATGATCATGGTTAAATAGTTGTGTATAATATTATGGAATTACTAAAATAATGTTTACAAAGACTTTTTGATGATTTGGAATGTTTAGGTTATAATGATACATTGGTAGAAAAATAAAACACAAGATTAAATGATTAGGTCGTGGCAAATATTTTAAAATGTGAGCAGAGAAAAAGGAGTGGAAGAAATACATCAAAACGTTAATTTCATTAACGTTTCATTTTTCAAATGAAAAAATTCTGAGTGGTTTGATTATGGACAGTTTTAACTTTCTTCTGAATTTTCTGTAGAAAATTTTACTTACAAATGTGAAGGTCAGTGTTGAGTTTGTGTTTTTATATTTACTTCAGTATAAATTTTACACAAAAGTGCAGTTAGTTCTTTAGAACAAATTTCTAAAATATTTACCACCCAAAAACACTCTTCCTTAGTGTATTGAAATGTAGCAAGTCATTTAAATTTGCTTATTACAGTGCTTTTAGTAGTTAAATACAGTTCTTAGTGTGAGGATCTTCTGTGGAAGCAAATGAAATTTGGTATGTGACCCCTGTACTTCAATAACATTTGATCTACAGCTGACCAAATAGAAAGTGAGCCTCTGTTGTTTAGATAAAAAATAAATTGAATTTTACCCTGTATCAATTCTACGTATAAATTTTGCTTTACCACATATTAAGATGATGGGTCTTCAAACCCTAGGAATTGATAAAAGCAGCAAGAAACTTTTGGATTCCTTTGTGAGTGAGAAGCATTGCTAGCCCTTTATCCTAGATCCTCAGCTCTAGTCACACAGCCAAACATCTCCAATTCCAAAGCCAGTTGAACTGATAAATTTTGATTATGTTTATTTTTTATTTAGATTTTGGGCATTTACTTGAATTTGACAGTTTAGCACAACCAAGAGATCTGAATAAAGAATAATCCTATAGAAAACAATATATTAAGAGCATGAGGCACTTTGAGTTGGAATTGGGGAAAAAAAGCTTTTCTATGTCTTTTTATAATACAAAGGCAAGGACACCAAAGACAGGATTCTTGTCCTGAATTATCCTGGGGAGAAGTATTGCTGGAGGAATGCTATGTGAGGGAGATCAAATGCAGGGTTGAGTGGGCAGGGCTGAGCAAGGTCCAACGGCACCCCTACTACCTGTATAATTATGACATTTCAGTAAATCTATAACATATTACCTAAAATTTAAAAAAAAGCATCTTGATTAGTTGTAGACTGTTTCCAGAAATCAATCATATAGCATCTGGGGAAGTGCCTCTAGAGGTATTAAACAAATCCTCTATTAGTCATGAGCGGTAGACTGAGTTATAAAACCACATCTGGAGAATTAACATTTCAAAAGGCTCATCCTTTTCCCTTTAATTTCACCAGGTGCTAAGACAGGTGTTTTACATAAATTATCTCATTTGTTTTCTCTGACAACATACTAAAGGAAGTGTTAAGAATCCCATTTTATAGATGAGGGAACGAAGGCTCAAACAGTTAAATAAGTTGTCCAGTTTCACTCAACTCACCAGGATTTGACACGAGATCTGCTCAACTCTAATGCCCTCGCCCTCGCCCTATGGCTCACAGGAAAGCAGGACATGATGTATGAACAAATGGGGAGGGGGTGTGGTGAAAAACTCACAGAAGGTAGTTATTGAGCGGCCAGAAATAGAACTCATGAAGTAGACTTATGTGGTAGGTTCTATTTATAGTGACGTAACACAACAAAAGGTGAAATCATGATAGGTGTATATGGGGTGAGGATGTCTGGAAAGAATAAAATGGAAGAATGTGTGTGTGTGTGTGTGTGTGTGTGTGTATGTGTATAAAATAGTAGTTTGAAAAGAAGTACAGATATTGTGTGAATAGACAGATCTAGGAAAAGTATAAACATGGTGTAAAGACCTGATTTCTGGCCTAATATCCTCTGATGGATGTTGTTTCAAGTGCATGCAGCTTTAAAATAGTTTAGCCTTGATTGCCTGTGGTTGGAAGTGAGTTTTTGGGAAGCAAAATGTATTTTCTTTCCTCTTGGGAGCTTTGTGCACTGCATCAAATAGCCTAAATTAAAGGAATTGCATTGGCTTGTGTGTGTTGATAAAATTACTATTTAAAGCAAACAGAGGATTTCAATTTTTTAGAAGAGGAGGGAATTAGAGATAGAAAATCGGTAAGCTGTGACACCTGCACAGAATCTTGTTTGAAGTTCAGAAAGGGAATAAGCTATGTAAAAACTTATTCTTTTTTTTTTTTAATTCTAGACAGAGATGAGATGTCACTGCTGTAGTCTAAATGAACAGAAACAGGAATGTGATGAATTAACTGAATAATATGGTAATTTTCATATAGTCTAGATTTCAGGAAGGAAAGAGACATTTCACTGGGATGTTCATAGTAAGGTAATTCAGACAAATGATGTAGCCATGTGAGACAAGAGAGACCAAAGATGACTCCTGTTTGAAGGTTCAAAACTAGGTAGATAGAGACAAGAAAGTTGGGGTGCTCTGAGTAAGCACCAGTTATAAATTAGAAAGTAAGTTACCTTGTTACCCTTGAGAAGGGAATCTGAGCTCCTAGGGCTGTTAGTGAGAAGGGTTGAGGCTGAATATGCAGATTTTAGATACAGACTAATGTTAATAGACCCCCAGGAGACTGGCTGCAGAATGGAATCTGGAAGGTAATTTGTGACTGGAAGCTTGTTCCAGATGGGCCAGGCCAACAGAGGATATCAGTCAGAAACTATTCCAGCTTGTTTAAGAGAAAGGATTAATTACAGTAATTATAATTACTAAATTGACTATAGAATCAGTAGGAAAATAGAGGAGACAGAAAGTTATGCTTTCAGGAACTACTTTGAGCTCATGTCCCAAAGTCAAATTATCAAAAGAGCTACTGCTTCCTCTGTGACCAGTAAATGTGACCATTATTGTCATAATCTGGAAGAGAGAGCAACTTGGAAAATACCACAGAAAAACCATGAACGTTCTTTCCAGCAGAAACCAGAGAAGTCATTGAGACACAGCCTCATTCTATTCTCCCTTTTAATTATTATACTGCTGTTGGTGGAACTTAGTTGTGTCTAGAGCTCTGATGTGTAGTGGAAGAAAATTGGTCAGATTGTGCACTTGATTATCACACCCAGCACAAGAAGTTTTGCATGCTTGGAGAGGCAGGCAGTCCAGATAGCTACCTGAGGTGATGTTTCTTGTCTATCCGTTTTCTTTTTTCTTAAAGGAAAATTTTTCATGGATACATGGTCAAACAGCAAAAAGAACTAAATTTTGTTTTATAATTTGTGTAGCCATATGATCATTTGCCCCTCTTTTTGGAAGGAAAGAATGTGGTACTGGTTACTTTTCAGAAGGATTGTAGAAATGGAGGGCAGTGCTTATATTTTTCCTTTAGAAAGATTAGACCTCTGCCCCCAAATGTTATATTTCTCTTAGAATATATCATAGAATGCATGTTGGAGATGATTGCCCAGAGGGAGTGTATTCTGCCTCAGGTTATGGAACCCAAAGCCACTAAAGGAAGGGGTACTTTTGATGCAAATCATGTTTCTCATTTTATGTAACTTCTACCTCCTTTTTTCCCTGCAAAATTGTTGGGTACTAGGGTTGCAGCCTTACTGAATCTGCTCAAATGTACAGAAAAATGTGTATGTTCTTTCTTTTGTCTTCCCAGCCTCTACTCATGGGAATTGAAAAATACCAGCAGGGGCTCCTGGACTGCTCAGTCAGTTAAGCATCTGACTTCAGCTCAGGTCATCATCTGTGGTCCATGAGTTTGAGCCTCTCATTGGGCTCTGTGCTGAGCTCAGAGCCTGGAGCCTGCTTCAGATTCTATATCTCCCTCTCTCTCTGCTTCTCCCCTGCTTGCACTCTCTCTCTCAAAAATAAATATTAAAAAATAAAAAAGGAAAAATATGAGAAAACTCTTCTTTAACAATAATGTTACATTGTTCTTTTTTCTTAAGATTTTTATTTCATTGTATTTTGCTCATAATACTTTATTCTACTCCTTAAGGTAAAAATGCTTAATATTTAGGGTAAAAATTCCCATCATTATATGATATTCTTATAAATATATATTATTATATAATCAAAGCATATATTTTTATGCATAGAGCTTTAATTTTTAATAAATATATTAATTAAAATTTATTTTATTTCTAGTGACTCTAAGTCTCAAAGTGTTAAAATATTTCTTATGGTTTGAGTTATAATGAAGGTTATTGGTACAGAATTGATCAAAACAATGTAAGTATTACAAATTAAAATATACAAGAGAAAACAAGTTTCTATGAATGAGATTTTCCCCTCATTGTTCACATATTTTCAGATAAATATAAAATTCAAGCACTGAAGTTATTCCAACTTTTCATTTTTATAGAGATGGTGAAAAACCTGGTCACATACATAGAAATAGAATAGAGTTTCGTTTTATTATAGCAAAGTCACCCAAGCACTTGAACAGGATCCTTAGGAGCTATATGCTAAAAATTTCCTAGAGAAAGATTGGATGGTGCCCATGCCTTGCTTTACTGGTTGTTAACTATTTTGAATATCACACTTAGGCCATATTTTTACTTTGATGTAAGTAAGGAATTGGAAATTATCAGACTTAAAAATGTATTTGGTAACCAGTTCCTAGAGTCATTCATTTCTTAATTGCTAGCAATGTTACTAGAAAGTAGATTTGTCAGATGACCATTATTCATATCTGTCTCTTCTGGCAACTTATAAAACCATATATATTGAAAATGAGCAGGAAAAATTAAAATAATGTTAATTTTAATGTAACTTTATTAATATTTATTACCTTCTATTATGAGATTAAATATATTTTTCTCAAAACCTAGGAGATACAAATTTAGCTCATCTATTTTATGGAAAATGCTTACCATATAACTTGTTAGAACAGCTAGTTTTCATTGTGAAAAGAATTACCATAATTAGTTCTACTCTGAGACAGAGAAATTTTAATTACGTGACCAAGGAACAATCACCTAACCTCTAAATTTGAATTCTGAGGTAGAAATATTTGTTAGATGTACCTTAGAAATTTTCCCTTTGATCACTATGAAATGTCCCTTTTCATAACTAGCAATATACTTATTTTTGAAGTCTCTTTTATCTGATATTAAACTACTACAGTTTTATTATACTGTTTTCATAGTACATCTTTTTCCATTTATTTGCTTGCATTTAATCTATGCCTTAATATTTAATCTATATCTTTTAGGCAGCACTTGTAGGATCATATTTTCATATTCACTCTCATTCTCAGTCTCTAGAAAGATTAACAAAGATAAAATGGTTAGATCCTTTAGCTTTTGAATAAGTAATCACTTTATTGATAGACAATTCATATAACTTAAAGTTCCTCATTTAAAAGTGCATAATTCATGGTTTTTAGAATGTTCACAAGGTTGTGCATCCCTCACAACTATCTTATTTTAGAACATTTCATTACCCCTCCGCCAAAAAAAACCCTATACCCATTAGTAGTCACTCCCCATTCCCTACCTCTTCATTCCCTCATAACCCTAATATACTTCTGTTTCTATAGACCTGTTTCTACAGATCCATAGATCTATCTATGCTAGATAATTCATATGAATAGACCATCTAATATGTGGCCTTTGGTGACTGACTTCTTTCATGTAACATAACATTTTTATTCATCCATGTTATACATATGTCAGTACCTCATTCCTTCTTTTGGCCAAATAATATTCCATTGTATGGATGACTATATTTTATTTATCCATTCAGCTGATAGGTGTTTGTAATTTCCATTTTTTGTTATTATAAATAATACTGCTATGAACATTCAAGTATAGGTCTTTTGAGACATCAATTTTTAGCTCTCTTGGGTCTACATGTAGAAGCTGAATGCTGGGTTTGGGTCATATGGTAACTCTATGTTTAACATTTTGAAGAACTACCAATTGTTTTTCAAAGTGACTGCACAATTTTACAATCCCACCATATCTGAGGATTCAAATATCTCCACATCCTCATCAATGCTTGGTATTGTTCATCTCTTTATTTTACCCATCCTAGTGGATGTGGAGTGACATTTCCCTGATGGTTAATGACATGGGTCATCTTTTCATATGCTTATTGGCTGTTTTTATATCTTCTCTGGAGAAATATGTATTCAAATCTCTTTCTTTTTTTTTCCAGTTAGATTATTTGTTCTTTCATTAAGTTGTAAATGTTCTTTATTTATTCAGGATACTAGTCCCTTATTAGATATGTGGTTTGGAAATATCTTAGCCCCTTCTGTGAGTTGTCATTATACTTTCTTGATGGGATCCTTTGAAGGACAAACATTTTTAATTTTATTGAACTTCAATTTATGTATCTTTTCTTTTATCCTTTGTGCTTTTGATGTCTTATCTATGAAACTATTTCCTAATCATGGTCACTACACTTTTATATTTTATATGTTTCCCCTAAGAGTTTTATAGTTTTAACTCTTACAGTTAGCCCTACAATCCTTTTTGAGTTAATTTTTGCATGGTGTCAGATACGGGTCCAGCTTCATTCTTTTGCGTGTGACTATCCAGGTGTTCAGTACCATTCTTTGCTTAGTGAATTGTCTTGATATCCTTGTCAAAAATCAATTAAGCATAAATGCAAGGGTTTATTTTTAGACTCTGTTCTATTCCATTGACCTATATGTTTATTTTTATGCCAGCATCGCATTGTCTTGATTAGTGTAGATTTGTAGTAAGTTTTGAATTTGTAAAGTATGAGTCCTCTGACTTTGTTTTTCTTATTCAAGATTGTTTTAGTTATTCTGGATCCCTTGTGTTTCCATATGAATTTTAGGATCAGCTTGTCAATGTATGTGTAAGCATCAGCCAGAATTTTGACAGGTATGGCACTACATCTGCAGATCACTTTTTTTTTTAAAAATATTTTTATTTATTTCTAGGAGAGAGAGAGAGACAGACAGAGTGAGCAGGGGAGGGTCAGAGAGAGAGGGAGACACAGACTCTGAAACAGGCTCCAGGCTCTGAGCTGGCAGTCAGCACAGAGCCCGACGCGGGGCTCAAACCCATGAACCGCGAGATCATGACCTAAGCGAAAGTCGGACGCTTAACCGACTAGGCCACCCAGGTGCCCCTGCAGATCACTTTTGAAATGTTGCCATATTAACATTAAGTCTTCTGATCCATAAACATGGGATATTTTCCCATTTATTGATACCTTCATTTCTTTCCAATAATTTTGTAGTTTTCAATGTATAAGTCTTATACTCCTTTTGTTAACATTAATCCTAGATAATTTATTCTTTTTGATGCTATTATAAATGGAGTGTTTTTCTTAAATTTTTTTTATTTTAATGGAGAGAGGGAGAGAGTGCAAGCAGGAGAGAGGGGAAAGGGGAGAGAGAGAATCAAGCAGTCTTCACACTCAGCATGGAGTCCAACATGGGGCTTGATTCCACAACCCTGAGATCATGACCTGAGCCTAAATCAAAAGTCAGACCCTCAACCAACTGAGTCACCCAGGCACCCCTAAATGGAATTTTTTCTTAATTTCGTTTTTGGATTGTTCCTTGGTAGTATATAGAAATGCAAGTAGTTTATGTATATTGATCTTGTATCCTGAAACCATGCTGAATCATTTATTTTAATAATTTTTAGAAGACTGTTTAGGATTTTCTGTATACAAGTTCATGTAATCTGAAAATAAAGATAGTTTGATTTCTTCCTTTACAATCTAGATGCCGTTTATATATTTTTTTTCTTGCCTGTTGCCTTTGCTAGAACCTCCAGGAAGTGTTGATTAAGAGTGGTGAGAGGAGACAGTCTCATCTTGTTCCGGATATGAGGGGGAAGTTTTCAATCTTTTACCATTAAATATAATGTTAGCTATGGATTTTCATAGATGCTTTTTATCTGTTTGGGAAAGTGCCTTTCTATTCTTGGTTCATGTGAAAGTGTGCTGGATTGTGTCATATTCTTTTTATATGTCTGTAGAGAGGAACATGTGTTTTCTTTCTTTTATTACTATGGCATATTACATTGATTATTTTCATATGTTAAAGCAACTGTTGGTCATGGTACATAATCCTTTTTGTGTGTGTATTTCTGGATTCAATTTTCCGAGATTTTTTTCAGAATTGTTTTCATCTATGTTCATAAAAGATAATTGGCTTATAGTGGGTTTTTTTTGGTCATGTTGATAAATTTGTCAGTGTAATACTGCCTTCATAGAATGAGTTGAGAAGTGTTCTCTCTTTTGAAAGTGTTTCTTTTCCATCTTTTGAAAGTAGACCATTAGGTTTTAATATAATTTTTTAAATGGTTGGGGTGCCTGGGTGGCTCACTTGGTTAAGCATCTGACTTTGGCTCAGATCATGATCTCACCATTAGTGAGTTCGAGCGCAGTGCTGGTCTCTGTGCTCACAGCCTAGAGCCTGCTTCAAATTCTGTCTCTATCTCTTTCTGCCCCTCCACCACTCATGCACTGTCTCTGTCTCTCTTTCAAATATAAATAAATATTTAAAAAAATGGTTGGATTTATGTATACCATTTTATTATTTGTTCTCTATCCTATATGGTTTTTGTTCCATAGCTATTACCCCTTTCACCCTACCTCCTTTGTTGCTTTCTTTGGATTACTTAAACATTGTTTTAACATTAAATTTACATTAATCTACTTAATTTTTGACTATAATTTTGCTTTTTTTTTTTGGTGGTTGTGTTAGGGATTGCATTATACATGCCTAAGCTTTCATAGTCTACTGTGGTTAATTTTGTCTTCATGTCAAATGTAGAAAATTTGCATCCATATGCTTCTAACTTTCATGATCCTTTGTTATACATATCATATGTATAATATCTTCATACATTGAAAATCCCAGCACAGTGTTATAAATTTGCTTTCAGCACATCTTAGCAGGAAAAAAATAATCTTTTTAATTTATTCAGATATTTATTTCTATCGTTCTTCCTTTATTTCTGATGATTCAAGTTTTCATGTGGTATTATTTTCCTTCAATTTGAAAATTTTACTTCATCAGTTTTTTGTAAAGGATGTCTGCTGCTAATGAATTTTATTAGTCTTCATCTGAGGATATCTTTATTTTTCCTTCATTTCTGAAGGACACTTTTGCTGGATATAGAATTCTGAGTTGACAGTTCTTTTAACAGTTTAAAGATGTTGTTCCACTGTCTTCTGGCCTCCTTGATTTCTGATGGAAAAATCCATGATTATTCAAGTCATTGTTCCACTATATGTCATTGTTTTTTCTCTAACAGCTTTCAAGATACTTCTTTATGTTTGATGTTCAGAAGTTAGGCAGCCAGGGTTTATTTTTTGTTGATGTTTTCTTGTTTTGAGTAGTCAAGAACTGTGAAAGGTCTGAGATTTTACCCTACCTGCCAGTACCCTACTTGCAGGATAGCAAAGTTAGCCTGATAACATTTCATGGATGCTGACAGAAGGCGTAATACTCGGGTAAGAGAGAAAAGGTTTTATTGCTCATGGCACTTTAAACAGTATGAGCTTCAGGTTCATATTGATTCTTCTTGCCTCCCAAGGCACATGGTATTCTATAGAGCAGCCCAGGAGGGTGCTGTACACACAGTAGATTTGAGTCATAGCTGAGGCAACCCCAGTCTATTAAAGGGCACTAAAAACAGACCTGCTCAACAAAAAGAGACTTATGGTTATTATCATGGTCACAAAACAAACTTGTTCTTTGTTTCAGACAGAGATACTATCTCTGTCATCCAAGATTATTTGCTATACAAACATGCCAGAAAAGAGTCTGAAACAAAAGCTGATACAAAATGTGTGGAATTGCCATAGTGAATTATCTTCTACCAGGAGCATGCTGAAATTCTTGGATTTGTTAATATATGGTTTTTATAAAATTTTTTTTCATTTTTTTAGCTATTATATTTTCAAATAGTCACCCTAATCTTTTTCTTTTGTCTTTGTGGGACTCCAAAGTTCTGTATGTTAGACCTTCTGATGATGTTTTACAGGTCTCTGATGCTCTGTTAATTTTTTTCTAGAACTTACTCATCTTATAAATGGAAGTTTGACCCATAGTTACCCATTTGACCAAGCATCACCAACCCTAACTTCCCCCCTCCCCCTGCAACTGCCACTATAGTTCCCATTTCTATGAGTTTGGTTTTTTTAGATTCCACATATAAGTGAGATTGTACAGTATTTGTCTTGTTCTATCTGACTTATATAACTTAACAAAATGCCCTCGAGTTTCATCCATATTGTCACAAATAGTAAGATTTCCTTCCTCTTTTAAGATCAAGTTATATTCCATGTGTGTGTGTGTGTGTGTGTGTGTGTGTGTGTGTGTGTTTTCTTTATTCATTCATCTATTGATGAAAATTTAGGTTGTTTCCATGTCTTGGCTATTGTAAGCAATGCTGAAATGAGAATGAGGATGCAGATACCCTTTCAAGACAGTGATTTTATTTCCTTCAGATATGTACACATAAGTGGGATTGTTGGATTATGTGGTAGTTCTATTTTTTAATTTTTTGAAGGAACCTCCATATTTTCTGTGGTGGTTGTACCAATTAACATTCCCATCAACAGTGTACCAGGATTGCCTTTTCTCCACATCCTCACCAGCATTTTTTTTTTTTTTTTGTCTTTTTGGTAACAGCCATTATAACAGGTATGTAGCAATATCTCATTGTGGTTTCGATTTGCACTTTTTCATGTACTCAACCATTTATATATCTTTGGAAAAATGACTCTTCAGGTCCTTTGCCCTTTTTTTTTTTTTAAATTGATTATTTTTCCTTGCTGTTGAGTTTCTTATATATTTTGAATATTAAGCCATTATCAGAAATATGGTTTGCAGATATTTTCTCCCATTCCAGAGAGGTTTTTTTCATTTTCTTAATCATTTCTTTTGCTGTAAGAAGCTTTTTAGTTTGTTGTTTTCCTAGTCAGTTATGTTTGTTTTTGTTTTTTATGTCATATGCTTTCATTTCCAGAAAATTTATCAAGACCAATATCAAGAAGTTTTTTCTCTTCATTTTTTCTTTTGATTTCCTTTTTGATCCATTGGTTGTTCTAGAGTATTAATTTTCATGCAGTTGTGATTTTTCTAGCTTTCTGGTTATTGATTTCTAACTTCATACTATTTTCATTGGAAGGGATACTTGATATAATTTCTGTCTTCTTGAATTTGTGAGACTGGTTTTGTAGCCCAATATATGATCTATCTGAAAAATATTCTACATACACTTGAGAAGAATGTGTGTACTCATAGAGTTGGGTGGAATGTTCTGTATGTCTATTAGGTCCTTTTGGTTTATGGTGTTCAAATCTACTGTTCCTTTATTGATGCTCGGTCTGAATGATCTATCCATTTCATTATCTATCCATTGGTGAGAATGGAATATTAAAGTCCCCCACTGTTACTGTATTGCAGTTTATTTCTCCTTTTAATTTTGTTAGTATTGGATTTATATATTTAGGTGCTCTAATGTTGAGTGCATGCATGCTTACAGTCGTAGCTTCTTGATGAATTGTCCTCTTTGTCATTATATAATGACCTTCTTTGTCTCTTGTGACTATTTTTAGCTTAAAGTCTATTTTGTCTGATATAAGTATAGCTGCTCTTGGCTTTCATTTGATTATCATATGCTTGAAGTAACTTTTCCATCTCTTTATTCTCAACCTATGTAGATATTTAAAAGCTAAAGTGAATCTCTTGTAGGCCACATGCCTTTGGATCTTATTTCTTTTATTTATTCAACTATTCTGTGTCTTTTGATTAGAGAATTAAGCTCATTTACATTTAAAGTATTATCGATAGGTAAAGACTTTTAATTACCATTTAGAAAATTGTTTTTAAAATATTTTAAAATATAAATATAAGTTTAAATGAAAATATTTTTCAAAAAATATTTTTCTCCCTTTTCTTCAGATTGGATAAAATTTATTGATTTATCTTCAAACTTACAAAATTTTTTTTCCTCTGTCATCTCCAGTCTTCTACTGGACCTATCTAGTGAACTTTTTTTATTTCAGATATTGCTTTTTTCAATGAAAAAAGTCCATTTCATTATCTTTTATAGTATGTGTTCCTCTAAGAACTCTTTTTCTTTTATTTATTTTGACTCTGTTATTATTTAATTCACTGTGCATAGCTATAATAGCTGTTTTAAACTCTTTGCCTTTTAATTCCAACATTTGGGTCATTTTGAGTTGGGATCTGTTTATTGTATCTTTCTTTGGGAATTAGCCAAATTTTTCTGGTTCTTGGCACGTTGAGTAATTTCATTCTGGACAACGAAAATATAATGTGTAGACACCAGGTCTGGTTATAATCCTCTGGAGAATAGTGAAGAACTTGAGTAGATTATGACTAAATATTCTGTCTTATCTTTTCTGGCTCTGATTTATATCTCAATTCAGTTTTCAAAGCATTTTCTATGTCAGTTTGAGCTTGTTCCACACACGAATAGCTCAGACTTTAGTCTGAGACATGGGCAGTGGTTCGAATCTCTCTTTATTTCTCAAAGACTGTATTTATATCAGTTTGGCTGTGTCCCTCACATGCATAGATGAGGGGTATGCCTGAGGCTTGGTGTAAGTTCACAGATTTAGGGTATCTCTTGTGTAGCTATCAGTGCTCTAGGATTTCCTTATACTCCTCAGCCTGTTGGATCTACATTTTCTTAGTTCTGTGACCAGAAATAGGGGGTTACCTGAAAGTCTTGTGGCTGCTGCCAATCCACTGTATGGCTGGTGCTTACCCTTGGGAACAAGCTGTGAGAAAACAAAGGGAACCATTCCTCACTTTCTTTTCTACAATTTGCCTTTTCTGGTTTACTTTTCAGAACCCTCATTAGTTATTTAGAATCCTTGGGTAATTGACAACAAAGTGTTAAGATGTATTTAACTAGAGGGAGGTACTATGGAGTGTTTAACCCCCATTCCTTAATTTTTAAAATGAGGATACTAACTACAGTCAAGCCCTGAGAAGGACACTTACGAGTCAGTCATAGAAGGGGCGCCCGGGTGGCTTAGTCGGTTAAGCGTCTGACTTTCGCTCAGGTCATGATCTCGCGGTTCGTGGGTTTGAGCCCCGCGTCGGGCTCTGCGCTGACTGCCAGCTCAGAGCCTGGAGCCTGTTTCAGTCTGTGACTCCCTCTCTCTCTCTGACCCTCCCTGCTCACACTGTCTCTCTCTCTCTCTCTCCTAGAAATAAATAAAAAACATTAAAAAAATTTAAAAAAAAATGTCATTACATGTTCTTTGCTTTTCTTCTCTTTTCTCTATTGCTTTCCTTACCTTATACTGGCCTCTCTTTCCTAATGCACACAATATTTTCATGTCTACTCCTGGCTTTCTAGAGCTTGCTATTAAAAAACCTTAACCAGGAAAGTTTTCATCTCTTTTTTAGTATTTTCCCAGCCCTGTTAAGAATCCCATTTTCTTAGTAACCTACTTGAACTTAGTTATCAGGTGAAACACACTTGATAAACGAATTCTCTTTAAGGTGCTATTGTCTGATAATGGTTATCTCCTCAGTCAGTATTCCACCACCCCTTTAAGGGTGTGGAATACTGGAAGGAGACTTTATATTAAATCTAAAGCCTCATCTCTAATAGTAGAACTCTAAGCTTCAGTGTCAAGTACTTATAGAGATACTTTCATAGGGAAGATAAGCAAGAATTCTCAAATCAGCAGGAAGATTTTATCCAAATATGAGGGCAGTCGTGGTTAGTTATATGTGTAGTTTACATGTAGAATTTCTATTTTTCATATGTTATAAGGACCCATGTGATAATTTAAAAAATCTTATTAGTAATAAAAATAAAAGCATGTATTAATAATTGCTTAGACTTTTTACTCAAATTTTTGTATTAAGCAATAAAAAAATAGAAAAATATCTTACAAACAGCCAAGATTATCTTTTTGTTATTACTTTCATTGTGGCCTTTAAGATATTATTAAATACTTTTATTAAATAAAAGGAAAATGGTAAATGTAATTAACTGAAAAATAAAGATTTAAATATAAGTTAAAAACTAAAACCTACACAAGTATATTTTCCAACCCTTACTCTCCAGATCACTCATACCTACCTGAGTAAAATTTCTAGAATATAAATCTCACTTTGTAGTTCTTCTTCATATTGCCTAGAAACGATATATAAAACCATTGACCAATAGCATAACATTTGGGCAACATAATCAGTAGTCCTTAAAATTTTGCTCAGGCTTCATCCTCTCTACAGAATTTTCTCTGACTCCTCCCAAAAGAATAAAGCCCTTTACTGTGTATATGTCTAGAAAAAACATTTTTCATATTGTTTTCTAATTGCCTGTTTAATGACAGTCTCCTTCACTGGATTATGGGTTCCTGCAAATCAGAGACTATGTCTTACTCAATCTTTGCTTCTTTAGAATCATAGTAAATCCTCATTTAATGTCTGTAAAAAGGGGTATAAAAATGAAAGAAAAAGAAAGAAAGGAGGAAAGAAAGAAGGAAAAGGAGGAAGGAAGGAAGAAAGGAAAGAAGAAAAGATGGAAAGCTCCCACGTTGTTATGTGGCTAGGCATGAGACACGTATGTGTCAGACATTCAAGTAAGTGATAACAAAGTGTAAGTTTCCCAGGTTCTGTCACAAGGGTAAGAGGAAACCCATGTGTTTGAGGTTTCCCTGGGTTGAGAGAGAAAGGATTCAGCAAATCAACAAGAGGCAAGGCAAGCAAGGAGAGAATCCACCATAGCATGGCATGACCAGCTAGATTGAGGTCCAGGTGGTCAGAGCCCAGGGTTCAGCTGATACACATCACAAGAAGCCATAAACATGAAGGAACTATGATTTCAAGGGCATATTTTGACACAGTAGTTGAGGAAAAGGAGCAAGAGCTATTGACATTTCTTTTTTTGGCATTTTCTTTAAAAACAATCACTGAGATTTTTTTTTACCCTTAATCTTGGGCTATTTTGAAGACATTCTAGGGACAGTCAACTACTTAAAACAGCACAACATTTATTAAGTACTTAGTATATGCAGATAACTGTGCAAAATGCTGTGTGCTATGCTGAGGTAAAGCTCAACAGAACAGAATCTGCTTTGAGCACAGACTCTGTGTGTGTGTGTGTCTGTGTGCGCACACATGTGTATGAGAGGGAGAGAGATTGACTTCAACTGTGTTGAAATAATGTTTTTCAAGCTTGGCCTGGCAGAAATTCACGCTGTGAAAAATAATAATACTAGATAATACTGGGGGGAAAACTCAGCAGACACTTGAGAATCAATTAAGATTTAGAGGTTAGTGTAGGTGAAGCATGTTTCCCTTGCGCTTTATGCCTTTTTCTTCTGTCCATCAAGATACTGGGCTAGAATCTATCATATGATAAATAGATATTTATTAACCCCTCTTGAGAAACTAGTCATTCAATTAATTCAGTTGAATAAGTATTTTTAAAAACCTTCTATGTGTCCAGCATTATGCCAAATGTTGTGCATGATAAAAGATAATTCTTGGCATTATCTTGCCTTTGAAAGTTTATTGGAGAAGATGATAAATGAAAGCAGTATGAAAAAATAATAAGGCTTAAAGCAAAGATCTTAGATGAATTGAACAAAATGCAGTCAAGAGTACTGACATATAACTACTCCTTGCTTTCTCAGATTGTAGCAGTCATGAGGGTAAGCAAGGACATGGATGACCATCATTATGTCTTTTGAGTATAGTGTTCTGCTTGTTTTTTTCCTATTCTTGGGATTTGTTTCCTTCTACTGGTTTCCAGGGTACTTCTGGGTAATTGGCATCATTGTCATGGCTTTTACTCTGATACTCTGGCTGTCACTACCCAAGTACCGAAACTCTGGGAAGTCCTAGGGAGGGCTGGACCTCCCACTGTCTGTTAGGTAATAGAAGAGGAACAGAGAAGTTTGTAAGTACTAGGGACGTATATTTGGAACATCTGGAGTGGGCACAGGAAGGAAGCAAAGATTTTCAGATTATACAAAAGTGATAAAATTGCACTGTTTCTTTGAGGTTGGAAAAATAATTTTTTTCCAATCTAATCAGAGCTCTTATGGCCAATCATAGATGGTCTCGTTTTTTTGGTGACTCCAGCTGTTTGGTGTTTCAGTTTCATAGTAAGTGCTATCAAATAACTTAGGACACATTCTTCAGGGTTGCTATACTAGACATTTGATTTCAAAGAACGAAACCCACTCAAGCTAGCTCGGTGAAACAATTTTTATTTAATATATGAAGCAAAGAAACAAGCTGGGCCTTCTGAGGATGGAGTTGAAAGCTCGAAAACTGTTAGGAATGTGGACTTCTCTCTGGGTTTCTGGCTTTTGCCTTCCTGCCATATTCGCACTGTTCTTTTCTCTGTGCAATTTAGCTTTCTGTGACTTAAACATTAGTGCACACATGCTTGGAAATGGTCGCTCTAACCTCAGTTCCTCATGACTGTTCAGTGGGAATTAGTTCTCTCTCAAGCTCTGTAAGTCTTAGTTCAGAGTCTCAGGAAAGACTAGTGCCTATGTGTTGTCTAATCACCTGTGGCCATAGGAGCAGGGTCATATGGTAAAAACATGGCTGGTTAGGCCTACCCCTGAGGTAGATGTGCTATAACAGATAAGATGATGTAGATTGGGCAGGAATCCCCAAACCTGCATGCAGAAGTGCAAATGAAGGACATTTAACCCATGTATCAATACTCCTTGCCAAAACCAAATCACTTTTCTAGCTCCTTCTGAAACAGGATGACTCACTGTTTTTCTAGAGTCAAGAATTTGAGAGCTAAAGGGTTGCAGAGAACTAGCTGTCAAATTACAGAGTTACCTTTTAGTGTTTGCTTAAAGAAGCCTTTATGGAAATGGATCCTCATATGAAAGGAGTCCTGGTAGCCTGCCTGAGTACCTAAAGGTTCTAAAGCTGCTCTTAACAATATGGATACCTGGATACTGGAATAACCCTGGCCACACAATACAATTGAATAAATTTTGCATATTGATTGTTAAAGAAGAGAAGAGAATAATAGTATAACCAAGTTGATGTAGGAAAGGATTATCAGTGGGGAAGATTCCCTCTTCTTAAGTTATCCCCTTCATAAATTGATTTTAAGAGAATTAACTATTTTTATTAAAACGTATCTCAGAAAGAAAGTAGGGAATGCATTGAATTTAAGTCATTCCATGAACATTTCTTATTTGTATACCATGCACCAGGTTGTGTTAAATCCTGTGGCAACTTAGATACTGTTCCTTTACTTGCAGTTGGTCTCTCTGTATACAGAATTGGCTACATAACATGGGACCCAGTGCAAAATGAAATTGAGGGACCTCTCAGTCAAAAATTATTAACAATTTCAAGATGGTGAAAACAGAGCATTAAACCAAATGCAGATCCCTTTCTAAGTATGGCTGTATGAGCAGGAATAGTTAACTTTTAACTTTGTATCTCATAATTTCATGAGGAGAATAGGGGGTACTATATTTTGTTGCCAAAGAGTAGATATTTGTTTGATATGGACCAGATGATTCTGGTCCTTCTTATTGTGCCACAAGAAAAATATAATATTGTGATCATATTGTGATGGGTTTTCAGGGTTTTTTTTTTTTTTTTAAGAATAAAACTCATTACTTATAATTATATGTCATCATTTAGTTACAATATTGGGTAACTGTAGTCATTTATTAATTACAAGTAGTATTCCCTATAATGGTTTTCATGTTAAACCATCCCCTTTCTTATGTTTTCTTTTTGTTTAAAACTTTCAGGTGGTATATTTATAAACTCCTTTGTAATAGATTGTGCATAATACAGTTAATTTTAGTTTAATTGGTATCCTGGATTATAATAGCCTATAAAATACCAACTCAATACATTTTCGTTGAAAAAGACAATTGACTGGTTGTGTTTCAAGGGGATTCAGTGATTTATAATTCCAGAATTTGTGAATTACAAGTATTTATTAGGTAAAAACAGAGGGAAGTGGTTTATCCTGAGGGGGGAAATGGCAGTTTTCTACAAGCGGTATAATATATCTTAAAATAATTTAAGTAATAAGTTTCATCTCTGGACTTTCATTAACTCAAACAGCATGTATTATAAAATATATCAGGCTGATGTATTCTAAAAATGCTGGATTTTTTCTAAAGAAAAAAGGGCTTATATAAAATATTTAACTGGAAACATTTCTAAAGAGAGAATAAAGTTACCAGAGAGTTATTCATAAAAATATTATGATAAAATCATCCTTTGTAGCATTAGTATAGCCTGAAACTCAATATATGATTATGCCAGGAAGGCCTTTTTTTTTTTTTTTTTTTTTTAAGACTGAGCTCCTGAACTAATCAATCTTCCTTTATGTGTTCTTCTTCCCACTGTGGTCCCTCCCTGTGCTCTGGCCAGGCTGTCTTACACTATCCTTAGACAGATGCCTGTGTATCAGGAACAGGGAAGGCACCATATGCAGATGCTGGCAAGAGCTGTGACTCCAGGTTTTCTGGCCCGCCAGCCTCAGGCTCATGCAGTCCTGCTTGGTTCTTGAACCAGTGGAAGCCTGACTGACAATACACTGAGGGTCTCTTTCCCATCAGTGGGCATGTATAACTAGTCTGTCACCTTACACTCATTGTCTGCTATGTGATCATGATTCAGTGTCTGGCTAAGCAGAGAGCTATATCTTCAGCTCTTGTCTTCTCTGCATCCCATTGTAAGTGTGGCCAGTCCGCTGTATGGATCTTCTGTCTGATGGGCTCTTGGCTTCTGGTTCCCACTCTAGTTTTCTGCTAGGACTGAATTTTGGATCATGGAGTTGGCTGGAACTGAACTTTATTTCTAAGCTCCTGCCAACGTTTTCTCTCTGGGCCTGGAGCCTGCTTCTAGCATCCTTCAAAGAGACTTAAACAGACCTTCCTAATCGTACTCTGAACTTCCACTTAGCTGGACAACTCTCCTTGACTGGATGTTTTCCTGTGTGCTTTCCCTTGCCCCTTGGAGTGAGATTCTAGAAATGTTGTAACATGTCTAGGCTACATTTTAATTTGCTATGCTCCAATGAGACTGCTGATCTTCCCATAGTGGTCTCACCTTGCTGTTAGATTCCCCTGAGCTCTGATTTTAAAGGTCCTAGAATGTCACCAGGACTTGGCCAATTATGACAGAAACCAGAAAAGTGATTGAGATTAATCATTAATTACAGTGGCTTATCAAGGTATATTGGATGTGATCTGAGTTGAGTGGTTATAACAGAGTTGATCTTTTCTATTTCACAAAGGTGAGATGTATCCTATTTTTTTGAGATAATAAAGAATGTAAAGTACCATTACATGACCACTTGTTGATCTAACCTTACCCATCATGGAATAAAACTCAGAGTGTGACTGCTTTCTTTCAGCCATGATTCTTTCCAATGTAGTGGCTCCAAGAAACTAAAATGTTCTGGAGCTGATACAGGGTTTTTGTTTTTTTCTTTCCGTGGCTCTCTAATTGGGACTTGGTTTCAGAGCCTGTTCTAGAACCAAAAAGGGCAACTGATTTTCTGGCATCGTTTTGGCAATCACCTGACCTCTAAGGACATATTCTCTTTTAGCTCTTTCTTCTCCACCCACCCTGAGCCTGTTCCCTGGACAAAGTTGACTGGTGATTAGTGGGACAAAGAATGCTTTTAGTACCTGCCACCTCCCTATAGGTGCTGACCCCTTCATTTCCTGTTCCAGGTCCCTTCTTCCATATCAAAACTCACTCTCAAATTCCACTTGAGAAAGAGCAGAATAATTTTAATAGAAAGTATAAGTAAATAATAGCTGTTATCTTATTTTTATTATACAGACATACAGGTATACCTATATTATCTCATATTATACAGACATATAGGTATACCTATATTATCTCATGTGATACAGCTCATATCATCTACATGTATCACATAAATAAAAAAGATATGAAATATTTAAAAATAGTAGGTATATAAGCAAAACAATAATTAGAATTCGATTAATAAATCAAGGCCTAAATAATGAGGATGAGGAAATTTGAAATGGGGAAAAAATTTAGTTAAAAATATAAGAATGCTTGATATGATTATGAATTAGTTTTCTAAGTTTTCTGATATCCAAGGCCAGTAACAATATGATCAGATCTATAGAACTTATTTTGTCCTAGATCAAAAGAAACATATAATTTGGAAAGGAGAGATAAAATGATAAAGAGAATATAGTCTACGTTCTGAGAAGAATTTAATGAATTTTCTTATAAACGGATTAATGTGCATATATGTATATACCTTTGTACAAATATACTTTATATATCTGCTATATATATATATTTCTAGATGTTTATGGAATATATTTATAGAGTGTATATATATACATTTTGTGTGTGTATGTATATATATTATCATCATACAGACATTTTCTTGATGCCTTTCTCCAGACAGAACTTCTAGGAGTTTTAGAAACTGCCTAGTCTCAATGCAGTTATTCCTCAGGTCATGAGATTATCCTCTGGTGAAGTCACCATGGATTTGAGGGAACAGATCATTGTTACCAGTTATTTGTCATGGTTTTGATATTATTTATTTCGTGTATATTTTGTACTTCAGCCCAGCCCTGACAGCCATATTGGCTTCTGTAATAAAGTTGTAAGGATATATTTTTCTATTCAAGTTCAGTGACCTAACCAAATAGACCTCCTTTAGATTAAGAGTGACAAGTTAATCTCAGCAACTTTAGAATTATTTTCACTTGCTTTCTTAGAAGATGTAAATACTTTGTTGTTTGGGGATTTCTTTGTTTATAGTTCTTCTATTCTTCCAATACTAAGTAAGATGCCATTAGTGGGATTGATTTTCTGTTAGAACACATTTTAATCTCTGCACACATATATTCTTCTTAGAAAAAAAAGGAAACTGTATCCATTCATTGAAGTCCAGGGGTACATGAAATGAAGAAAATGGAGGAAAGGCTTATTCACTTTCTTCCTGTTATAGGATATTAATACTGAAGGAGTATCAATGAAGACGGACAGATAAAAATCAATAGTATCTTGCTTATAGTTCTTTCATTTTTTGTTATATTTATGAAGAATTTGATAAAGGTAATAAGCCATAAAGTAAGGATTCAAAGACTTTAAGGAGTATTTAGCTTGAGGTAAACATGATTAGCAATGCATATTGCTCTTCCCATGGTCCTTGAGCATTTAAGCCACTATGCCAACACACGTGGACACAGAGTTCTGAAAAACTAATGACAGTGGTGTTGGTGGCTCTTCTTCTTAGAAGATCTTTCTAATATTTCCACACTCTCGCACCTACTACTCCCTGGGATCATGTTCCTGTCCCTGGTAGTCTTTGGTTTTATTGGTCTGCTCCAGGTACTTACCTTAGGAGCACTTGTTCTATTTTTTTAATGTTTATTTATTTTTGAGAGAGAGAGAGAGCATGTGAGCAGAGGATGGACAGAGAGAGAGGGAGTCACAGAATTCAAAGCAGGCTCCAGGCTCTGAGCTGTCAGCACAGAGCCCGACACGGGGCTCAAACTCATGAACTGTGAGATCATGTGCTGGGCTGAAGTTGGATGCTTAACTGACTGAGCCACCCAGGTGCCCCAAGAGCACTTGTTCTGATGGTCAGTTTGGACAACTGTTTGGACAACTGACCCTTATCCTACTACCTCAGACAATATTTTGTTAATTATGTGTTACATTCATCTTGGCAGTGGGTAGGAGATAACTATTTCTTCCCCAATAGATTATTTTTTTTAAGATTTTTTTTAATGTTTTTATTTTATTTCTAGGAGAGAGAGAGAGAGAGAGAGAGACAGTGTGAGCAGGGGAGGGTCAGAGAGAGAGGGAGTCACAGACTGAAAGAGGCTCCAGGCTCTGAGTTGGCAGTCAGCACAGAGCCGGACGCGGGGCTCGAACCCATGAACCGCGAGATCATGACCCAAGCGAAAGTCGGATGCTTAACCGACTAAGCCACCCAGGCGCCCCCCCCAATAGATTATTTTTAAACCTTGTTCCAGATGGGATGTATGTCCTACTTGTTTTCTTTGTTGGGCAAATAGAGGACATTTAAAGAGCATCTATAGTATACACTGTGTTGGGTCTTTCTTATCATTATATCATGCCTCATGTGCAAGTGAAGTGCGTAGGTGTCTATATCAGTGCTTCCCTTGATGTCTGACATTCCCTCTAAAGAGGAGAATTAAATGGGGAACAGGAATATTCATCACATAACTAGAGACAGGCTATAAAGTGCAAGTATTTCAGGGAGATATACATGGGGTTCAATTCATCCTAAGGTGTAAATGACTGATCCTTGAACTTTTCCCTAGTCACATGGGTGTTAGTGATGAGTTGAGGTTACAGAAGGGCAGGGCACAAAGACACTGCATGTCTTTAAAGGAAATTTGAGGCAACATGGAGAAGGACATTTGGGATGGGGTGGAAAAGAGGTGGGAAAAGAAATTTCATAAGCTTTTGTCTATTTCAAAATGGTGTCTGAAGTCAGCTCTGGATAAAATGTAAATAGATTTTGTATTGCCCTTCTCATTACTTGCCTCCTGTGACCGAAGTAATTTGAAATTGGCTTCACATGGGAACTCTAAGGACTGAAGTGTATAAGGAGCCAATAATCACCTCATCATGTGGTATAAACACTCACTAATTCTTGTTTCCCTTCCCCAGCTCAGCCACCACCTGTTTTTCCCTTGGTTTTGCTCATAACAGTAAATGGTATATCTGTTTATTCTACTAAAAGGTGTTATATTTATTTTCTTTGTATCTGTTAACTTGTTTCTCTTTTGTGATCACAAGATTTGTTAAATGAATACATAAACAGACAAGCAAGAGAATTGCATTCTTTGAAGGTAGTCATAACCTAGAACAATGTACATTGAAACAATGTTAAAATGGCAAGGATAAATAAGCAAGTAATTGTATTGTTCTCAGGGTGCATATGTAGAAACCACTTTTCACCTAACTCTAGGTCCTCCCTGCTTTTCTTGGCCTCCAAGGAGAAGCATTACTATATGGTGGGTCAGAAACTGGAAACTGTAGCCTGGTGCCTCCCTAGAGGAAACCAACCACCATGTAGAAGGAGATAATAGTAATTCCAGGGAAGGTTTTGGCAACTTCTTGATGGACAGATTTCTGATGAATAGACAACCAGGCAGGTGCTTTTCTGAGCAAGGTCAAATCACAAACACTTAATATAACAGAAGGAAACCCAGCAGAAACAATGAGTACCCAATCCTGAGGAACTGTGGGAGTAAGGAGATAAGTTTCAAGCCAGAGTTCTATGGTGATTGAGTATCTTAAAGGTTGGCCTGATAACACAAATTGTGGTGGTGGCCTATGGGGACATGCTCCTATGGGGCTGTTTAGAAGAAAGCTACAAATATGTTAATAATATAAACAATAGTCTAATTACTTAATTGTGCAAAGTAAAATCATATGAGCCTTGTAAACAAAGATGTTCCTCTGCCTTTGCCAAGAAGACATCAAACTTGAACTGTACCAAAAAATGTATAGTGTGTAGAATTTGGGAAGCCATGACTGGCCAGACTCTTGTTAGGGGCATGGAAAGTATGCATTTCAAAATCTACATGAAATTAGGGTACATGGGAGGACTCACTCACAGCAGAGATGAAAGAAATAGAAAATAAATTCCAAGAAGAAAACTCAAAGTTGAGTCAATAGCTGTTTTCTAATTTATAAAAGCATTCATTTGCAGACGGTAATGAACTGTTGTGTTTTACCCCCTTATCTTTGAAATCCCTGTCACTGTCTACCCTGTGAAACTCAGACCCTTCTTTTGGAGCTGTTTCTTAACTATGTGATGCTCTGCTGCCTGAAATTTTCTTCACACTCCCCTCCCCTTATTATCTGATGAAACTGATTTCTATTTCAAAGCAGACATCTCCCCAACCTTTCTAGACGAACAGGCCCTCTGTGTTCTTTTCTTCCATGGTATGTAATTTGTTCACACCATTGTTGTGCTCTGTTGGTACTTTCAAGGTCTGCTCTCCTGAAAGCCTGAGATTTTTCATAAATGCAGGTATTGCCTTATTCGTTCCTGTCTTGCTTTGGCACAGAGTAGATTTTTAGATTTTTTTTTAGCACATTTTATTTTCCTACAATGTCTTCCCACTCCCAATTTTAAGGTAATCTATATCTCTAGTCTTATCTAATATTTTTTTTGTATTTCTCCTGATATATTTGTCATAGTCTGTCCTGCCTTACAACTTCTTGAATTTATGTCTCTCTCTCCAGGGACCATGTCTAATCTTGTCTTCTCTTATGTGCCTAGCACAGTAGCTGGTCGTTAGTAAATGCTCACAATGTTTAAATTGTACTAAAGAGATATGGACTTAGGCTTCCAAATGAAAACTTATTGCTTAGGTGAGAAATCATCTGTCTGTGGTGGCTGTTAAGAATTGGTTTAGATATCAGAATATGATGTCTAATTTATTTTCTGAAGGTTATGTAATTAAAAATAGAATAGATTCATATCTTTGAAAGCGGAGTAATAGATATAATGGCCTTGCAAGTTAGCTTATTTTCCATTCAAAATTTAGTAACTTTTCTGTGGTTTCATATCTAATTTTCAAAATCTACTTTAATTGATCATTTTTAGTAAGCTAATCCAAATACATTTGAAGTTCTATGCAGAAGAGAAATTGCAGAGAAATTCAGAAATGACAAATGCTATTAAACCACAACAAGCTAGGGCACAAAAGAATAAATGATGGTGTATTCAAACTCAAAATGCTATCAGATCCAAAGGACTGAATTGCTAATAGTGGAATTTTAGGTTATTATTATATAGGAGAAAGGGGATAGGTTTGATGGTGAGATTTCTTCAGCCCTTCAATCATACTATGGAGGCTAAATATTACTATGTACTGGACAGGTAGGAAGAAAACCAATCTTACAATCCTTTCTTTAAATTAAAAGAAAGTTCTTTCTTCAGAAGGAGGAACTCATGATTAAGCTTTTAAATGTAGAGCAAGATATAGAGTCCTTTCTGAAAGTCTGCTTGTTCTATTTTTTCCTACAGTAAGTCACTCAGCCAATCTCATGTAGTTGCGTGACAGACTATTCCTCCAAATAAATTAATCCAATTTTTTTACTCTTTTCTTCATTTTAATTTTAGGCATAATAGTATAGCAGGGAAGCTTTTTTTTTAACTGGAAGAACATGAAATACAGGTTCTGTGTTCTTTGGACCCTCAGGGAATTCCCTCCTATTTCTAATTTGGTGAAAGTTCCATTGAAGTAAAAGAGAAGTCAAGGAAACTCTTCATTTGGTTATCATTTTTGAAAATTTTGTTGAATCAGTGTGGTTAAAGTTTTCCACTTTATTTTGAAGATCACATAAATGTATCTTCCTTTCTTCTCCAAGTCCCATTTGGCACATATAATTATTCTGTAAGATATTATATAGATTGTCAGTAATTGAAGGCAATATCCAATATTTCTGCAGTAGAGAAACAGCATTGACCTTTTTTTCTGTTAGTCCTTTCAAGTGGAAGTGTAAGAAATTTTAGTATGTAGGACATATATCAGCTATAAACTAGAGATTCTTTGAGGCTTGTTTTGTTTTAAAGATCACATTTTTGGTTTTGCAAATGGTATATTCTAAGTTAATTAGCTGGTAGAGGAGATAATGCAGAAAAGGATTCATTTCGAAATTGCACTGTGAGGTCATCATTCTACAGGTGGCTCTGTCTATTAATTGGTCTGAGTTTGACATTTTTACTTAAAAAATGATTGAGTTTCTTCAGAATAATACTAGATTGTAATTTGGATGCATTTCCATATTGCACCTTGCATCTACCCTCCCCCCCCAAACAATAGCAATAAAACAAAAACAAACTCTTGTAAAAAGAGTATGATGATGTTAATCCTTGATTTATTCTGTATCTTTCAGGCAAGTTCAAGATGTATATATTTCCCTACAGGTCAAATGCTTCATTGCCCTTTGCAAAGAGTGTGACTTTAAGTTTGTGTACTCCTCTCCTGCTGAAGTTGCATTTGCTGGTCTTAGATTATCTGTCAAGAAAGATGGAAAAGAAAATTTGGATGTAGCTTCATGAAGGCACTGACCGTCTTATTCATCATTGTTTTCCAAATGCGTAATGTAGTTTAAGGCATAAATAGAAATTCAGTAAGTACTCATTGAATGAATGAAGATGAGTGGTTCTCTTGTTTATAATCCTATTTATTATGTGGGAGATAGTCCTTGCTGCTCTAGATTATGCTCAAGAACAAGAGTTTTGACATTATGAATAGTGAATTTTACATGATATTTGCCTGTATTGATGTATATGAAATTCTGCTTCAACTAAATACAAAGCAATTGAATAAGCTAGAAGTTTTTTTCTCTCCACTTGCTCACTTGCTCATTTGCTCTTGAAGAAATAGAAGAGACCCAGCTTCAGCCCAAGCTGTATTTTATTGCTGAACTAAGGCCTGTCTATGTGCGCCTGAACAACTGGGGGTCTTGTCAAAGGGTTATTCATATCACAAAAGGGCCATCATAGTGTAAGAGAGATTCATGGTACTTTGCCTTCCTTAAAGTCAAAGGTCATTCTGAGTGTGGTACCTCCAGCTTGTCAGCCAGCTCCCAGGTTTGGCTGTAGGGTAGAGCCTCAAGTATGAGTGAGCAGATACTAAAAGCTAAAAGTACACCAAAAACACTATTTCACTAAAATCTCCATTGATATTTGAAAATTTAAGACATTATCAGCATCACTGGTTTTAGCGGCATTGGTGGCTGGGCAGACAAAGTCTGACTTAGAGAAATGGCACCACCAGGACACAGGATGCCTGGATAGCCCAACCTTCCAGCCTTCCTGAGGCATTGTCAGTCTCCTCAGCTCTGCTGGATCCAACTGGCTGCACTGGCAGAATCTCTGCTCTTAATAACATGTTGCCAATGGCATCTATGGCCCAAGTAATAGCACAGCAGGGAGATAGCATAACAAAAGAGGGAATTGTTGATTGCCAGTCACGTGGTAACTGAGAACTTTAGGTCAGATGCACAGAAATGGCATCTAACAGACTACTAGATTTATTTGTGAGAGATTTGAGGGAAGAGTTCCTACACTGTTGCAAGTATATCCACATAAAATAGAGTTTTGGGATTGTTAATGTGACCTTATTTTGTCTGTAGACAGTGAAGCATGGCTTACTTTACGAGGAAATAAGTAAATGTAAATTGTGATTAAAAAGAAAAGATCAGAAGATGATCTAGACTTGATAGCAATCCAGTGTTCCACAATTTCTGCACATCCAAATAAAGTGCTTGATTATCGTTCCTGAACAAAATGGTTTTAGAAAAGAAAAAAAAAAGCCCTAATATTTTAGGGATTTTCTATGAATTTCTGATGGAATTCCTACTGAGAATTCTTCAGTAAAAATCTGATCGTCAAGTTATGAATCACCCACAATTAGTGTTGCTCTATATCCTTTTTGGGATCATTTTTATTAGGCATCAGTCATGACGAATTAGTATAGGGAGTGAAGAAAGCAGCACACTGTGCTGTATTTTCAAAGTTTGGAAAATATGAAAGCATAAATTTTTTTTATGCCTTTTTTCTAATTTTTTTATTTTATTAGAGTTTTCCATCAGTGAATATGTTTGATATGATTAATCCCGAATTTTATAGAGCTATGAGTTTTATTATGTTGATTTAATTCAATACATCAATCAGCTTATGTGGTCAAAAAAAAGTTTGAAAATCTTTGTCCTACCTGAACTGACTGATTCTTTGAATAAAATTGATCAGAGTCACTTGTTTGCTTTATCATATAAGCAATGTAGCTGCAAATTCTGATTTATGTTTGGTTAGCATAATTTTGGATACCTGCCTATGTATAAATATATATATGGAATGATAGAAACAATTTTAGGCAGATACAATTTAAAAGTAAAAGTTGAAAATACAATTTTGAAAATGGAATTTTACTGAAGAAAAATGGAGTTTAACTGAAGTGATGGGAATTAATTGAATTCCCAATAAATCTTTATAAGAAATACTCCTAAAAGATCTTTCTACCTTCTAAACTTTCTCTTTCATATGTATGTGTGTATTTTTTATAGTCAATATCCCATTTTTAAGTGTGTATTTTTAAGTATCCTGTTTTTAAGTATATATTTCAACTTTATAAAATGTCTATTAACTTAGTCTATAAAAGATGAGTTTATAGACAGAGGCAAACTAGACTTATCTTGGTGGTCATTTCATAGTCTATAAAAATATTGAATCACTAAAATGAAATGACCTAAAACTAATATAATATTGTATGTCAATTTTAATTCAATAAGAAAAATTGAATTGGGTTTGGACTCAAACAACAGAAACTGACTATGGATAACAGATAGAAAAGTAATGATTTTGTAAAGATGTAAGGTAGGTCCCAGAACTGATGGAAAATCTTGATAATATTTTCCCTATTTTCCTCCTGATAGAGCATTATTCTATATCAGTTAGCTATTACTGAACAACAAGCTATTTAAAATTTACTGATTTAAACAGTAGACATGTTATTGTTGTTTATCATAAGTTTATAGGTCAACTGGATGATATTTTTGATCGGTACCAAGCTTGGCTGATCTTAGCTAGGCTCGCTCATGAATCTGTTGTCAGCTGGTGCATCTGTCCCTTGCTAGGTGTCTGGGAATTGGCTGTCTATTATCTGTCTTGAGAAATGTAACTAGGCCACCTGTCTCTCCAGTGATCTAGCCTAACATTTTTCTTATAGTAGCTGCGAGGGTGGGGTTGGGGAGAGAGAGAGAAAGAGAGAGGGAGAGAGAGAATTTATAGCAATGTTCAAGTATGGCATACCATACTTTCTGCCACGATCCACTGGTCAGGTCAAGTCAATAAGGAAAAGAGAATCTACTTTACCTCTTAATGGGGGGAGCTGCAAAGTCACATTGAAAAGGATATGGATAAAAGAGGGTGAGGAAAAAATTGGGGCCATTCTATTAAAGCTCCCTTCCCCCGCTCATCCCTGGCTCTCTGAAAGCTTCAGTCACTCTTGATGTCAAGCTTGAATGGCAGAGTTTAAAGCTCTAAGTAAAGTTCAGATATGGCTTCTTAGATCTAGTTACTTTTGCTCCAGAGACCTATGAACTAAAAAAAGACAGTGCTCCCCACATGCATCACATAAAGATAGTGTCAGGTTAACTGCAAAGAATATTCCCGTCAAACAAGAGAATGGAAGGTGCACAGCAATCACTGGTTTGTAGCAGTTCTGAAACCGAGCTGGGGGCATATTGCCAGGTTCTCCTTTCCTGGAGGTTGGGAATGGTTCTTGATTAGACTGAAGTTCTCCTGGGAGTGTCCCCACTGCTTTCTGAAAGTGGCTCTGCAGTCACTGTTTTTTTGGTTGTTTTGTTTTTATCACTCTTTCTACACTCTCATCCTTCCTTGTCCATTACCCCTTTGGCTACTTCTGAAGGAACAGCACCCCCCCCCCTTTTTTTTTTTGCCAGGAGGGTCATTTTCTTAATCTGCCCCTTCCTAAAGGAAGTTGAAGGTCAAGATCTTTTTACAGTTTAAACAATCTCAGTCCCTTTTAGTTCAGGCCAATGGTATTTCACAGGTATATTGCTTAAAAACTTTGTGATCTTCCTAAGGGAATCAAAGTCCACGTCATTTCCCTCAAAACAAACATTCTTCTTTCTTTAGAGTACTTCTACTTTGGGGTGGTTTCTGTGGGACCACACTCTGAAGATTCCTATAAGTCTTTTTGGCTAGGTTAGAAGGTCTATTAGATACCACAGTAACTCTTTCAGAGATTTTAATCCTTGATTTCACCTTTGTCCTCAGGCTGGGGACACTGGTGATGAGAAATATTTCAATTTTCCAACTCAGTAAGTTATGGCCCATGATATTTCCTCCAAATTCCACTTTCAAATAGCCAATTATTTCTTTGTCTTATCTCATTTTATTTTTCCTGTATTGCATCATGCTCAGCTAGAACTCTTGTGTCATTTTGACTGGAGATTTCCTCAGTCAAATCCAAAAGTTCATTAGATACAATTTTTTATCTTCCAAGCAAGTCAGACATCTGTTTTATCAATGTTTGCTGCTCCATAACATAGGTCACCATATTTTCATCTTCAAATATAACTTCCTCACCATTTTTTCAACTTTCGCTAATAGTTTGTTCTGTTTTCCAGCTTCTGCTTCTTACCCAGTCCCAAAGCCAGTGGTGTATGTCTTGCGTTTTGTTAAGGTAGCATCCCTCTTGAGTATTAACTTCTGTATTCTTTAGAAATTGCTGCATAATAAACCACACCAAAAGGTAGTCTAGAAGGACATAAGCACTTCTTTATTATTCCTGAGTCTATGGGGCAGCTTTGCAGTTTTGGTCTTGGCTGGGTAGGCTCAAGTGTGACTCAAAGAAATGGGTGGGGGGTGGCTGAAATAGGATGTCTAGGGGTTGGTTGCTTCTGGTTAACAGGGGCAATTCATTATCTGAAATACTAAATTTGGATTGTTCTTATGGCACCGGACAGAGTTCTAAGAGAAAGTAAGTAGAAATGTGTAAGACCTTTGAAAGTCTGGACTCAGAAGAGTCACACTACCACTTTTGCCCTCTCCATCAGCCACATCAAATCATAAGGCCAACCTAGATTCCAGGAGTGGGGAAATAAATTTCACCTCTTGAGAGAAACTTCCAGATCACATTGCGAAGGCATGGATGAAGAAAAGAATGGAGAATTGGGGCCGTTTTTTATCAACAATCCCATCATAATCTCAAACTCTGGGAAGTTGGTTTTCCTAGTGGAATATAGATGGCTTTGGGGGATCTACTGGGTCAATACAGTAGTCAACATACTGTGGCTTATGTCCTTCCATTTCCTCTCAGAGGGAACACAGTATATCTCAAGGCCTGCATTGGAAGGTGGCTACATAAATGTTCCATTGTCTGCTACTGGCAGTAGTGGGATCACTCCTAAAATACGTTGGAGTTTATCTTGATTGTTGTACCCAATAACTCAGAGCTTTGGGATTGGAGCACACCATTAATGTCCTTTAGTGCTTTGCAAGCACTATAATTCCCTCCAAAAAGTACCTGCCCTGCAAATGTAACCCAAGATATGGTTAATACTATATACTCAGAAAATTGAGGCTTAATCCCTTCAGTGTTTTAGGAGGAATATAGCCAGGTATCACAGAATCACTGTTTTAGTAGTCTAGTATCTTGACATGTTAACTAAGATTCCTTCTCCTTATTCTGACTGTTCAGTTCCTCTGTTCCTTTCTCTTTAGCTTTTAGTATGTGATGCCTTCAGGGTGAGGGATTATCCACAGCAAGAAAAGAGTAAAATTCTTGGCATTTGATCTTCTAAGGAGACATCTGTATATCATCAAAAACCATGATTCTGGCATAAACAATAGGTTAGTCTGAATACTTAGCTATATTTTTCTGCCTTTGGGAGTAACAATGAAGTCAGTTGACTGACAGAAGGAGTGAAGTTGGGAAAAGAGGAGAAAAAAATTGGTTGAGAAAGGGATATGTAGCTTACTTATTCTTGGGGTTGAAGTCCTTTGTGTTGGGGGGGGGAATAATAGAAATGTAAGAAAAGTTTGGAGGCTCTGTAGGAAAAGTGATCTTTACCTTTTCTCTCAGGTTATAATTAGGATGAGCTCCAGGTCTCTATGACAAGCCCTGAGTCCAGCATGAAGCCAGATCAGAAGTGCATTCCTAGTTGAGGAAAATGTACAGCAGATGGGGTCTGCCTCTTACTGTAAGGTGGGAAAAGCAGCTGGGAGTACCTGAGCTTCTTGAATGATGACTAAAGGGTCTGGTGGGCTTGGGGGCACTTTGAAGTTTGATCATGCTGGGCACAGAGTATATGGACCAGGATAGGATGCTATAGAGTAGTGAGCTACATCTCAGCTAAGACTGCTGTGGCCTGAAGAGGACTACTTACTACAATACTACATTTCCCCTTGAAATTAAGAAAACAAACTTTCCCTTCTGAACTGTCTCCAGAAGAATTCTGAATTGACTGAGCGTTTATCCAAATGAAACAGTAAAATCCAGAAAACATAGTTTACCTTGAACTGGCAAGATCAGTGTTCCTATTATCAGTAAAAATGGGGTTTGAGAGTTAAGTACAATTATGGAAATACTTTAGTTCACTGATTCCAAGGCACACATTCCCCCTCCCCCCCATTTTAACATGTCTGAAATTGAAATGCAGCTCACAATCCATGGCATATCACAGTTGAAGTGGCAGTGATTTTTCTTTCGTAATGGTACGTATAACAACAGTGCCTCTTATAAATGATAGTGTCTTAAATTCACTGCAAATACAGTGTAATGGAAGTTGTATCTTTGCATACCTGGGATCTGTAAATCTCACTTATTGTAACTGAAAATGCTGGTATTTCAACACCTATAGCTCAGCTATTCCTAGCATTCTTAACTCTTCCTTTCTGCACAGTGATAATTTTAGCAAGAGTTTCACAGCCTAGAGGATGACAGCTTGATGTTGAGCTGGTATCTAATATGGGAGGGACTATAACCACCACTGAGTGTCAAGTTGAGTGCCACTTAGAGCCAAGGTGATAATGGCATGGGGTCATTCTGTACCATATATTGTGTATTATATATGATGTATAGCACACATACAAGAGTTTGGAAATCAATTTTTGATAGTAATACCTGTATATGGCTAGACAGTAGGATTATGAGTAGTTTTAATTTTCTTTTTTATGATCTGTTATTTCAAAATTTCTATAATGGACATATTGTTTCATAAACTATAAAAAAAAGATTTTTAAAAAGTCTATTGCTAGGTTCCTGTGTACACATTTCAAGCCATGATGCTGCCCTCAATCTCTTTACTCCAAAGGCCACTGGCAAAGGAATACAAATCCTCTGCCACATTTATATCATTAGGCTTTAATGAGCTATTCGTTTTGAAGGAGCCCATATTCAAACACTGCTTATTTCCTTCTTATTATTCTTTAGCATCTCTAACATAGATAGTGATGCTAGTTAATTGGTCAGCGAAACATTGTGGGGGGAAATTTTTAAGAAATTGAAACACATATCTCTAGGGAATACACTGGGCATCAAAATATTTTTACAAGCTTTGTTCTATAATATTTAGTAATTGCAATCCTAAAAAACTAAGCATATTCCATCTCAAATAAGATTTACCTTCTTTGAGCTCAGATAATTAGTTTGTTTTGTAGTTTATTTAATCCTTGGTCAATAAATTATGAAACTCTAGACAAGCCATTCTAAAATACTGTCTGGTTAACTATGCTTGTAAAATCTCAGGGTGAGGGAAGGCATGAACCTTCAATTCCATGTTTTACAATGTCCATGCTTTTATTGTTGTCTTCTCCCATGCTATATATTCAATAAGCTATTACTGAACGAAGTGTTACGTCTAAACTAATACTCTACACCATAAAATAGTATTATACATTATGCTATAATGCTGGAATTTTATGCCCCTATAAAATTGTTTTAGGGAATTATTTTTGGGTCCCAGCTTTAGGCTTTCTTCCTAGAGTGCATCTCATTTTTAAAGCAGTTTAGTTGGCATTTATTTTTCTTAAAAATCAAACACCATGAAACATGATAGAACATTGATCACCTTCCTTTACTGTTTTCAGAATCCATTATTTCTGTTGTGACAAAGAACTGTTAATGCTGGGTGGTTCTGTAGCTCAGCATAATTCATAGGAAGATTTCAGCAAAGGGCCCATGTCACATCCAGGACACCTACAGAGAATTTCTCAGAGCCCTCTCTGAGCTCCAGTCCTAGCTCAGACAGAATGTGACTTAGTGTCAATATTTTGGTCCTTTCCTAAATACAAACAACTATGATGACCCTAAGCAAGTTTCTTATTATGGTTAATTTTATGTATCAACTTCATGGGCTAGTGAGTGCTTAGAATGCTAGTAAAATGTTATTTCTGCATGTGTCTGTGAGGCTGTGTCTGAAAGAGATTAGCATTTTTTAAGGTTTATTTATTTTTGAGAGAGTGAAAGAGAGAGGGCAGAGGAGAGGCAGAGAGAGGGAGATAGAGGTTCTGAAGTGGGCACAGCGCTGTCAGCGCAAGGCCCAATATGGGACTCAACATGAGCCTTGAACTGAACAAACCTGTGAGATCACCAGCCATGAGATCACCAACCCAGAGATCATGAGCTGAGCTGAACCCAGGCACCCATGAAAGAGATTAGCATTTAAATCAGCAGGCAAGGTACAGAAGATAGACCTCACCATTGTGGTAGGCATCACATAGTCCCGTGAAGGCCTGAATGGAACAAAAAGTTAGAGGAAGGGTAAATTCTCTCTCCCTCTGTTTGAGCTGAGACATTCATCTTCTGCCCTCAGACATCAGTGTTTCTGGTCCTCAGGCTTTCAAAATCAGACTGGATTATACCATCAGTCCCTTTCTTAGGCCTTTGGACTCAGACTGAGTTATACTACTGGTTTGCCTGGTTCTCCAGCTTACACAGGACAGATGATAGGACTTCCTGGCCTCCATCACTGCATGAGTCAATTCCTTTAATAAATCTCCTCTCATATATGTCTCTGTGTATCCTATCAATTCTGTTTTTCTGGAGAACTCCAATTAATGCATTTCTCATCCTTTTTTCCTTTATATCACACATGGCAGTTGAAAATTTATGTTCAGGACATAATATATACATGGACCAAAATTTTTGTAGACATTTCTTATACTGTTAAGAAGTAAAAACAAACAAAACAATAAAATGACAATAAAAAATATCACACAGACCATGTATTGGGGTAATAGTCATACAAGGTTTGTACCAAACATATTCTTTAAAGACCTTAAAAGATGGTCTAGAGCAAGGATAAATAGTTAATTTCTTTTATTAGAATATTTTAAAGAGTGTTTTGATTTTTCTAGATATCTACTCAACAAATAATATGAATAAGAATAACCAGCAAATATGTACTACATATATTATTTAAAAATAAATAAATAAATAAAATAAAAAAAACAAGCTTTACTTTCTAAAAATTGAAAAAAGTTTGGACTTCATCAAAAGTGAAAAATTGTTGTAGTTCACAGAATACTATTAGGAAAATGAAAAAAGAACTCATGGAATTGCATACCCTATATATCAAATAATATATCTGATAAGGAACTTGCATGCAGAATGTATAAAGAATCTTCCAACCCAATTATAAAGAGACTAATAACTCTATTTTTAAGAAACAGGCAAAGGATCTGAACTACATTTCTCCAAATAAGATACACAAATTGCCAATAAACACATGAAAATATTCTCAATATTATTAGCCATCAGGGAAATGAAAATCAATACTATACACTAGGATGTATGGCTATGCTAAAAAAAAGACAGATAATAAGTGTTAGGGAGGATGTGGGAAATTAGAGCTTTCATGTACTACTGGTGGGAATGTAAAATAGTGCAGTCACTTTGAAAAAAAGTCTGGCACTTCCCCTAAAGAATAAACACAGAGTTATCATAAGACCCAACAACTCTACTCCTAGATACATACCTGAGAGAAATGAAAACACACGTCCACACACAAAGAAAATGTATACACAGTTGTTCATAGTAGCATTAATAAATAACCAAAAATTGAAAGAATCCAAATGTTTTTCAACTAATGAATGGGTAAACAATATATAACATATTCATACAATGGGATATTATTTAGCCATAAAGGAGAATGAAGTACTGATATATATCATACCATGATAAACCTTGAAAACATTATGTTAAGTGAAAGAAGTCAGTCACTAAAGACTGGCTTTGTATTATTCCATTCACATGAGATGTCCACAATAAACAAATAAAAGACAGAAAGTAGATTAGTGGTTACCTAGACTGGGGAGTTTTAGGGAAATGGAGGAATAACTACTAATAAATATGAGGTTTCTTTTTGTAGTGATGTAAATGTTTAGAAATTGTGTTATTAGTTTCCCATCTCTATGAATGCACTAAAACCCATTGGAATTATGAGTGAATTTTAATGGATGAATTGTGTGGTATATGAATCGTATCTCAATAAAATTGTTATACACAAAATTAAAAAAAATTTTTTAAATGTTTTATTTCTGAGAGAAAGAGAGAGAGAGAGATAGCAGGAGCAAGGGAGGGTCAGAAAGAGAGGGAGACGCAGAGTCTGAAGCAGTCTCCAGGCTCTGAGCTGGCTGTCAGCACAGAGCCTGACACAGGGCTTGAACCCATGAACCGTGAGATCATTACCTGGGCCGAAGTCAGATGCTTAACCGACTGAGCCAACCAGGCGCCCCTATAAAAAAATTTTAAGGGCATGCCTCTGGTTCTGCCAACACAAAGAATTTCTCTGGTTCTACCAAAAATGGAGTAGCCTCATTATAACTCCCATATTATCCTTCTTACAACTAAAAAACTCTAGATATTTTACAATAACAAGCATAGGAAGAATGAAAGGTGGAAATAAGATGTTGTGCAACCTAGGGACCTCAAGACCTTAGGAATGATATGGTGGTGAGTGTCCTGGATTTCCTCATTGCCTCCCATAAGGTCAGAGCAGTGAGGAAGCCTCCAACACAGAACTGGCAACACACAGATAAAAATGGCTCCAAGGAAACCTTTTACCTTTAGACAAAGGATTGAAACAATGTGGTCTGACAGCAGAAAATCTTTTTGGCAATACTTCTTCTGCTCTGGGCCAAAGGCTGGTGGAACAGCCACCTCCCTGCCTTTGACAGTTTCAACTAGGACCGTTGGGAGTTGATTTTCTACCACCACTCCTTATCCTCTGTCCTGGGGAAGTAGGCAGCACACTCTGATTACCCAACTATGTGGTACTGGTGGGAGTCCTATGAGAGCTGTTTTTCCATATCTACCCAGTGGAAGCAGGCAGTTATGTATCTAATTCCCCTATTGGTGTATATTGGCAGAATGAAGGGCAGCTGATCCGCTCCCTGCCTGGCAGATGTAGTCAGTCCTCCTATTCTCCTGCCGGGGTAGTATCAGTGAGGCTAAGGAATCAGACCTTGCATTTCTCACTTGGTAGAAGCAGGTTATGCTCTGCTTCCCTCCTCTCAGTGTAGTATTGGGAGAGTCTGGTGGGGTAAACTAAGATTTGACCCTTACTCAGCAGCAAAAAGACCTAACTTGGCAGTGTGGGGTGAGGCTAGTTGACACTAGGCTTCAACATCTGCCATTTCGTATCAGCAGGTCCCAGGAGGGGGGTGAACCTCCACCCTCACCTAACATTAAGAGGTGGAAAGTGGTGGTGGCATATAAGACTAATTGAAACCCTTCTTTCCTATCCCTCCTCTTAGTGTCAGTGGGATGCAGTGTGGAGTTGAGTTTCTGACCCCACCATGTGTGAGCAAAGAAATGTGTATATCAGCTCTCTGCTTACTCTCTCTGTATGGTAGTGGAGCCCCCAGAGGTGGTCTTACAACCTTATTCACAGCCAATATGGCAGTTTAAGTCTGTGCTACATTTGGCTGGGGTGGTATTGGCAGGGAAGCTGCCAGAGGGAACGTGATCACATGCACTGACCTAACCTTTACACTATCCTTAGAAAGGGAGACTGCTTCCCGAAAAAATATTCAGTAAGATCAAATATATATATATATATATATATAATATATACTATAAAAAATTTCCAGGGCATAAAAAATTACTTATCATACCAAGGAACAGGAAAATAACAACATGAATGAGAAAATAAAATCTATAGCTACTAACACTAAGATGAATCAGAATTGGAATTCTTTAACAAGGACTTTAAAGCAGGTATAATAAGAATGTTTCAACAAGTAACTATGAATTCTTGAAACAAATGAAAAAAAAATTAGGGAATCTCAACAAATAAATAGAAATTCTGAAGAAAGAACCAAATAGAAATTATATAACTGACAAATATAGTAACCGGAATAAAAACTTACTGGGTAGCCTTAACAGTAGAGATGACAGAGTACAGAATTGGAGAATTTAAGTATAGATCAATAGAAATTACCAAATCTGAACAACAGAGAAATAAACTGGAAGAAAAAGAGTCTCAGACAGCAGTGGGATAATACCAATACAGCTAACATGTGTATCATACAGTTCCCAGAATAAGAAGAATAAGCAAACCTGAAAAATTAGCTGAAGAAATGAAGGCTAAAATTTCCCCAAATTTGCTAAAAGGTATAAGCATATGGTTATAAACGAGTGAACCCCCAAATGGAGAAACCCAAAGAAATATCAAGACACATTTTCTTTTAACTTCTAAAAACTAAAGACATAAAGAAATAATTTTGAAAGTAGTCTGGGAGAAATAATATATTACAGGGAAATACCAGTTTGAATAGTAGTGAATTTTTCATCTGATATGATGGACGGCAAAAGGAAGTAGCATACCATTTTTCTTTTCTTTTTTTTTTTTTATATATTTTTATTTATTTCTAGGAGAGAGAGAGAGAGAGAGCGTGAGCAGGGGAGGGTCAAAGAGAGAGGGAGTCACAGACTGAAACAGGCTCCAGGCTCTGAGCTGGCTGTCAGCACAGAGCCCGACGCGGGGCACGAACCCAAGAACCGCAAGATCATGACATAAGCGAAAGTCGGACGCTTAACCGACTAAGACACCCAGGTGCCCCAACCATTTTTCAAGTATTCAAAGAAAAAATATCCTTGAATTTTACATCCTGGGAAAAATAATCATTTTGAAATGGAGGGAAAATAAAGACATTCTAAAGAAAGAATTTGTTGCTAGCAGACCTATCTTTAAAAATAAATAAAAGAAGTTCTTTAGAAATATGATAGATTTGAAAATTCCAAAAGGACTACTAGGAATTTACCCAAGGGATGCAGGAATGCTGATACATAGGGGCACATGTACTCCAATGTTTATAGCAGCACTTTCAACAATAGTCAAATTATGGAAAGTGCCTAAACGTCCATTAACTGATGAGTGGGTAAAGAAGATGTTTCTATGTACAATGGAATACTATTTGGCAATGAAAAAGAATGAAATCTTGCCATTTGCAGCAACGTGGACAGAACTGGAGGGTATTATGCTAAGTGAAATAAGTCAGTCAGAGAACGACAGATATATGTTTTCACTCATATGTGGATCTTGAGAAACTTAACAGAAGACCATCGGGGAAGAAAAGGAGAAAAAAATAGTTACAGAGAGGGAGGGAGGCAAAACATAAGAGACTCTTAAATACAGAGAACAAGCTGGGGATTGAGGGGGGTGGAGAAGAGGGGAAAGTGGGTGATGGACACTGAGGAGGGCATTTGTTGGGATAAGCACTGGGTGTTACATGTAAGCCAATTTGACAATAAATTATATTTAAAAAAAAAAAACCAAAAGGAATAAAAGGTGAACATCAGACTGGATAAAAATAGAGGTAAATATAATAGACTATCCTACTTCTAGTGAGTTACTTAAATCATATTTGATAGTTGAATCAAAAGTCTGATTCAACTGATGTGATCAAAGTCAGCCAACTGATCTGGTGCTCAATATATGTAGAGGGAAATATTTAAGACAATTACATTTAAACAGTAGGAAGAATAAAGAGACTTAAATAGAAGCATGTTTCTACATTTGTCTTGAAGGGGTGAAGTGTTAATATTAGTAACCTATGAAAAGTCATGTATGTATATTGAAATACCTAGAGCCACCACTAAGAAAACTATACAAAATTTATATACTCAAAAACTACAAATAAATAAAGATGAAATCTTTAAATATGTTCAAATAACTTCTGAAGGATAAGAAGAGAGCAACAAAAGAAACCAAAAAAAAGGTAGGCGTAAGCCCAAATATGCAGTGATTAGTGCTGTGGACTGAAGTTTCTGGAACCTCCATGATGAGATTAACTTCCTTAGAAGAAGATGAAGAGAGTTATGCTTTATGCCATATGAGGATACAATGAGAAGATGGCCTTTGGCAAATCAGGAAGCAGATTCTCATCAGAAACTGCATCTGCCAGTGCCTTGATATTGGACTTCACTTCCAGAACTGTGTGAAATAAATGTTTGTTGTTTAGTAGGCTACTACAGCAGCCTAAACTAAGACAATTGCCTTAAAAGTAAGTGATCTAAATACACCAATTAAAAAGCAGAAATTGGTACAGTGGATTAAAAACAAAAACAAACAAAAATTATTCAGCAATCATTGTCCAAGAGGCTCACTTCAAATACAACCTCACAGATAGATTGAAAGTAAAGGATGGAAAACTATACCATGCAAATAGTAATGAAAGATGCAAGAATGGCTTTTTTAGTGTCAGATAAAATAGACTTTAGAGGAAGGAAAATTTCTACAGACTAAGGGGGATTATTACATAGTGATAAAAGGATAAATCCACTAGGAGGACATAACAGTCCTAAGTGTATATGCACCAAACAAGAGGTCTCAAAATAGTTGAAGGAAAAAGGATACAGCTAATAGGACCAATAGAGAAAGCCACAATTATAGCTGTGGATTCAAAAATTTTTCTCAGCAATTGGTAGAAAGACTAGACAGGAAGTCAGCAAGGATATGGTAGAGCTGTTCAATAAAGTCAACCAAGAGGGTTTATTTGATGTATATAGGACACTTTACCCAACAATGGTACAATAAATTTTTTTTTCAAATACCCTTGAAACATTTATCAAGATGGACCATATGCTCTGCCTTAAAACAAGCCTTCACAGATTTGAAAGAATTGAAATCAAACAGTTTGTTCTCTGACCATAGTCAAAGCAAGCTAGTTATCAGTAACAGAAAGAAAATAGGAACTCTCTAAAACATGAGAAAATTAAATAGCACAATTCTAAATAATCCATTTATTAAGGAGGAAACCCCAAAGGAAAAAGAAAACAACATAAAACTGAATGAAATTAAAATGTAACATATCAAAATATTTGGGATGCAACTTAAAGATGAGGGGGAAATTTCTATTAGTAAATGTTTGCATTAGAAAAAAAGAAGGGTCTGAAATTAATAATCTAAATTTCTACCTTTGAAAACAAGAAAAATAAGAGTAAAATAAACCCAAAGCAAGTGGAAAAATAAGAAATCAATGAAATTGAAAACAAAAATAATACAAAAAATCAATGAAATAAAAGATGCTTCTTTAAAAAAACAAAATTGATAATTTTCTAGCAAGACTAACGAAACCATCCATTTCAGGAATAAAATATGTGATATAATGACAGATCTGGCAGACATTAAAAGTATAACAAATGAATACTATGAATAGCTTTATGCTCATAAATTTGAAAACATAGAAGAAATAGACCAAAAATTTCAAAAACTACAATCTATCAAACTTTAATCAAGATGAAAAAAAAAAAGCCGAATGGTCCTATCACCATCAAAGGAAATAATCTGTGACTAAAAGCTTCTGAAAAATAAATTTGGCCCAAATGGTTTCACTGGAGAATTCTACTAAAGTTTTAAAGAATTGACAGTAATTTTAACACAATTTATCCTAGAAAGTAGAAGGGAAGGGAAATCTTTTCACTCATTTTATGAAGCTAGTCTTATCCTGATACCCCAATTAGACAAAGAGAGTACCAAAATCAAACAGCCCTCCAAAAAAGATCCTACAGACACAATATCTTCCATGAATTTAGACACAAACTATCCTCAACAGAGTATTAATAAGTCAAATCAAGCAATGAATGAAAAGAATTACATACCATGAACAAATGGGAGTTTTTCCAAGAATAAAAGACATGGTTCAAAACTTGAAAATCAACCTATATTATCTACCCTATCAACAGGCTGCAGAAGACAAATCATATGAATATATCAGTTGATACAGAAAAAGTATTTGACAATAGTCAACATTAATGATAAAGATTTTTATCAAAGCAGGAGTAGAAAGGAACTTCCTCAGACTGATAGATAAATGCTATCTCTAAAAAAAAATCCCTATAGTTAACATCATAGTTAATGGAGAAAGACTGAATGCTTTCTCTAAAATCAGGATGAAGGCAAGTATATTGTTTTTACCACTTTTCTTTCATATAGTACTTGTGATTCTAGCCATTGCAATAAGGCAAGAAAAAGAAGAAAAAACATACAGATTGAAAAGGAAGAAACTAATTTATCCATATTAGTAGAAGACATGATTGTCTATGAAGAAAATCCCAATGAATTAACATACAGTTTCTTTTTTTTTTTAATTTTTTTTTTTTTTTATTTCTAGGAGAGAGAGAGAGACAGCGTGAGCAGGGGAGGGTCAGAGAGAGAGGGAGACACAGACTCAGAAACAGGCTCCAGGCTCTGAGCTGGCAGTCAGCACAGAGCCCGACGCGGGGCTCGAACCCACGAACCGCGAGACCATGACCCAAGCGAAAGTCGGACGCTCAACCGACAAAGCCACCCAGGCGCCCCAACATACAGTTTCTTATAATTAATAAATTAGTTCTTCAATTTCATAGGATACAAGAAAACAATTACATTTCTACATACTAATAATAGCTATATGGAAATCAAAATTAAAAAATACCATTTATAGTAACCCCAAAGAAAATAAAATACTAAGTATAAACTTAACTAAATATGTATAGGATCTATATGCTAAAAATTACAAAATGCTCATGAACGAAATTGAAGATCTCAATAAACTGAAGATCTAAATGTTATATTTATGGACTGGGAGACTCAACATAATAGAGATGTCAGTTTTTCCCCAATTGATCATGGGGTTCATGAGATTCATATCAAGATCCAAGCAAAGGTTTTTGAAGACACAGACAAGCCTTTTCTAAAAGTTACATGAAAGACAATGTCCCTAGTGTAGTGAAAACAGTCTTTAAATAGAAGAATAAAGTGGGAGAAATTATCCTATCCAATTTTAAGTTCTACCATATAGCTACTACAATCAAGACCACATGGTTTTGGTTTAAAGATAGACACAAAGATCAATGGAACAGAATAGAGAGTCCAGAAATAGATGCACACAAAATGCATAGCTGATTTTTCACAAAGGTGCAAAAGCAATTCAATGGAGGAAAGATAGACTTTTGAACAAATGGTGTTCACAGTACAGTTGACCCTTGAATAACACAGATTGGAATTGTATGGGTCCACTTGTGCACAGAATTTTTTCTGTTTTTGATAAATACATACAATACTGTAATGTATTTTATTTTTAAAATGATTTTTTTTAAATGTTTTATTTCTTTCTAGGAGAGAGAGAGAGAGACAGCATGAGCAGGGGAGGGTCAGAGAGAGAGGGAGTCACAGACTGAAGCAGGCTCCAGGCTCTGAGCTGGCAGTCAGCACAGAGCCCAACGCGGNGAGCCCGATGCGGGGCTCCAACCCACGAACCGCGAGATCATGACCTAAGCGAAAGTCAGACGCTTAGCCGACTAAGCCACCCAGGCGCCCCTAAAATGATTTTCTTGATAACATTTTCTTTTTTCTAGCTTGTTTAAGAATGAAGTATATAATATACATAATATACAAAATAGGGACACCTGGGTGACTCATTCAGTTAAACATCCGACTCTCGGTTTCAGTTCAGGTCATGATCTCATCATTTTGTGATTTGGGCCCTGCATCAGATTTTGTGCTGATAGCACATAACCTGCTTGGGATTCTCTCTCCCTCTCTCTTTTCCCCTCCCCTGCTCACCCTGTTTCTGTCTCTCTCCAAATAAATAAACTTAAAAAAATCAATAAACTAAACAAATATACAAGATAGTTTTTGTTTCGACTGTTCATGTTATCAGTAAAGCTTTAGGTCAACAGTAGGCTATTAGTAGTTAAGCTTTTGGGGAATCAGAAGTTATGCATTGATGTTTGTCTGCACAAGAGATCAACATGTATGGTTTTTAAAGGTTAACTGTAATTGGACATCCACAGCTAGCAATAAATAAACAAACAAAATCCCTTGAAAACCCTTGGACTAAACTCACACATTTTTTGGTAATTAAAAAAAACTGTATCAGGATTATGCTCATCTCATAAAATGATTTGGTGAGTCTTCCCTACCCTTTTCTCTTTTACTTAATGCTGTTGCTGTTTCTTCCTTAAAAAGTTTAATATAATTTGCCAAGAATATTATGTGGCCTAAAATTTCTTTATGGGAAGGTTTTGGATTATAAATACCATTATTTTCATTTGCATAAGATTAGTTAGGTTTACTATTTCTTCTTGTTCTTAGATTTGATGATTTAAATTTTCTAAGAAATTTGATTATTTGACTAGGCTGTTAAATTTAATTTTCATAATTTTTCTTCATGATCTTTTTATATCTCCAGGGTCTTCAGTGATGTCTTATTTTTCATTCTTGATATTGATAATATTTGTGTTTTGCCTTCTCTTTGCTTAGACTAGCTAGGGGTTTGTTCCTTATATCAATTCATTATTTTATTACACACTTTTTAAAGAACTAATTTTGACCCTTTTAAATTTATGCTTTTTCATTTTTTATTCTGTTGATTTTGTCTCTTACTAATTCCTTCATCTTATTTTCTTTGAAATGATATATTGTGGAGACTATAGGTCTCCGTTATTTTTCTCTGAATTGATTGAGTTTTGTTCTAGCAGGCAGATAAACTACAGTAGATTACTTTAGGAGGAATGCAGCTTGGTTTTAGGCTTTGTTAGGTAGATCTTTAATTTTATTTTGCTTTTGACTCTTAAGTCATACTTCATTTTCATTTCAACGGGAAGTCACTTTAACTTGGCATGACACAAACTCCAGTGTTCTCTTGCTGTGGGAAGCTGGGAAATTTTTTGCTCAGATTTTTCAGACTTTCAGCTGTTGATAACCCCCCTGGGATTTTTGGAGTCTTGCTGTATCATGGAGCTGTTCTGGAGTCAACCAAGGACCTGAGGGGAGTTCCTAGATGGGATTTTCTGTTTTCTATTATGGGTCCTTCAATTTCTGTGGCTCTAAGTATGTGTCCTCTGACTTCTTCGGGCAATAGGAGTATAGCCTTCACCCTGATCTCTGTTTCTGTACCTGGGCTTGGGAATGCCTTTAGGGAAAAGCCAAACAAATACAATCTCACTTAGTCTGTTCCTTTCTCTCCACAGTTGAATCCTCTCCAGTTTCAGTCTGCTTTTGGTAATTCTCCAGTGCCTTTACACAGTTGCATTTTATACTTCATTTACAGTTTGTAATTGTATGGGCAGGAGAATCACTCTGATAACAAGCGACTCCACCATTATCCTTAGAATATAATAGACTCCATTTTATTGTTAACATTATACTACAGAAGATTTACAGATTTTTATCTGATTATTACTTTTATAAACATTTATTATTGTCAGTTTCACTTCCATTTCTTCTTCATTATCACTTTGTCTTTGATTAGTAAATGTAATTGTTGTGTTTTTATTAATAGAGGTGTTTGACATCATTCTTGCTTGGGTTCAAGATGGATGTGGATTTATTATGGGTAGTTTATTCATCCATTTTTCATTATTAGAAATTAATCCATGGGTGAGATTAAAAAGAAACCACTGAAAGTAAAAATCTCAGAACTCACAAGCATTTAATTCCTATGTCTATTAATGCATACTTGTAAGTTGATAATTTTCAAGAAACACTACTAATATAATGTTTCACAGTTACCGTTGTGCATTCTTTGAGCACTGTGGCCAAGCAGCACTGGACTTGAAGATGTCAGCATGATGATTAAAATGGGGTTTTCATTTTGTTTTCATTCTTGCTTTGGTTTTATAATCCCATGGTTACTCCTGGTTAGGATGTTTTTGTTTTCAAACTTTAATGAACCGTGTTTATACAGAAGCAGAACAGTGGAGGGGGAATGAGGAGGTAAATGAAGAGGCCATGGAGGAGGAGGGAGCCTATAGTTGAATAATTATAAATTGTTCATGGGGAATGGTTGAATATATTTTAGTGATCTTGACTTTTGGCAACACGTTTACTGAGAAAATAGCTCCCATTACTCTACAATGAGAGTGTTCAGAAAGTAACAGCTCAGGGCTCCACCGAATTAATCTCCTCAGTCTTTCTTCAAGAATCCATTAGTAGGTCGGAGGGCTTTGCATCAGTTTCATTCTCTACTATTGTTTTTCTTCTCATGGCTTTCTCCCTTCCTGCTTGGACTCTTTATTTTTTTTTTTTCCTTTTAGAACCTAGAAAATGTATAAGGGATACATGATTTTTGCTTGATTAGAATCTCTAGAGTATTAGTCATTATGTGCATATGTACTTAATAATAACATGCGTATCATTTAGTGGAATGGATGTTTATAATGTAAAAAGAACATTGTTAATAACTACATACGGATTTTCTAAGTAAGTTAGAACATTTGCTAGTATACATGTGAATGTAAATATTTTAGATGGATGAAATGCAAATTTTCAAGCCACTGCCCCAGCCATCAGGTTTGCTTGTTATTAGGCTTATTGAAAAGTTAATGGATGTAAGACTGAACATTAAAACTTACAAAGTTCATTACTCATTGGCAATATTTTTATCAACTTGAAAACTAAAGAGTACTGAAATATTCTTAAGTAGAAACACTGCATTCTACTTAATTGTTTGTGAGAGTTAATAAGCAAATTATTATTAATATCCATACTGAGTGTTCTAACTTGTATTTTTCATTTTTAATAAATGTGAAAGGAATTTGAAGATTTTGTTGGTATAAAAGAGGGCTAGATATTACTGTACATACTAGTCACATGGACCTGGTTGAGAGCTTTAAGACATGAGTTTTTAGAGTGTATATGGAAGTTAAAACTCTAATCAGAAACTAAAATTATAGACCCAATAAGTGGTATGAATGTCTATATATGCAGATAAAAGAGCACCACCAAAGAGACCAGCTAGACCCGCCAGCTGCTTCTAGATTTGAACTGAAAGAGAAAGAGCTTCCTCAGATAATCTTATTCTTATCTGAATATAATATTCTATTTGTTATAATTGCCCTGTTGTTAGTTCAGCATTACTATTTTACATTGATATACATAACGGATGGTTTCTAAGCAGTATTTTTAAATGTTTTTTTTTTTTATTTCTAGGAGAGAGAGAGAGAGAGAGAGACAGCGTGAGCAGGGGAGGGTCAGAGAGAGAGGGAGTCACAGACTGAAATAGGCTCCAGGCTCTGAGCTGGCGGTCAGCACAGAGCCCGACGCGGGGCTCGAACCCACGAACAGCGAGATCATGACCTAAGCGAAAGTCGGACGCTTAACCGACTAAGCCACCCAGGCGCCCCCTAAGCAGTATTTTTAAAGTGCCATGAGTAACATAAAGGCCAGGATGTAAGGATAATGTCACTACAACAGTGGCAAACCCACTGTTTACAATCTGATCCATTTACCTAAGTGGCTGCCTTCTTCCCTCACTAGTTTTTGTGGATTTGTTCCAAAGAAGTAAATTCAAAGGAAGAGGACTGCCCTTTCAGAGATTTTCTTTCACTAATGGTATGTGGGTAATTGCACTCTATTGCTAGAAGCTCGTAGAGCACAAACTATTTAGTTTTCTAGTTGCTAAAGTTGAAGTATTTTATTTTTTAGGAACATAGGGTAAAACTTCTAGTTTTATGTAACAGCTAAAATTTGAAATTGTGATAAGGTGAACAACTCACCACAAAGCCCTCACAAGAATGTCTCAGGAGAAAGACAGTCATATTAAGGGGAAGTGGACCATCAAGGATGTGTCAGGAGAGCCCAAAGTGAAGGGCGCCTGTGGCTACGTCAGCAGCTGGTGGGCGGAAATAGGTGGGAACTGAAATCCTCTTGGTGTTTTCCTGTTTTGGAAGTGATGTTCAGGGAGATAGGGGAAATGAGGAAGTGAAAGCGAGGATCAAACCCCAAATGGCAGAGTGCCTGGAGAATTATGGTAATAGCATTAAAAGCTTTTCTGAATTGGTGGGTGAGACACTAGAGACTAGTTGCAGTGTAAAAGAGGAGAAAAATATGTCGCTGTGGGTTGTAAATTAAATCACAAAAATTGTATTTGATAGGGCAAGTAAAGACTGCAATTCCTCTTAAATTACTCTCAGTTGCTGTGCTGTGCTGCTTTGAATGTGACTTTGAGGTAAGCCTGAGCCACAAGGGGTCCTGGATTTATTTTGTTCACAAAAATTCATGGTTTCTAAGTGTGAAAAGATACATTAAAAGCTGATTTATCTCTTAGAAGAAGAGGCACAAAACCTGGAATAGAAAGTACAATAGACCCCGTGAGTTCCTTCTTTGCTTTCCTACCAATTATCTGTATGACTTTGGGAAACTGTTCTGGGCCACATTTTCTTAATTTGTAAAAGAAAGGGCTGGATGAGGTAATTGAAAGGCTAGCTTTCATCTCTAAGAATTTATACCTTAATTTTTTAAAAGTTTATTAATTTTTGAAAGGGAGAGACAAAGCAAGAGCAGGGGAGAGGCGGAGACAGGGAGACACACAATCTGAAACAGGCTCCAGACCCTGAACTGTCAGCACAGGACCCGATGCAGGGCTTGTACTCACTGTGAGATCATGACCTGACTGAAGTATGACTCTTAACTGACTGAGTCACCCAGGTGCGCCTAAAAATTTATACTTAATGAGTTAAAATATCAGCATGAGGAAATGCAATTATTTTATAATTAATGACTATTAACATGTATAAAACAATAATGCTAGTAAGACTAACTATCCCTTAATGTATCTTTTTTTTCTATGTAGGAATTATCTAGGTAGTATCTAACTCTGCTTCATTTAATTTTGATAAAAGTCCTTCAATGTGAGTATTATTATCACCCCTGTTTTATAGTTGAGGAAACCGAGGAGGTTTAAATAAGTTGAGACCTCAAACTTTCAGCTAAATGATATTAGAAATGAGATTTGAACCTACGTCTGCTTGACTCTGAGGTCAAGCTGGTGTCCCATACCTCAGGGACATATCTGTACAAAAGAAGGTGTGAGCACTGTGGCCTGAGTATCAGAACTAGCAATCTCCAAAGGGCGTTGCAGCAATTTCCAGCATCTCTAGAGCAGGGTTTGGCAGGGAGCTATAATCGTTCAGTCAGCTGGAGCCCCAATATGGCATCCTGCCTAATCTTCTCTAGCTCTGTAGCATTCACTAGGCAAAGAATTGCTGCTGTATCCTTCCCTCCCTGAAACCATTTCTACGTATATTAAAGGTGAGCCTATGGCTTGTTCTGGGCAAGGTGGAATCAACTGAAGGGTGCAGAATGAGAGGGGGTGAGGAGCAGAATGGCATTCTTACAAACTCCAGGCTACTTGCTTTTAAACTTCAGACTTAAAGCATCTCTATTTGTGCCCACAGCTACTCTTGAAAGATTCTGTTGGGTTTTCACTATAACCGCTTGCCCAGAAACAGTAAGTCCCTTAGGAAAAAAAAATTCTGCAGATTCTGACTCTCTGTTTGTTAAATATAATTTAAAATCAATCCACAGGCCAGGTGGGCTGTAAATGCACTATAATTAACATTCTCCTCTCCTTTCTCCTCTCCTCCCTAAGAAAGGGATATATGTATAAGTATATGAAAGATAATTCCCCTTTCTCTACCTACAAAACTAAAGCCCCTATGCATATTTGAGTATATAGACCCAGATGGGGAAGGGAGAATGGTATCTGAGAGCTGTCTGCATCCATCCATCTGACATCCATCTTACATCCAAACCAAATTTATGGAAGAAATATCTCAGTTGAGTCTTAGACACAAAGAGCAATGATAGGAGCTTGTCTTGACATACAAATCAGGTTGTGAAATGAATCACAGACTTCTTCCACATAAATTTTTATGCATAATTATGATCTTTCCAGGTGGAATGAGTTGTTCTCTTTTCTGTGGTCTTATACCACATTTATTTATATCTCTATTATAATGTGGATTCAACTTTTTTCTTTCATTACTGTGATTTATGTATATGTCATATCTCTCCACCCAGACTATAAACTTCTTAAGTCCAGATTCCGTATTTACCGACTTGAACTGAATATTCTAATCTTTAGAAATAGAGTGCATATCTTTATGCACTTTATTTTTATTTTCCTACCATATATCTGGTGAGACATCTGAGGTTAAATTTAAAAGTTCAGAATAGTAAAGTTCAGAATTCAAGGTTGGCTAAAATGCTTAGAGTTATTTCTTTTTTAGTAAACGAAGTGTTAGGAAAGAGGATTATTAAGATATATAACATATCCTTACCATTTGGCCAAATTGGATCCTAATAATGGAAGAAATTCTGGTAAATAGAAAGGAAAGGTACATCCATTTTTCTATTGACAAGCTCCCTTTACAAATCCAGGCTATTTTCTCAACATAGAACAGTGTTCCTACAATCATTTTAGACTTGTAAAAGATGCGGTCATCCTTTTCATTCCAAATATATTTCTTCAGAGGTAAGAAATATATAGGATAAATAATATACCTCAAAGTGAGATCATCCTTTATCAGATTCTATTTGTTGTTAAAATTCTAAACTTTATTTACTTTGATTCATTAGAGGTGATCAGTTTTATTCTCATTCCAAAACACTTGGAAGATTTTTTCTACTATTTGTTTTTTAAAATTTAGCCTTTTTCCACCTCTAAATAAAAGACCAATGTATGAAGTTTTAGAGGTTTTCTCTGATAAGTTCTGAAAGGTCCATAAAGTGACATTTATCCCTGGGATCCTGATATGCAGGATTGTATAGGGCTTCTCATTTTGCTTCTCATACATTTTTTATCTTTTATCTACTTACCTACCTGTTTTCATTTCTCTGTCATCTACCCATTTATCCATCTTTTTTCTTAGTCCTAGAATCTGACTTTGATAAACAAATAATCCTCTAATTTCCCAAGCATATTTTTCCTCCTTTCCTCCTTCCTTGTCTTTCTTCCTTTTTTCATTCCATCTTTCCTTCCTCAAGTTTCTTCAGGCTAGCCATTGTTTCCAAGGGAAAGAGATACACCCCGTGATCCTAGGATGGGGGTACTTTACAGTCTACTAGTGATGCAGACTGACAAACAAGTGAGAGCAGTAGCTCTCATGGATATATTCAAAGTACAATGAGAGCAGAGAAAAAAGAATAGGTAAGAAAAAGAAACAACATTTGAGTTGAAATTTGAAGGATGAGTGAGTAGGAGTTTTTATATAGACATTTTAGGCAGAGAGAATTAATATGCCAAGATATAGAGGAGAAGAGTGAGTCAACAGGACATGTTCTGAGCATTAGAGACATTCAGTATTGCCTACAAGGCAGCTGTGTAAGAGGAGGAGTTTGGGATGGGATGATGGTAGACAGTGACCTTGCCACGCAAGGCGGTTTGTCCTTTATCCCAAAGGCTCAGAGAACCATTCAAGGATTTTGAGAAGGGAATGACAAGCTCTAATTTGCATTTTAGGTGGATAGCAGAGCAAGATTGGAGGACGGAGACAGGAAAGGAAAGTTGGCCTACCTCCTTGTACCCTTATACATCCTTGTATCTCACTCCAGGTGAGAGATGTGAGAGACAGAGAAAGGCAAGTGGCAATGACAGTGGAAAACAGGGGAAAATCAAATAATTCCTTTGGAGATAAACTTAACTCAGTGATTGGATGAGGGGGATGGCAAAACAGACTCTATAGTTTTTTAGCCCCTACTGCACTCCTTGTATGTTTTTTGTTTGAATTGTAACATTTATTTTATTAGACATTGAATTTTGCTATCTCACATACACTGAAGTGATCAATTGGCCAGAATAGCTTATCAGCATTATTTAAAGAAGTTCCATTGTGTTGTCTACCATCACATTATAGAGTTGGACCTCCTTTGCTAAATTCTTGGCCGTTTGAGATTTTAGATTTAGAATTTCTGAAAGAAAATCTCTGGAATACTTTGTAGGCTTATATTGCTAGTAGACTACTTTGAGATTTATTTTTAAAGATGGGCATTTAGCTTATAGGAGGACATTCATCCACTTGAGAAACAGATAACATAATTGTTAATTGAAGAGTATGCTGCAAAGTAGCAAGTAAAATATAATTCCATTACTGTTGGAAAAGCAGTTATCAATGTGTAACTATATATGAAGGCATCCTGTATCACCACTCATTTTTCTTGGTCATATCTCCATTTTCTTTAACAATTGTATTACTATTATAATAAGAACTAGAAAATGCAGGGGTGCCTGGGTGGCCCAGTAGGTTAAGCATCTGACTTCAGCTCAGGTCATGATCTCATGGTCCATGGGTTTGGGCTCCACATTCGGCTCTGTGATGACAGCTAGCTCAGAGCCTGGAGCCTGTTTCGGATTCTGTGTCTCCCTCTCTCTCTGACCCTCCCCCTGCTTACGCTGTTTCTCTCTCTCTCTCTCTCAGAAATAAATAAAAAAACATTAAAAAAAAAAGAACTAGAGAATGCAGGAGTCACTTATCTGCATCTATAGTTGACCCCTGAACAGCATGGGTTTGAATGGTATGGATCCATTCATACCATAAGTGGTATGAATCCACATATATGTGGATTTTCTTTTATAAATATAGTACTGTAAATGTATTTTATCTTTTTATGATTCCCTCCCTCCCTTACTTCCTTCCTTTCATGAGACAGAGACAACACAAGCAGGGGAGGGGCAGAGACAGAAGGAGAGAGAATCTCAAGCAGGTTCCGAACTGTCAGCACAGAGCCAGATGCTGGGCTTGAACCCACAAAATGGCAAGATCATGATCCAAGCTGAAACCAAGAGTCAGACAACAGAACCATCCAAGTGCCCCAATAATTTTCTTAATAACATTTCCTTTTCTCTAGCTTACTTTATTATAAGAATACAGTATATTATATATATGTAACATATAAAATATCTTAATTGACTGTTTATAAGTAAGACTTCCAGTCAGTAGTAGGCTTTTACTAGTTAAGTTTTAGAAGAGTCAGCAGTTAAATGTGGACTTTCAACGGTGCCGAAGTTTGGTGGTGTCCCTAATCCCCATGTTGTTTCAAGGGTCAACTGCATATTCACTTGAGTTGTCCGGGGGCCTCTCTGAGGAAAACTGCTGATGTGCATTTGAATAGTTGGGCCTTCCCTTGGCTGGCTTTTTTGAGTAGCAGCTGAGACTAGGATGGCCGCCTGCTCTGGAAAACTCCTGCTGGTTACTCACAAGCCACTCATTTTAGGCTAGCTTCACCTTATGGAGGGCAGACTCAATCAGGCACCTTGAGGTACTACTGCTGAAGGTGTCAGTTGAGAACTATGAGGAGATGAGATGACCTTTGTTTTTAAAACAGGTTTGACCCCCAGTGGCATATTCCTAAATTGGGTTGAGTTAATCTTACTCATAAATGTGTAAACTCTTTTAAAAATATCTGATTCATCAAGTAATCACTGTCAGGAATCCTCAGAGTTCTCATATATAATGTGCCATAAAGATGTATGTTACTTCTGACAAGATTGGGAATAAATTAATTAATTTTCTGACTCTGATCTGATATGGTTAGATCTATGAGATTCTTATAATTATCAACACATGAAACTTTTTGGCAGTTTTGAAAGAAATTTTTTTTTGATAAAATGTTGTAGTTGGCGTAACTTCTGTTTTTAACTTGTGTTTAACATTCTCCTTTTGTTCCATCCTGAATAGTTGGAGGAGTGCATGATTGAGCCTGTCAATTTGAAATATGGTTTTTAGATTTCAAGATATGGTAGAGATATTTTCTTCTTTTTTTTTCACATGACTGCAGGAATTAAGTAGCTATTTTGGAAGATATTTTTGTTCATATATTTGAGGCATTCCACCCAGATAATTCACTTATTTTCTATTCTAATAATATTAAAGCTAAAATTATTGGAATACAAGTATGTAATGATACTTTATAGATCATTTTATATAAATTATCTCATTTAAATTTCACAATAAGTTTATAAATAAATGTTATATCCATTCTATAGATGAGTAAATGGAGGCATAGAAAATTTAAGAAACTTCTTTAATGCCAAGTAGCTCATACTAACAGAACTGGGATTTGACTGTCTGACTCTAGAGTTTTAATTGCTTTATTATATTAGAGCTTTTATATTCTTTCTTTAACACACACACATACATTTTCAAAAGGAATATTGTCAATACTGGCAATCAGATATTATTGGATATTGTTCTTTGTGCTTCTCACTAAGTATGTCAATTTTGCTTGAAGAAAAAACTCTATTAGTTGAAAACAGTAATAAATGAATATACATATGATAATAGGTAGGATCTGTCATAAGAACATAGGTTCAAGTTTTAACATCTACAGAGTTTGGGCAGAAAAGGGTTCTAAAATGTGCATTTAACTTAGTGAGAACCCTGTAACAATGACAGATCTGAAGTTTTTAACTTATAGCCATGGCTGTATTAAAAACCTCAGGCACTATTCTCACTTCAGTTAGTTTTATATAATTTTTTTTTAAAAAGTAGGTATCTCCTAACTGAGGGACTTGCAAATACCTTTTTTTCCCCAAAAAACTCTAGTTACAGTTTATATCTTACACAAATGAGAAATATATCTTAATTTAAGAAATTCCCAGAAGTATTGAGACTCATAAAGTAGAGAATATTACTCACATGTAGTGAAATTAGGTCTAGAAACTAACTGCAAGCAAAATGGTGATGTAGACAGCTTGTTGTTTTGGTTAACAGCCTTCCCAGTAAGTGTTCTCTTCTTTTCCTCTGAGGAGAGCAAGTGTCCTTGAGTCCCACATCGATGAAAATTATCTTCCCAATCCTTCATTAATCTGACTTGGAAATGATTGAAAAGAAATGATGGACCAGATGCGCTTCCAAAGATATTTTCATTTTAGAGGTATTAGAGATTTTACCTGAGGAGACAAATACATAACACAATTTTAGGCAGGAACCAAGAAATAGAGGTAGTTATTTAAACTCATGGGAGTTTTGTAGTCCTGTAAAAATACAATGGTATTTGTCTATATGCAAAGCTGACCCTACCTCTTTAGCTAATGTTATATTTTCTCAGATTGAGCTAGTTCTGATATTCTCTCTTTGCTGGTCAAATCAGTCAACCACATTCGAGTGTCCAATGTATATAAAGGAGATTATGATAATAATTCATATCCTTTAATTTCAAGCTAATAAGAAAGAATAGAACTACAGATAATAAAAGCTACAATTAACATTGTTGTGTCACAGTTTGCAAAACATGTTTTATATGCATTGTCTCATTTCATCTTTGCCACATTTTTGAAAAGTAGGCATTTTTGTTATTTCTACTTTATAGCTAAAGGCACTAAGCTTCAGAGAGGCTTTGAGCCAGTCTCAAGTCATCTGGCTATTAAACTGCAAAGTGAGGTCTTGAACCCATGTCACTGCTTCTTGCAATTCTTGGGACATGGTAGCTAAATAAATATTGATTTTCTTTCTCATTTCTTCACTTGCCTTCTACCTTCCTGCCCTTATTCATTGTTCCCTTCCTTTTTTCTTTAAGTCTGTCAACTCACCAGTTCCTCCTTATGAAAATAAATCATAAAAATGTGAAGTATCAGTAGTATCACATAAATAAGTTTTAATACTATTTTGTTGAGTAAACCTATGTATGAAACAAATATATGTACATATATATATACATATATATATATATATAAAACTCTTAACAAATATTAATGAATATACAGTGAATGAATAAGTAAATCAACAAATTAGGGCAGTAGAGAAATCTAGACAAGTTGCGAGTTTATCAGCACAAAATAATTATGTGGGTATTTGGATGACTTTTTGGATTTTTCCTATTAGTGCATGCCTTGGCACTGTCTAGCAAAAATCTCATTTGCTTTGTGCTTTATGAGCTGTTTATTCAAAGACTTCACAAGGCTTCTAATTTAGAATTGAGTTTCTTACATGTTATGGTTGTGGGGACTCATGAAAATTGGGGTGATATCTGTATAATCAGAAAATGATTGTTTTTGATTTGGCCCCTTCACGCTGCCATGTGCCTCACTGTGCTGTGGATGCCGGAAGGTAAGGCTTGCTGCTGGGGTGACAACTGTTGTTACACATGCACTCTCAGCTCAGGGCCTGGGAAGAGTGAACGGGCAACGTGGTTCTTCAGCGTCATCACATCATTTCCATGTAGAGGAGGGAGGAGGAAGAGGATGGAGGAAGAGCTGAGTGTGAGGTCTAGGAGTGCCAAGGCTATAGCTTGGAGTTAGGCAGAAGCAAGATGAGTTTTGTGTAGATACAACAAGCAAAGTGTGTTAGCAGGCAGGCAGGACAATCAGATGTCACACTAGAGGCAAGAAGATACACCAACTAAGGCAGTTAAAAAGTTAAAAAGGAAAGAGTCAGGCAACCTGAGATCCAAGCTCAGTCCCACCACTCATTTGCTGTGTAGAATCTAGTAAGTCAGCTGGGGGTCATGAGCCTCAATATCTTTGTGTGTTCAGAGGATATTTGCATGTTTGCATGGTAGTCATGATGATGGTCTAAAGATCCAAAGAGATAATGCCGTCCATAGTTGCCCATCAATACCACTTGAAATTCAAAGAGGTCAGTTTCTGAAGGAAAATCATGGTCTTACCAATAGAATTAGGGAAAGATACTGTGTAGGCAAAACCAAGAGGTATCTAGAGGGGAGCTGATAGGATATATCTCTTTTGATGCATTTTCCTTATTTATGAAATAAGAGGGTTGTGAAAGTGGTGTGCTGGCAACTGTTTAACTGGCTTCCCTACCACCTGTCCACTCAAATACACACATGCAAGCAATTATATTTTTACAATATAAAGGATATAAAGCATGGTATTTACTATTAATAATATAATATACAGTACCCTTTAATTGAAATTTCATAGAGCTAATTGATTATCATAAAATACCTTTTGATTTTTGTCAGTTTCATACCCCATAATCAACCCATAACTACAATTGATAGATGGGTATAGTCCCAACAGGAGTGTGTATGTTAATGATGAAGATGAAAGAGCAACAGTGAAGATACACGCTGGCATTTCACTTGTCCTTCTGTGACATGAGTGAGTTCCTTGTTGATCTATGTAATAGCTTTCAGATACTGGAAGAATATTTTTTCACATGTAATGGCTATAGACCTGACACACTTTTAAGTTTAATCTGCTTTAATAATTTTCTCTATTACTCTATTACTTTCTCTATTAAAATTTTTTAAATGTTTATTTTTGAAAGAGAGAGAGAGAAAGAGAGAGACAGTGTGAGTGGAAGAGGGGCAGAGAGAAAGGGAGACACAGAATCAGAAGCAGGATCCAGGCTTTGAGCTGTCAGCACAGAGCCCTACATGAGACTCAAATACATGAACTGAGAGATCATGACCTGAGCTGAAGCCAGATGCTTAACCAACTGAGTCACCTAGGTGCCCCTCTCTAAAGCTTTCTACTGTGTACTGAATTGTATCCCATGAAAATCCTCTAGTCCCCCCGTGTGACTGTATTTGGAGATTGAGTCTATAAGGGGGTAATTAAGGTTAAATGAGGTCACAAGGGTGAGTCCCTGATACTGTTTAGTGTCCTTAGAAGAAGAGACACTAGAGACCATGCTCTCTCTGTCCACCATTTGAGGGCACACAGAAAAGTGGCTGTCTACCAACCAGGAAGAAAGGTCTCACCAGAAACTAAACCCTATCAGCCCTTATTATTGGACTTCTCAGCCTCCAGAACTGTGAGAAAATAAATTTCTGTTGTTTAAGACACCCAGTCTGTGGTTTTTGTTATGGTAGCCTAAGCAGACAAATACATTTTTTCCTTTTTTTTTTTTTTAAGTCCATTCACTTTTGAGAGAGACCAAGACAGCACAAGTAGGGGAGGGGCAGAGAAAGATGGGGAAAGAGAGAGAATCCCAAGCAAGTTTCGCACTACCAGCACAGAGCCTGACTTGGTGCTTAAACCCATGAGCTATGAGATCATGACCTGAGCCAAAACCAAGAGTTGGACATTTAACTGACTGAGCCACCCAGGCGCCCTGACAAATACATTTCTCTTAAGTCTAATTCAAAGTTCAGCAAATTACAACTCTCAGGCCCCGCCTGATCCACTCTTGGTGAAATTCTGGCCATGCCCATTCATTTATATACCATCTATGCAGCAACAGTGGAATTGAGTAGTTGTGACAGAGATTACGTGGGGTGCAAAGTCTAGATTATTTGTTATGTGGCCCTTTACAGAAAACATTTGCCAACCCTTGTGTAGGCATTCAGCAAACAACAAGTCAAGACTTGTTGCATTTACTGATTTCCTTGCTGTAAATGTTCACACTGTGGCTTATTTTGAGCCGCCAATGTAACATGACTGAAAGCAGAGTTAGAAGGGATGTACTGTAGTAGTATTTCCAGCAAAGATACAATAGGTATAAATAACCTCAAGAATACATAATAGTAAAATATTTTAAAATAACTAGGAATTGATGACTTCTGAGTATTACCACTTTTGTTTTGATATAATTCACTGATGGGGCACCTGGATGGCTTAGTCTGTTAAGTGTCCGACTCCTGATTTTGGCTCAGATCATGATCTCACAGTCGAGATCAAGCCCAAGTCAGGCTCCATTTTCAGCATGGAACCTGCTTGGGATTCTCTCTTTCCCTCTCTCTCTCTGCCCCTTCCCCACTCACACTCACTCGCTCACTCTCTCAAAAATAAATAAACATGTAAAGACTTGAAAGGTTATAAAATATCATCTTTTTTAAATGTTTATTATTAAAGAGAGAGAGAGAGAAAGAGAGAGAAAGCATGAGCAGGGGAAGGGCAGAGAGAGAGGGAGACACAGAATCTAAAACAGGCTCCAGGCTCCAAGCTGTCAGCCCAGAACCCGACACAAGGGCTCAAACCTACGGATAGTGAGATCATGAAGTGAGCCAAAGTCATGCTTAATCGACTGAGCCACCCAGGTGACCCTAAAATATCATCTTTAAAAATGACTATATTTAATAATCAGCTTGCAAGATTCCTAAATATTTAACAGCCAACTTTCATGGGCCAAATACGAACCAATTCTAGCTCACCACAGCTCACCTTATATTCCAGATGGTGTTTAAATTCCCTGTTAGTTGCTACATGAAAGTAGTTTTATATCTTTATGTCTAGGATTGTCCACAACTTGGGTTTTTCAAAATAGAAAAAAATAATTTAAACTAAGTTTCCATATTAGTGGTCTTTTATAGGTACAAATAGCTTTCATGTCTTTCTTCTAATTATTTCCCAAACTTTTATGATCATAAGTATCATTTGAGATGCTTGTTAAAAAATATAGATGCCCAAACTGCTTTTCTGGATAGTCTAATAATAAAAGTGAAGTGTATTTGCAATTAAATAACAAATGATAAACTGGGAAAATATTGCATTACATGTGACAAGGCATTAATATTACTAATTTACAAAAAGTTTTTGGAATTGATAAGCAAATGGCTGTCACTTCAAAAGAAAATCGATAGAGCACATGAACAGGCAATTCAAAAAATAAGATATAAAAATGGCCATTATATTTACGTAAAAAGGTCTCCTGCATAAAAAAAATTTGGAGATAAAGGTATGTGAAAACGTTCAAATTTATGGACTGTTAGTGGGAGACTAAATGGGAACAAGTCTTCTAGAGGGTTTCAAAGTGTAAAATGTTCATCGCTTTATATGTAGCAGTTCAGTCTCATTAAAATTTTTTCATGCTAAAGAGATAATTAAAGAAAGGTAAACTCAATGGAGTGATGTTTTAATTGTAAAAAAAAAAAAAAAAAGAATAAACCTAAATGTCAGTTCCTACGTGAACACATACCAAAAAGCCATTACAACAGATAGCTTACATTACAACAGATACCTCTATTATAATGAAATACAGCTTGCCTGTGGTTGCTTACTGCTTCTAGGTAACATCTAGTGCTGATTGCAGAACTTTTATGGAGGGGAGTTTAGAACAGCAATCTAGGTGGCAAGTGAGGGTAAGGACTTGAGGGAATTCTGCACATTTTACCTAAACTTTTTGCTCATTTAGGGTGGTGTGGGGGATGAAGAACCCATGGAGCTCGTTGGTGTTACTGACCAGTTTCAAATTATCCAACACTGTCTACTACATACAGTTTTGCAAATATCAAGTCTGTCATGTTTTGCCTTCTTTGTAGGCCCAGATCCCTTAAAATCCCTCAAAGTCAGGTAATCATATTTCATAGGCTTCTATTAGGCTGGTAGTTATAAGTACTTGTAAGTACTTTAAGATTCTAAACTGAAGTTGCACTGTGTGTTCTAAGACTAATGATTATGACTTACTTAACCAACCCTTTTGTCTCAGTATGACACTCAAGGAACACTGATCTGTGAATCACTTTCCTACATTATGGTGAATCTTTATTTTCTTTTTCCAAACCATGTTGTTAAGGAGAAGATTAAACCATCGATGTGTCACTCACCTCACATTTTTTTGGTAAAGATTGAGTTTTATCTGCTTCTTGGATCTTCATTTGTTTACCCTCCATGCACACAGAATAAACACCCAAAGTTTATACTATGAAAAACACTTTTCAAATGATTTTATATTACAACCAATAAAGATTTATTCCAGGGTATATTACTTATTTGTATTGAATTTTAAGCTAAACTAAGAGAGTTCAAAGCTATTTGGATCTTTTTGCTAATAGATCACAGGGCTCTTTCACAATCCTGTCTCCACATATTTGCTAGGCTTGGTGGGTTCACATTTGCATTCTTTGTCTGCCATTTAGCTTTTTTTTTTTTTTTTAATGGAAGCTTTAGAAACTGGGTTAGAGACTCAATTTCAGCTTTCTAGGATGTTATGGTGCAGTCTAGTTGGCGGTTGGATTCCTTTCCCTTGTACTTGGCCAGCCCTCCCATGAGGATTCCCTGGGCACATACAGACCTGCTCCCTGACACCTCCCAGCAGCCATAGAGTATCTTTATAATCTACTGGTTAGACCTGTTCACAGTAGTACTGATCCCCCACCTGAAGCTTGTCTGCTGTTGGCCAAGGGGCTCTACAGAGTCCTAAAGGCAGATGTTTTCTGCGTGGCTCATGTCTTCCAGTCCCATTAAAAGACTTCATATAAGTCCAGTGAACCAATGTAATTCACATATCTTCCCAATCTTTGTTTCATGGATGTTAAGATCAATTTGGAAAGTTAGGATTATAGCAGTGGGAGGAACCAGCAGAAGAAGCTTCAGTGTTTCTCCAGATGTTTCCCTCTCTCTAGATTGCTCAGTTTAGAGAGGACTTGAAGGACATTAGAATTCTTCCATGATCACAGATACCTGCAAGAGACTTAACCTGCTCATATGTGATACCCGTGCAGGTGACAGTCTTTATCCTCACTCTCATCACGCCAGCAACAATTTTTTATTGATTTTTCTCATGGTTCAGAGAATAGAGTTTAACTGTTAGAGTTATCTCTGTCCTGGTGTTGCTAGGCTATTTGGATTGGAAGTCACAGGAGCAGAAAGTCTTGGTAATGCTAGAAAAAAAAAAGTTTGGTTAGCTTTCAAGTATTTTACTCAGTGGGTGAATCAAAAAATCATTTTTAATCTGAAGGTTATTCATGTAATAATTAAGATGACACATTTCGAGCTTACCCTTCCTGACAAATGTTTCTTTAAAGAGACACTGATGCCTCATAGAAAACTTGCAAGACGTGACACATCAGCAGAAATTGTTTCTGCACAGAATGTTTTTCAAAGATTTTTCCTGAGTAATCACTGGCATTTCCCCCCTTTTTTCTATAGTCTTTGCAAAACCTTCTGTTACTCCATGCTTGTTATTTTTGTGCTGTTAGTAAAGGTTTCATTTTTAAAACAACTTCTAAAACCACAGTATATGTCAAATTGCATTTCAAATAAGCTAAACACTCTGATTTGAATACTGATTAGGATGAAACACACTCATCAATAAACATGGAGTCACAATGACCTCGGGAGGGCGAGGAGCTTGTGATGTGCATCAATTGTGTTTGGGAAATAGCTTTTACTTATGACTCCAAAGTCTGCTTAAATTCAGGTTCCCAAATGCAAAGGACATGAAGCGTCTGCCTCACCTGCCATCACTGCATTAGGCACGGCTTCTATTTTAGTCAGGAAGTCAGGCAGCATAATAACAACATAGTCATTTCTCTAGACCATCTTTACATTTTTCCTACCCCAAATTGCTTTTTAGGGGCTTTGGGAATGGCTTTGCATCCTGGACATGCACTTAGGGAGGTAATGAGTCATTATTCCTAAAGCTTGCTTTGATTCTATTGCCCAGATTTAAAAATAGGGGGAAAAATCAAAATGTACTAATTTCCTGTCAGAGGAATAGGATGGTATCGTGCAGTATGACTAAATATTTAACGCATAACAGGCTGTTTGGTGGAGGGCAGCAGCTGGGAATTTAATGCCATTCATGTGATTGTTACAGGAGGGGTCCATTTGGGTGCCCAGGGAAGGAGTCCAGGAACATCTCATCTGTATCTGTTTTAGTCTCCACTGGGGGAACTTATGTAGTGCATCCTGCTGGGCTTCAATGGTCAGCACAGTGAGGTCAGCTGAAAGTTTCCTCCAGCCTGGAAGCCCAGTTTCAACAGCCTAATCCTGTATGTTCTAGACTGGGACGGGTGCCAGCCCCCGAAGGAAGAGAGGCAAATGTGGCGTTCAGCATGGGCAGCTCCATTCTGCCCTATTGCTAACACTGGGTGGCCAACTGGGCTCCCAGGTGGGATGTATGTGTGGCAGGTGACAGTAAATTTGTGCAGAGGAAAAACCCGTCTCCATATTTGTGCCTGCTGGGTGCTATTCTCCCATGTATGCTCTACCTGCCTTCTTCCTGGTCGCCCAGGTTCTGAGTCTTGCTTCCCACGTTCCTTGTTTGTTGGTGGAGAACCCTTTCCACAGTGCAGAGATTTCAGTAGCTGCTTGAAACTGAAGAAAAATAAAGTAGTGGTCAGGAGGGGGTGGGAAAGAGGGTGGAAAGACAGAGAGACAAAAGGGAAAGAAGCCACACACTAAATCAGGGAAACCCCTGAAAGCAGCAACCATGGGAGGAATTTACAAGCCTACTGATGGCTATTTAGCCACGCATCTGAAAGATCCCGGCAGGTTAATAAGCTTTGACAACTGGTGCCTCCATCTCATTTTTCCCACAGCTTTATGAAATACTCTACAGACCCCATCTTATTGATATTAATGTCATAACAGCTGCACAGGCTCACCTGGTGTGTTATCAGATGCTCTGTACTCAGCCCTGCCATGTGTTGTGCACAGGCTCACCTCCAGGAGCCGTCCCGCACCTTCTGCAGGTGTCTGGGCCAGAGCTTTCAGCACAGGTGCCCTTGTGTAACTTCTGAATTGGGATCCTGGAAAGATATTCAGATTTGACACAATTTGGTGGCTTTCAAGGTGTAAAATGTCCTGAAACACAGGTGCTGGGGAAGAGATGTGCTTTGTTTTAGTCCCAGACAGCTTTTAGCTTCATTCTCACAAAGGAAATAATTCATGGGGAAATAATTAAATGGGTCTGCCTGAATCAGAAAGGGAGAGGTGAGACTATCTTTTTTTAGCAAGTTCGATAGGCATGGCTGAGATGCATGAAGTGAAGTTTCACACTATAAACACAGCCCTGAGAAGTGCATTGGCTTACTTTTAAAATTCAAGCATTTTCCAAGGGCTGAGTTTATCACTGAGGTCTTAGGAAGCAGCAGATTCTATTGGGCTTACTGAAAATCACTTATTAAGGAGTGACAGTGTGGAGGACATAGTACTTCTAGAAAATGATCTTAATATTGATTTCTGTTTGTGTTTCCTAATGGCAAATAGCTGCAGTAAAATGCAATAAATATTGATGGGGACAAAAAACTAACATTGGAAAGGTCATTATAGCTAAAGGGTGCTATGATAATATATTAGTGATTACCTCGAACATCAATGGGAGCTGATAGAAGGCAGTCAGGCAAAGAGCAGTCACTGGAGGATTATAGCTAATAGTGACCCAAAATGGGACACCAGGAGGTTTGGAATCATCTTCATTTTTTCTGTGTTTGTGGCTTTCATTACATAAGTGTGGTGCTTTCACACAGCCGAGGTATGAAGACATTTAGTCATCGTCTACATAAGTCTGTACTGCAGTTACAGTGAATGAAAGAGAATTTAGAAACTGAAGCATTGCTTGAAAAAAGATGACAGGGCAATGATGGATTCCATGTGCTGTTGGAAAGGGCAGTGCCCTGGAAGAATGTACCCTCCAAGAACAGGCCACCCATGTTCTTTCTTGCCCAGACACGGAAGTTCACTCTGTCACGGCAGAACTCAGGACAGGCCATTTCGCCATTTGTGTGGATTTACCTATCTGTAGAATGGAAATAATCGCATATGCCTAAATTGCAAATGCAGTTCAAGTAAGATAACATGAGAAAACGCCTCTGGAAAGGTATAAGGCCTTTTATAAATAATAGGGATCCTTGTATAAAGACCAGTAGCATGAAGGTCATGCTGAATGTGCCAATTTGGCATGGCGTGGGCCAGTAGGAGAGCAGACATTGGTCTAATCTCATAGCAAAGGCAAAGAGGTGCCAACAGCAACGTGTTTTGAACAATTCACTGATCAAAGAGTAACAGGTGAATGGTTTCCTGAGGCCTGGGAATATTAGTCCTTGAAGAACAAGTAGGATTTCATCAGCCAGCTGGAGTAGATGAGAGGGGGCAGGACACTGGAACACCTGCTCATGTTTTTAACAATCTGGGGTGCCTTTGGTTTGAAATAATTCCCAAGTCATTAGTAAAATTGACCCCCTCCACTTTTCTGCCTTTTTGGTACTTCGTGCAGGATTTTATAACAGCACCTACACATATTTTAGAACCTACTATTTATGTATGTCTGATGGACTCTACTAAATTGAGATTTTGGAAGTTGAAAGGTGTGATTTATTTTTAAATGGAAAATTCCAACTATAATGACTGGCATGTGTGGGTACCTAATATGGATTTCTCAGGTAAATTAATAGATGAGGTCAAAGGCACAGGGGTCTACAAACCAAGATGTGAGATTGTTATGTCTGTGAAATTGTATGCAGTGGAGCAAATCTAGATTATAGGGTTGGGGAAAACAGAGTGTTATGGGTAGGAAATTGTGAGAGATGAAGTTAGAAAAGAGGATAGGGTTACATTATAAACTCATGTTTCAAGAGTTAGGGTTTAATCTTATGAACCTTTCAGATTTATAAGAATTATTAAGCAGAGGAGTGACAAAATGGGAGAAATCTGGCAACAGTGAGGGAGTTGGACAGAGTGAAGGAAAACTAGAGGCAAAGGAGACCAGTAGGGATATGAATATAGTAAGCCTGGGATTGAGGTTGGGATGATGGGATCCAGGGCAGCAGAGAACATACATAGTAGGAGTGGAGAAGAAGAAATGGATTTGAAAGCCATTTGGAGATGAAGCTGGTTAATTATTATTATACTTTCTCCTCATTATCAATGTAATGCATGCCTTTTGAACAAATTTGGTAAGTTTGGTGTTATGAGTTAAACTGTACCCCTTCAGGGGTGCCTGGGTGGTTCTGTGGGTTAAGCAGTTGACTCTCGATTTCCCCTCAGGTCATGATATCAAGGTTCTTGAGACTGAGCCTGGAGTCAGGCTCTGTGCTGACAGCGCGGAGGCTGCATGGGATTTCCTCTTCCTCATCCTCTGTCCCTCCCCTGCTCTTTCTTTCTGTCTCCCTCAAAATAAATAAGTAAACTTAAAAAAGTTGTATCCTTGGGGTACCTGGGTAGCTCAGTCAGTTAAGTGTCTGACTTTGGCTCGGGTCATGATCTTGTGGTTTGTGATTTTGAGCCCTGCATCGGGCTCTGTGCTGACAGCTCAGAGCCTGGAGCCTGCTTCAGAACTTGGGTTCTGTATCTCTCTCTCTCAAAAATAAATAAACATTAAAAAAATTTTTTTAAATTGTATCCTTTCAAAAAGATACTTTAAAATCATATTCCCTGGTACCTCAAAATGTGAGTTTATTTGGGGATAGAGCTTTTACTAAGATAATCAAGTTCAAATGAGGTCATTATGATGGGCCCTCATTTAGTATGGCCAGTGTACTTATAAAAAGGGGAAATTTGGACACAGAGACAGACATGAACAGGAGGAAGATGGAGTGAAGACACACAGGGAGATGATGGTCATGTGACTGGAGTGACACATGTACAAGTGGAAGAACTCTCAGGATGGCTGCAAACACTGGAAGCTAGAAGAGGCAAGGAAGGATTCTTCCCTAGAGTCATCACAGAACACATGGTCCTGCAGACACCTTGATCTTAGACTTCTAGCCTCCAGTACTGTGAGACTAATTTAGTCATTGTAAACTACCCAGTTTTTTGTACTGTGTTACGGCAGCCCTAGAAAACTAATACATGTAGAACAGTGGCAAGAATTTGGAAAAGAAAATTCTTAATACCAAGTTGTTGAAGTAATTGCCATTAACATTTAGGCACATTTACTTCAAATCTTTTTAAAGTTTCTCATAGAAACTAGCATTGATCATCATACCTTGTATGTACTTTACTAATTTTATAGGTAAAACTAATTTATATCTTTTTCCCATTAGGGTCCTTTGTATAGAAAACTTCAAAGTATGACAGAGGATAAAGTTCCCCCTTTCTATACCAGTCAGTCATAATTCCACACTTTTATGTCGATCACTTTAATATTTTAATGTTCCCTTTTAGATTTCTGTGAGTGATTTTTAGTTGAGTTCATATTATACAAAAATTATAAATTCTACTTTTAAAGGAAATATTACATTGTATTTATTTTCTCATATTGTTCAAAACCAGAGATTTCATATTCCATAATATATCATAATATTCCATCAGTAGACATACCATAACATAATTAATCAATTCCTTAATGGTGGACATTCATGTTGTTTCTGGATTTTTTGGTTATTATTAAAAACATACTGAAATAAATACCCCTTTGCTTGCATAAATGTTTTTAAATTTATGGTTATCTTCTTGGGATATTTTCAGAGAAGAGCAAGGATGGAAATTAGCACTTATAAGATTCTTGATAACATATTGCTAGTTCTTACTTCCTGGGATGGTTGAAACTTAGAAGCAGTATATGGGGAAATTATTTCATCTAAGATCATTGGATGCTTAAAAAAAACTTAGTAATCTGATAAAAATTATATCATTGTTGTCTTAAATTATAATCTTTTTATTAATGGTGAGTCTGAATATTTCCCTACATCTTGTTTAGATACTTGAATTTCATCTTTGTAAATAATTTGTTTACATTCTTTGTCCACTTATGCACTGGGATTTTAGTGTTCTTATCTATTTGAATTTATTGTAATGTGATTAACCCTCTGTAATATTGTTCCATGTATATGGAAACACACACACACACACACAAACACATACATGCACACGGTTTCCTTTAATTCTTTTTTTTTAATGCAAAGGACCTAATGATATTGAGAATTTTTTTTCATTTTCTATTTCTTCTTTTCCATGTAACCAGGCCTCAAATAAACATAGTAGGTCATTCTAGGTAACCTGAACTAGGATTCTGATTTTGGGTGGTTGGAAAAGTTGTGGAGCCACATCTTTTATCAAGCATGTACTTATTAGAGCTGATATTTATTGTCACTTGGGGAATTGATTAGACAAAGAATGAGAAGACTGCCTTTGTCAGAGATGCCAGTTCACTGATTGGTCCAGCTGAGAGAATTCATATCACTGGTTTTCTCCTTGATTTTTTGGACTGGGTGGTAGTTCTAGGGAGTAAAGGATGAGGAAGATGATGGGTTGGATTTATGAAAGATGCTGTAAGATAACAGCTGGGTACAAGCTGGGGTAATTCTGCTCCCAGTCCAGGAGACAATATGCAGCTTGAGTGGGGTGGAAGCCCATGTTTTAATTTGTACATAAAATATGATACTGCCTGATGTCTTCAAAAATGTGGCTTTGGAAAACTTGGAGAACATTCTAAGCATGAGGCCTGTCCATGATGCTACCTTTAGGTGTTTTATAATTATCACTGCTGATTGACACATCTATTGAGAGAAGTTAATGCAGGGAAGAATGAAAACTGCAGATGGTTTCTGAGTGCATGTAAAGCTCTTCCTTGGCAGGTTGGGGATACTGGAAAGCCCACACATTCACATTGTAAAGAAAAAAGGCATGCGGGTTATTTAAGTTAGTGTGGTTGTCCTTATAGGTGGTTAAGTCTTAGTACATTTAGGGGCACCTGGGTGGCTCAGTTGGTTAAGTGCCAGCTTCGGCTCAGGTCATGATCTAATGGTTCGTGGGTTCAAGCCCTGCATCGGGCTCTGTGCTGACAGCCAGTAAGAGCCTGGAGCCCGTTTCCAATTCTGTGTCTCCCTCTCTCCCTGACCCCACCCTGCTCACTCTCTCTCTCTCTCTCTCTCTCTCTCTCTCTCAGAAATAAATAAAACATTAAAAAATATTTAAGTCTTAGTACATATAGTTAACATTTAAAAAGCCTTCTTCTCCAGAGATTTGATTAATATTGAGAGATATTTTGAATATAGAATTGACTAGACAGTGACTGAGTAGCTCTGTCTAATAAGAAAAAGGAGACTTTATGGGGATTGGCTTTGCTGGAGTTTCGAACTTGTGCAGTTGGGTAGATTCTTGACTAAGTCTTGTTATGTCTCATGATATATTCAGGTAGAGAGTATGAGAAAGCTCTTGAATTACATAAATAGTTGAGTTTAGGAGAGAGATATTCAGGAGGTATGTTTGGAAATCATCAAATATGAGTAAAAATTAAAGCCGTGAAAGTAGATAAGATCAACCAGGGAAAATATCATCTATTCATGTGTTCATCCCATCTTTTGTTCCATGATTCATTCTTTGACTTTTTCAGAAAAAAATTTAAATCTGTGAAATTCCAAGCATTTAGGAGTGGTTTTCATATGTGAGAGATGTTTTAGTGGAGTTATGGGGGAGAAGCCAGATTGTAGTGGGCTGAGGAGTGAGTGAGAGGAGAGGAACTCTGGGCACAGAATTTAGGGTTTGGAAGGAAGGGGAAAAAAAGAAAAATGTTATAATCAAGATTGGGAAGCAGAGTCCTTAGAAATGATTTTATTTTGGATGGGGATGAAAGAAAGGAAAAGGCTGTATATTTATTGAGTGAGCATATGTACCAAGCATTGGGCTGACTGCTTTATGTACTGTATCTCATTTAATACTCTCCAAAGTCTTGTGAGGCATGGATTATTATTCTCATTTTGCAGATGAGGAAACTGAAGTTAGAGAGCTTGTCTGTGGTTATGTAGCTTGAAAGTGATGATATAGCTAGAAAGATCTCTTGTCTCCAAACTCTCAGTGAAGACAGAGAAAACAAAGGTACAAGAATGATGTGGCTAACTGATGGATAGAAATCCCAGGCGATGTTGAAAAGAAGGGAATCCATTTATAGGTGATTCACGTTGGAAACCGTATGACGTTTTCGTCTGAGAATGGGAAAATGAAAAAAGGAAGAGTATAGAGTTAAATAAGATAAGGAGGTAAAAAAGAAAGAAGTGGAAGACATTTGTACATGATGGTGTCTATTTTTTAGTAGAATATTATGACATTTATTGGCACTAAGACTGTGGAATTGATTTTAGGGGGATTAGGAGAAGATTAAAATATTGAAAGTTTGAAACTCCTGTGAAGGAGCTAGAGATGGACCAAGGAATGAGAAAAGTGACAGAACAGCTGGTTATCACCAAAGGCCACCTGAGGTTGGTAACTATGTTTAGAATGGATCTAATGAACATATGTATGTGACTATTCATAAGCCCTGTCAAGTGACCTAGGAGCAAAAAGAGATGTTTTAGTTCTTTTAGATTAGAGATCTACAAAGAAATATTCCTAATTCTTTCATCAGAATTGTTGAATAGTGGAACCTGTGCTCAGTGTTGGGGATATATGCACAAATAAGTCAAGGGTTGTTTTTGTGAGTTTTTGCCTATGGAGAGAATAGACATCTAAATACATAATTACATTACTGGAATTTAGGAACTATGATAAACAATATTGCAGAGGATGAAGCTATCTGGGAGGTAACTCAGAGAGGCACTTACTTAAGGTAGGCCTGGAAAGGGTTCTAACAATGCATTATTTCTGAGCCTACTGTAAGTCTCTGGGCCTTATATGACTTTCTCCTTTGTCCTACAATAACTAAGGCATTCCAAGTGGGCTCCTGGTTTCCTTAATTGGTCAACACATGCAAAGCTCTTCTCAATACACTTGGTTTTAAAAAGGTGAAGATTCTCCCTTCATGTACTTGTATCTTGAGGCTTGCATTATACTGTTTTTCAAAAAACATGAAATAGACCAGGTAAGATCTACCACAGGATGTGAATGGTCTAAGAGTAAATAAATTGTTCACTGTCTTTGAAAAACAGGGGGAATTTATGGAACACCCAGAGGTTACCCAGGAAACTGAAATGATTTTTTTCTCCACTCTCCTCCTGGCACCTTGCTTCTAGCTGGCACATCGGCTTCTTAACAGAAGGCCTCTGTTGACTAAAGTAGGTGCTACTGATGACTACTGGAGCAGCACACATGGAGTGTGTGCATACTGGAAAACTTATGTCCGTCAGTGGTTATTTTATAGCCTTCAGTCAATACATTCTAGGCAGAAACTATAGAAGTATAGACTAACATACCTCTCTAGGTCAGACAGGTAGAAAACATTCATTTTGTCTCATAATAAATGTCCTTAAAAAGTGGCCTTGGAATGATGGAGGGAGGTAGTGAGTTGAATAGCTATTTCTTGCTTCCCTTAAATACAGTGCTAATATGCTTCTCAGAACTTTCTATATAAAGGCTGCAGTGTATTTTTTCCCACTCTTTTCTCTGAGAATGAGTATTTTCCAGGATAAGCTTTAAATGGTGAAGCAGACTTTAAGCTTCTCATTTGCATTGTTGGGTTATGCTCTTTCATAGTTTCATGAACAATAACCTCCCACTTCTCCACAGGCTGATGGGATAATTTGCTCTGCTGAGAAGATGAAAACCAAAATGTAGAGGGTTTTTTTTTTTTTTTTTTTTAGCACGTGGTTCAATGGAAAAGCTTCCAACAGTGCAGGAAGTGAAGTTTTAGGTCTTTTAGATTATAGCCTGGGATAAAAGGTCTTTCTGTAAAGAAGACTATGTACAATCCATGTGATCGATACTTTTAGACTTAAAAGAAAATCCTTTAACAATACATTTGTTTCTCCCGTGGTTTCCTGGTAATGATGCTGAGAGAGAAACGTGTCAAACAGGCTTGGTTTCAACTTTGCTTGTCGTTGGAATCATGCCGGCAAGGGTAGACCCCCTCTTTCTTCACTTATTATCTGGTATCTCATGAATTTCCTTAATGATGTGTAGTCTTGGTGATTAGTAAAAGGTAGATTGTAGATGACTGCCCTTGAAGAGAGTATTTGAGCCCTGGCAGTCTTATTTAGGGTCCTGACTTTTCCTTGGGCGCCCCCTGTTGGTGGTATGTTTGAGAGCTGCAGCACGCCAAGCAGTCTGCCCCCTCACACCTTCAAATGAGAGCTATGTTCACAAGGAGGGCAGTAAGAGCAGAGAGAAAAATCTGTGGGATTTTCTGATGTCCTTCCTAGAGATACGGTCTCTGTTAACAGTCTACTGGGTAGTTGAAGGATTGTTCCATTCAGCTTTTGCCTCTGAGACTGTTTAAGATCAGGTGATGGAAGCTGTTGGCTGACCCCCTTACTTTCTTCAGTGACTAGTGGTTGGTAAAGAGAACCTTTTCTTTGTTTCTCTGATGCTGTCATTTGAACTACTCCCAGGGAAAGGAAAAGTTATGGTTCTCTTTAGGGTATTTTTATTACTGCTCATGGGAGAGCCTAGGCAACCCTAGGAAAGCATAATGGCAAGAGCTAGTAATATGGGATTATGCTTTAGATAACTTTGGGTGTTCAAGGTTTATTTGCTTCTGAGTGAGTAACTCATGGAGTATTCTAATGGGAGCATTCCATAATCATTACTGTTGTGTTTTCTGTAGGAAAAGCCATAATCTTAACAGATGTTATTCATATTCATGGAAATGTCTGACGCTTTTTTTTTTTTTTTTTTTTTTTTTTTTTTTTTTTTTTTTTTTTTTTTTTTTTTTTTTTTTTGGCACAGGTGGCTTTCCATGGTGTTCCTTTTTACTCCCAATTCACCCACCCCTGCCTCCACAAGAGAAAGGCTGCAGTCAATTTGACAGGTCAAAACACCTCCTCAGAGCGCCAGAGGAGTAGAAGAGATGTACANCAGATGTTATTCATATTCATGGAAATGTCTGACGTTTTTTTTTTTTTTTTTTTTTTTGAGTTTCACTAAGCTCCATACTCTGTAGCAGTGACCATTGGGCACAGGTGGCTTTCCATGGTGCTCCTTTTTACTCCCAATTCACCCACCCCTGCCTCCACAAGAGAAAGGCTGCAGTCAATTTGACAGGTCAAAACACCTCCTCAGAGCGCCAGAGGAGTAGAAGAGATGTACATGTGGCTGATGTGACAAGAAACCATATTTCTTTTAGGAAAAAGCTTCTTCAACACTTGATAACTCATTTTCTCCTGAATTAAACGAGGCTGCTTGCTGAATTAAATTGGCTGTGCAGGGATTTCAGTTAGAGAAGCTGGCTGTGCTAACATATAGACCTCTATTTTTCATTTCTCCTGCTAGTTCTGACAATGTTTGTAATGTTTGAGGCTGTATTATTAGGTGATTTGAGGCTGTATAATTAGATAATATTAAAATTTTGTCTTCCTGTTCAATTGAAAATTTTAGATGAAATGACCCACTTTATTTTATACAGAACTTCTTGCCTTAAAGTTCATTTGTATTTGTAGTTCATTAGATAGCCAAACCAGCTTTCTTTTGGTTAATTCTTACTTGCTGTGTCTTTTTTCCTCTGGTCTTTTTACATTTAGATTTTCTACATTTTTATGTTGTAGATGTATCCTTCATTCAGTTTAAGATCTTTCTGACTTTTGGTATGATGAATGATTTTTAATTGAAATGTATACTTTTTGGGTATTATGTTATGAGCTTAAACTGTTAGACCATCTGTTTGATCAGCAGATCTTTTCTGACATCTCTCTGATAGGGGAAGTGGAGGAGGAGAGTGGCCTGGCCTGTTAATTTTGGGTCAGGGGTGAGAGCTCTAGCTTCCTTTCAGGTCCACAACAGTACCTTCCTGGCTGGGAGGGATAGGAGTGACTTATTGCTGCTCCCCATGTCAGGTAGATGGGCAGTGGTGAAAATCTTTAACTCATTGCTAGGACTCCTCTAACCCCTCTCCAGTGCCTTGCTGTTCCAAGGAGATGGAAGTATCCAGGCTTTTGATGTGATCTTTGTTGACATTGCAGAGTGGGAGTTCCTTCCCACCCAGTGAGGATGAAGTCGTAGTGCTTATTTTATCTTCTCTGACACACCTCTAAGGGTGGGCAGGTCAGAGCACCTCATTATATACAGAGTGATAAGGGTACAGATCTAGGCTCCTGACTCTGCCTTTCCTGTCTGGGTGGGGTTCCAGTTTTTGCTGTGGTGGATGCTCAGAGTTGAATAATTGTCTAAAAGTTTTCTTTCTTCATGGGCTGTGTAGGTGGCTCACTCAGTTAAGTGTCTGACTCTTGATTTCGGCTCAGGTCTAGATCTCGTGATTCATAGGTTCAAGCCCTGTATCACGCTCTATGCTGACAGCATGAGCTTGCTTTGGATTCTCTCTCTCTGCCCCTTCCCCACTTGTGCTCTCTCAAAGTAAATACACTTAAAAACAATGAAAGTTTTCTTTCTTAGTAGATTCCATTTTCTTTTGGCTAAAGAAAGCAAGTTTTTGTTGGAGTTTTGTGCGCCCCATTGGTGTTTCAAGCTTGCCAGCTTCTGCAGCAACAAGTCTGAGATTTGCAAAGCAAAAAGAAAACCCGAGGACACACCACTGTGTTGTTGCTTGGCTCTCAAGGTTCCTAGTTGATTTGCATTCTTTTCTCCATCTTTCAGGGTCATCTTATGTTTCTTTTATATATAATGCCCCAACTATTTGGTTGTACTTAGTGGGAGTGGGGAAAAGTAAGTTTCCTACATATTCCTGAAAGTGGAAGTCTCTAGTGTGTTTTTCTTAAATGGCATTTAGCATTCCTTTTTAAAAAATCCATTCTGAAACAACCTGTCTTCTAAATGGAGCATTTATGGAGCTTTTAGTCCCTTTACATTTAATATAACTTTTGATATATAACATTTGGTACTATTTTATTTTGAGGTTTCTGTCACTTCTTCTATATGTTTCTCTTTCTTTCCTTAGATTAGTTGATTAATTTTTCTTTGTTTTCTCATCTACTTGTTTAGAAATCATACACTACATTTTTATTTTTTATTTGTAATGATAGTATGCATGTTTAACTTAAAACAGTCTCAATTTAATTATTACCTATTTTGCTTTCTTGGACCATATAAGTGGCTTTAGACATGTTAACCCTGTTTACCCCCTCTTAGTTTTTGGTGGTTTTAGATTTTAATCATCTTACTTATTCTATAACACATTGTTATTATAGCTTCTTTCATTCTTTTTTTGTTACTGTAATTTCAACTAGATTTTTCTTTACTGTGCTCATTGATTTCTGTGTTCATCATTTCTTCTCAGCGCTCCAGCAATTTTTCTGGGATCACTTACCTTCTCCTTGAAATGCATCCTACCGAATTTTAGTGATAACAGCTGAGCATAAATATTCTTGAATTCTGTTTTTATAAGAATATCTTATTTTGTCTTCTTTTGCTTTTTTTTTTTTTGAGAGAGGAGAGCAAAAGAGAGTAAGAGAGAGAGTGGAAGAGAGAGAGAGAGAAGGAGAGAGAGAATGTGTGTGTGCACAAATGGAGAAGGGGCAGAGGAAGAGGGAGCCAGTTAATCTTAAGCAGGCTCCACACCCAGCATGAAGCCTGAGACAGAGTTCAATCCCATGACTGCAAGATCAAGAGTCGGAGGCTCAACTGTCTGAGCCACCCAGGTGCCCCATTGTCTTTGTTTTTGATGGATATTTTTACTAGGTACATAATTCTATAATTTTCTTGCAACATATTAAACACTGCTCTAATTTAAGACTTGTGTAGTTACCAAGGAGAAGCCAGCTGTTAGTCTAAACTGTTGCCCCTTTGAAGGAAAGAGTTGGTCTTTTTTCTCTGGCCTCTTTTAATATCCTTCCCTTGCTTTGATCTTCAGCAGGTTTACTATGAGGTGTCTAAGTGTGGTTTTGTTGGGCTTTTTGAATTTGTGGATTAGAGTGCTTCTATGATTCTGGATAATTTTCAACTGATATTCCTTTAAATATTACCTCATCTATCTGTGTCTCATTTTTGAACTCCAGATAGATGTAGTAAAGCTTTTTTGCTTCAACTGTTTGTCTCTTAACCTTCTTTTAAAAATTTTTATCTCTTCATCCTTTTCACTAACTATAGTCTGGATAATTTCTTCATATGTATTTTCTAGTTGACATATTCTCTCCTCATTTATGTGTTATTACATTTATCCAGTGGTTTTTAAATTTCACATCTACACATTACACTTGTTTTATTTTAAATATGCCTTGTCCAACTCATTTCTCTGACTTTAAAAGTTTCTTTAAAATATTAAACCTAATTATTTCATAGTCTGTGTCTAAAAGTCCTTTTTAAATTCTATTCTTTTCCTGCTGGTTCTCAATCATGGTGTCTTTTTTTCCTTTTGGTTTTAGTTTTTGTTTATGAGGTGATTTTCTTCAAAACAAGAGATTTTTTGTTTTTTTTTGTTGTTGTTTTTTGGAAAGGATTTCCATATGCCTCTTTCTGATAACTAGGGGGACTTCTGTCCCAAATATCTAATTTTAATCTTTAACGTGAAGCTTTCCAAACACTGAGGCAGTGCACATTTGTCATGCAGACATTGGCGAGGGTTTGCTTATGGTTCTGAATTCTCAGCGGTGATTTCTCCTCTTTGTTCAGCATTAGGTTTTGAGATACACAAGTTTTCTTGCAAGCCTCTGGAGTTGTGGATAGAGGGCTATTTTTGGTTGGCTATTACACTAAAAGTTTATCTCTTTGGAGTTACAACCTATAAAACCTCATGGGGCTATGAAAATTGAAACTTTAATTTAACCAGGCGAATGATCTCAGGGTGAAAGGTGGCTTCAGTATTCTGCTTACCTCTTTAGGTTCTCATTTTCAGTTAGGTTTTTTTCACTTGAGAATTTATTTTATTCTTTTCAGTTTACTTTTAAAAACATTTTAAAAATATATATACTGCATTACTAGTTATTTTCAGCAAGTTGTTCTAAATACTTATTTAGCCCACCATATTAGCAGAAACTGTATTTGAGTCTGAACTATGGTAATTATACTGACCTTATTTGGAACATATTTACATTCTTTTTTTCATTGTTCACGATTTTCTATATTGTCTGTGTCTTTGATTATGCTGACCCCTTTCATTATTTTCTTTCTTTCCTTCTTTCTTTCTTTCTTTCTTTCTTTCTCTCTAACTTTTTGTCTATTCAAAACCTGTGATCTCTAATATACAAATGTCCTATGTGTGTATTTCTGACATTCGGGTCTATGTTGTAATACCTGACAAGTCAGGGCAGTTACTCTTGTCTTTTTTTCCTTAAATTTTACTTTACTTTATTTTATTTTTTTAAAAATTTTTGACGTTTTTTATTTGTTTCTGAGAGAGAGAGAGACAGCGTGAGAAGGGGAGGGTCAGAGAGAGAGGGAGACACAGAATTTGAAACAGGCTCCAGGCTCTGAGCTAGCTGTAAGCACAGAGCCCGAGGTGGGGCTCGAACCCACGAACCGTGAGATCATGACCTGAGCCCAAGTCGGCAGCTGAACCAACTGAGCCACCCAGGTACCCCATACTTCTTTTTATTTTAGAGAAACAGACAGAGGGCGTGAGTGGGGGAGAGAGACAGAGGGGGAGAGAGAGAATCTTAAGTAGTCTCCACACTCAGTGTGGAGACCTGATGTGGGGCTTGATCCCATGACCCTGGGATCATGACTGGATGTGAAATCAAACTCAATTCATTGAGCCACTGAGGCATCTCTACTTTTGTTTTTATGACTCAGATTTTATTTAGTTAGTAAAATCAAGGAGCTCAATAAATCTTTAATATATATATTTGGTCAAGTAGTGTGTTCCACAAGATTTTAATAGTACTATTTTAGTAATATTTATTTTTTATTTTATTTTTTTAGCGTTTAGTTTTTTGAGAGACAGGGAGACAGAGTGCGACCTGGGGAGGTGCAGAGAGAGAGAGACGGAGAAGCCAAAGTAGGCTCCAGGCTCTGAGCTGTCAGCACAGAGCCCAACATGGATCTGTGGGGCTCAAACCCACAAACTGTGAGATCATGGCCTGAGTCTGTCAGTTGCTCAACCGACTGAGCCACCCAGGCACCCCTATTTTAGCAATATTCTTAAGCAATGATAGCATTTACTCAAATTTGTAATGAAGTATTTTTATAGACCAAAGCAAAGTTGGTTTAGTTTCCTCACTCAGGAAACTCTGAGTTGATTAACATCTTAATTTGAAAATCTTCAAATCTGTTCATATGTAAACACTGGAATGTGTAGGTTTTACTTCTCTGTAAGATTTTATAGAAGCATTACATTTGTTCAAAAAACCTGAAGTATGAGTCACTTAAACAGAACTTAGATGCTTATGTTACTAGCAATGATATAACTTCTGAAGGGATGGTTATTCAGCTCATTCATCACTTAATGCTCAGAGTTCATTCATCGTGAATTGTTTATGTCATTCTTTTAAAAAAAAAAAAAAAAAACCACCAACTTTATCAGAGATTCAAATTACTGCAAGGCGCATTGTGATATGTCCATATGGTACATTTTGCAACTAACAAAAGAAGGAAATAACATCCTAATCTGTTTCATTCATTCATCTGCTCTCTTTATTTCATTCAGGAGGATTTTCAACAGAGAAAGCTCCAGTGATGGTAGAAACTACAAGAATAATGTTGGGAATGCATTATTGGATGCAAATGTTGGAGAAGAGTGAGGGACCTAAGTAATTCTTCCTATTGTACTTTGCATAACTGAGCCTATGTTCCTGTCAGAAAGAAACGTTTTCCTATACCAGTTTCTGTAGGGAAAAAAGAATAGAGGTTTTATTTTTTTGCAGTGGGAAACTCAAGTTAAACTCCCACAGAAAATAATATAACTCTTACAGTGTACAAAGGCGATATAATGAGCAGCATTGTCCAATAGAAATATTTCAAGCTAGAGATGTGATTATAAGTTGTCTGATAGTCACATCAAAAAATTTTTAAAAAACAGGTAAAACTAATTTTTATACTATATTTTAATTTACCCAATATATCCAAAATATTATCATTTCAAAATATAACAACATAAAATTGACATATTTTACAGTCTCTTTTTTGTACTAAGTCTTCAGAACCCAGTATGTATTGTACACTTAAAGCATACCTTAATTGGCATCCTAGTATTGGAAATATTTTATCTGCATTAAGATTTCATTAAACATAGAACAAAAAAAAAAAGATTCTTATCTAAGTTGTTATAAAAATACTTAAAATTTCCTAATAACTGAAATGAGTATCAGTTGTAAAATTTAAGTCTAAATGAATTAAAATGACATAAAATCAAATATATATTTTAAATGTTCAATAGCCACAGGTGGTTGGAGGCAACTGTAATGGACAACAGGGCTCTAAGCCAGTGTTAGATAAGAGAAATGAACTCTTATTTAATATATACAAGTGAGGTTAGGCTCATGTTACTGATAATAACTTGGCAAACTAACAGTTTATGTGAAATTGCACAAAGCAATTTTTATAGTGATCTTGTCCTCAAGACTGAAAGTTCTATGCTAATTTTGAAAGAAGTATAGATGTAGTCGTTTGTTCTAGATTTGCTATTTCTAGGCTTATCAGAATCAGAGCTCATAGTCAACAACAACAAAACAAAATCTGGGTTAGGTGTGAGGCCTGGGTCAGAACCCCAGAGTTGAGGGTCCAGAAAGGAGCCAGGCAGCAGCAACAATGTGATATATCAAATGGTTTGCCTTTCAGCTCAGAGGCTGAGTCTTGTTAACCCCTGCTGCCCAATCGGCCTGCTGTGCTGCAGTGTCAGCTCAAGGGAAATACATGCAGCTGGTATGCAGCCCAGTAATCAACACTGTTTATCTACCTATTGATCTATCTATCGATCTATTGATCTATCATCATCTATAATCTATCTTGCAAAGAACCATGCTGTGCCTTCTAGACTTCATGTTAGAGGTGACTTATCCAAGATCACCAGAGGAGGTATTTTGATATTGTAGCATTAGAGGTAAGATTTTGAATGGGCAAGGGGCACCTGAGTAGCTCAGTTGCTTTAAGCATCTGACTTTGACTTTGACTCAGGTCGTGATTTCACAGTTTGTGAGTTTGAGCCCTTCATCGTGGTCTCCGCTGACAGTGTGGAGCCTGCTGGGATTCTCTTTCTCTTCCTCTCTCTCTGCCCCTCTCCCACTGGTATTCTCTCTCTCTCTCTCTCTCTCTCTCTCTCTCTCTCCCTTCCTCCCTCAAAATAAATAAACTTAAAAAAATTTTTGAATGGGCAAGAAGAGAATATACATACAGACATGCTAAAACTCCCAGTTTGTTTAGCCAAGAACAAAGCAAGAGCGAGGTCACTATATAGAACAGAAGCTTTTCTCTTGCTCCTTGTTCTATATGGGGCAACTGTAGCTGGTGAACTTTCTTTGCACCTAAGATCTTGTCAGAGTGAGAATGAAGGTGGGTTTTTGTCAGCCACTTCTCTTTTTACTGAGGTTTCAAACACTATTTTAGAAGAATTACATCAATAATGTTGGTACTTACCATGTATATAAATGTTTACAAACATGAGAATTTTCTAGTTTGAACCAACTGAGGCAACAGCAAAGCCCTGTCCTTGCCAGGGCCCAGGTAGCCGTAGACACACCCCCAACACTGGTCTCTTTAGTGACCTGGAAAGTTGATCTTTCCATAAACATATTGTCAAACTTTGCTGATGTTGTTTCTTTTGATAGTTTTGTTTTATACTTTGACCAGAACATAAAATGGAATCTGGGGAAAAGAAGGTAGGAAAGCAAATTGACTATTCAAAATAGAAATTAAATTCAGCTATAAAACAGAAAATTATTTTTCCTGAACACCTGAGTTTGTTGACTTAAGATTATTCACACTTGTTACAAGTTTAGCCTGTTCAAAATTTCCAAATAATCACCCAACTCTGCACCATAAACTAATTATAAACCCTGGTCCAAATTGATCTAGAAGCAATGGCTGTTATCCAATGAGGAATTTAATGTGTAAAGGTAAAGGAGATTCAAAGGTTAGTAAGGCTTTCAAAGAAAAATGTAGTGTGAAAGAGAACTATATGATGCCTTACGTTTCCTTATTAAAGTAAATTCTAGATGCAAGAGAAGTGGTAAAGGAAGAAAGGGAGAAATATGGAAGGCTATTTTTGAGGCTGTTGGTAACTCTGAATTTCTAAAATAGTCAAGTCTCTTCCTGGCCAAGGAGAAGTCCTTCTAGCAACATCATCTAACTGGCCTGCCCTTCAGTCTGCATACCTGTATGGGAAGAGATATTTATTGTGTGTTTTTTTCATTGCTGGCAATTGTTTTTCAACATGTTCTCCCTCCATTTAAGGTAGAATTTGTGAGGCATCCACTGTCACAGGACAGAATTGTTATAACACCAAAGCAGACATCAGAATTTTGGAGTTTTGAAAATCTAGGCTGTTGAGTATCAGATGTAAAGATCATATAGGACTTGGGTAAACAGATTTGGAAGAATATGCATTTTATTCATAAGAATCTGTTTCCACCAACTTAAAGACTAGATACATTTTTCTTTTCCCAAACTAGAGACAAAGGAAAGAGGAAAAATTTATAGAAACATAAGACAATTCAGGTTTTGTTGACCCTTTGTGAAGAGACATTGTGTCTCTTAGTGTTGAACAAAGACTTGAGATGAGAGAATAAGTTGACAGTGACTTGGACAGTGTTAAAGTAATGGAGGAGGTGGGAAAGGGACAGATACTAGATATATTTTGAAGATGGACACAACAGAGTTTGTAGAAAGACTGGATGAATGTTGCAGAAAGTGGGTGGGAGTCAAGGATGACTCCAAGGCTTTTGACTGGAACAACAGGAAGGCATTGTTATTATCAGAGATAAGGAAGGCTGTAGGCAGAAGTGGATATTTTTAGAGGTGTGTGTGTGTGTGTGTGTGTGTGATGATCAGTAATTTAATTTTAGGCAAGTTAAATATGAAATGGTTAGTAGGCATCCAAAGGGAATAGTGCAGTACACAGGTAGTGAGGTTGGGATTAGAGATATAATTTGGGGGGCTCTTGGTTGGCTCAGTTGGTTAAGCATCCAATTTCGTCTCATGTCATGATCTCGCGGTTCGTGGGTTCGAGCCCTACATCAGGCTCTGGGCTGACAGCTAGCTTAGAGCCTGGAGCCTGTTTTGGATTCTGAGTCTTCCTCTCTCTCTGACTCTCCCCTGTTCATGCTCTCTCTCAGAAATAAATAAAACATTAAAAATTTTTTAAAAAAGATATAATTTTGGGAGTCAATGTCATAAAGATAATAGGACTGGATCAGGTCACCAAGGGAGTGAGTAAAGATAGAGAAGAAAGGAAGACCAAGGAATAAATACTGTGGCATTTTAAAATTTTGAGATGTGCAAAAGGAAAGGAGGAGGAGGAATCAGGTAGGAGAAAAACCAGAAGTTTCTCTAAAATACACACCTACTCAACAACCCCATACCTTAACACATTTGTGTTCTGGTGAAATCTACTTTACTTGAAAGGAGACCATTCTTTAGAATACGAGGAGAAGGAAAAAATGAAAACATTTTCATAAAGACCTTCTTTACTCCATCACTGTCCATACCTCAGGTTTCTGAGGAAGATACAAGGTTTTGTAAGCAGATTGTATCTTATAATATCCTCAGGTCTAGTTCATCATCTGCTTTGGAAGCTCCATCTTTTGGTCTCCTGCTTGCCTTCTCCATGAATCACTGGTACAGTTTTCTGTGGATTAGTAGAAGGCTTCTTACAATTCAGTTCCAAAACATGAATACCCTAAATATTCCATATTTTTGGAATTGTCTCCCTCCACCATTTCAAGAAAATTTTGCAGTTCTTGAACTGTTTTTTGTTTTGTTTTGTTTTGTTTTGTTTTTGTCATGAAGCTTTCAAACAGGGATGTCCCGTTCATGATCAATATTCTGCTTCTGGAATGAAGTTGGTTAAGACAGATAACATTTATCAATTCTTTTTCCCTGGTAGTAATTTCCTATTTGGGAAATGCTGAATTCTGTATATAAATAGCTCATGTTAAGAGATTAGTACCAAATCTATTGATTTAGCATCTGAATTTAACATTATTTTAAATAAAATAGGTTATTTAGGATACAAATGAAGATTAGAAGTCATGCCATTCATTGTCTAGTATATTAAACAGGAACATTCTTTCTGTATAAAAGAGCTCTTGGGCCCAATGGCTCAAGTGGATGCACCTTAAAGGTAATCAAATGGATTCTGAGATGCATGAGGTGATGACTTCCAGAGAATGAAATGCCCTTCACTGGCGTGACTGATAAGGCAAAACTAGTAAACATCAAAGGCATTCCCTACCTTGCAGTCCTTTGGGCTTCCTCTGTGCTTCATTCTGACCTTTTTGACGTTGGAGAAAAGTAAATTTAAGAGCTAGCATTTTACAGAAGGACAGAGGCATTTCTCTCCTTCTTCTGCACAACTTTAGTCATGAATATATTCAACACACAGATAACTGGCTCTGAAAATAAGGAAAATCTTTCCTAGTGTCATTTATTTGTATATTGTACAGATGTGTGTCTTTAAGTGCCTATAGAGGTATTGTCATTACTTTGAACTCTGGAAAGTAGAGTTCTTGTATCTTCTTCATGTGCTTTGTACAACACCAAAGCCCAGTATTCTACCTATACTTGGATTAAAATATAACTTGATGATACTGTGCTTGGGTAAATTAATGATATTTAACATTGCACAGAGCATAATAGGTATTTATTGTTAGAAACAGAGAACTTTTCCTGTTTACATTTCTATGTAAATAATTAGGATGATTTCTATATCTTTTCTTTGCAGAAACTGCCTTCAAGCCATTGTTAAATCTTTAGCTGTGTCTTGTGCACTGTGACATAGTCTATGGCACTGGAGTCTGACCATTGTGGTGTTTGCCAAGCAGGCACAAAGATTAATTGAAAATCTGTAATAGCTATAATACTACACAGCAAAATCCTCATAGCTATTTTCTTCATTTATAAAGGGTTGAGCCTGTCTTACCATTAATATCAAAAGCACAAATGATTCCTTTGAGTGGGATTTCAGAGCACAGAATCTGCAAAAGAGGAAAGAGTTGATACATGTGGATTGCTTTCCAGGAGGTATGCAATTCCTTTCATAAGCTTATTTTAAAATGCCTTCCTTACATTCGCCTAAAACACATGAATATGTGCTAATTATGGACAAAGAAATCAATTGTAAAACTAACATGAGGCATAACTGAGTCATACCTATTTGTTTTTTTTCTCCTCCAAATAACCTACTTTTTAATTAAGACTTCTAGATGATGCTATAAGATGAATATTCTAATTTTGTGTAGGAGAACAAATGGTTTACAACAAAAAGAATGAATAAAACTAAACCCAGAGTCTACAGACCTTGAGCCTTAATGGTCTCAGGTGATTTTCTCACATAACACTTAGAGAATTGACCCTGTGGACTGGGACTGTCAATTGAGACTTGAAAGTCTCTGATTTTGAGATTGTTTGCTTACTGACATTTGATCTTTGCTAAATCACAGAACTGTCTCTGCTCCATTTTCTTGCCAGTAAAGAAAGATTATCTTTGACACTCACTCAACTTGTAAGATGTTATTAAAGCACCTTGGTTATCGTGGTATCAGAGAGCATTTTTGGTACCTCAAACACCAACACTGCCTAACCAGAAGTCTCCATTATGGTTATATCATTGTTATTGGCTTTTTCTGCATATAGGAAGAATTCGAGTGGCTTTCACTTCCTCTTTAGTTCCTTGAAAATCACATAAACAGCAATATTGTCTTTGTTTTATACAGAACAAGTGAACTGGAATATATAAAGTTAGGTAGAATTGCTACTTGTCCCATTCCATTAATTAATTAAAGATTTGTCTTACTCTTCTGCTGAAATTTGAAAAATATTTGCTTCATTTAAAAGATCTACCTAGTTCCTGTCATCAGTTCGACTTTGAAAGTCTAACTTCACAGCAGAGAGCCTGCCATGTAAATATATTAAGTCAGAAGGTCCCATCTTAAGCTAACAAATGATTATCCTTCACAGCAGAACTACACAAGGAGTCTTAATTAATGAGTATTGTAAGTGTCTTTCCCTGTTGCTGTTGACATAAAAGCTAGAAGGCCTAAACAGTTGAGATCATTGCTTAGGGGGAAAAAAGGAAAAGAAAATAAAGAGATGTGAGAACTAATCTCAGGAGTTCTCCAGACAGTCCCTCCATCATTCAATTCACCTTGAATTTAAAACATTGTAATGTCTTTGTGCTATTACTGTCTATTTTGAGTGTTTCCTAAGATTTTCAGTTCTTTGTTACTGCTCTACTGCTGAGAATTGCTTTCTTCTGTGATACTAAAATTATTTTTTATTGTGCGTTTCCTTACAACTTTATAACCATAGAATTTGTTCCCCTCAGCAGAAACTAGTTCTTGTTATTTTCTCATCTTCATTTATTTCCAATATACTAGTCAGCCAGGCAACCAGTAAAAGGAAAGTCCTGTTGACATCATTAAGTGTGAGATTCTGTGGGAAAAGGTTTTCTTTTACTCACTTTTTTTTTAATGGTGTCTGAGATAAGGGCATGAGGCAAAAAGCTCAAATCGGATTCTTAAAAATAAAAATATCGGAAAAGACACTAGTTCAAAAACATAGCCTACAATGCCATCTTAGTTCTAAGAACTGAATATAGCTCTCAGATTGAATTCAAAGGGTTCTTCATTTTGGGGTCAGCTCAGCTTAGAGAACAGAAGGCACCATATGGAACAGACTCTAAGGCAATTATACCAATAAGAGTTTGTAATGAAATGGTTTAGAAATAATAAAACCTAGATTAAGTAGGACCCAGTTAACTGGAACTTTCAATTATCCATATTTTAGTCTGCTTTTCTCTTTTAAAGGAATAGCTAAGTAATGAAAAAACAAACTTACCAAGTGAAAAATCCATTCCTTTATTATATTGGAGGAAAATGAGGCCCATGGACTAATGATTAGCACCTATTTTTCTACCTAAATTCAGAGATCCAGGAACCAACTTTTAATAGAGAGTGTTAAGAATAGGCAAAATTCTAACTTGCAGATATGAAAGACCATTATAAAGTTAGTCTGTTTTTCTGTAGTTTTCACAGACATGTTCACCACACTACCAAAAAAGGACTAGACTTAGTGTCATGACCTGATCCAAGGTTTGTTACCATCTAAGTGTGTGGTCATGGGCAACTTCCTTTCTTCCTGTATATCTTAGTGTCTCTGTGTGTCAGGTGAAGAGGTTGGCCTTATTCCTTTCAAACAATAAGAAAGATTTTGAATTTTGAAGTCACTGATCTTTGAATGATCACCCTGAGGCAATGTCAGGTTCTCAGCCAAGATGAGCAATATTTTCTTTAAAAAAATTATGTATGTATGTATGTATGTATGTATGTATGTATGTATATAAAGAGAAAGAGCAGGGTAGGGATAGAGAGAGAGGGAGAAAGAGAATCTCAAGCATCCTCATGTCAGTGCAGAGCCTGATATGGGGCTTGATCTCACAAACTATGAAATCATGACCTGGGCTGAAACCAAGAGACAGATGCTTAACTGACTGAACCACCCAGGTGCACCAGGAAGCAATATTTTCTATTCACAATTGTTATAATGTATTGTGTGCTAGGAACATTGCATACCTTATATACAGAGAAAACAATGGCTTAGAGAAGTTAAGTAACTGGCCCATGGTCACATTGTCAGAGTGACAGCATGTGAGTTGAGATGAGATTCCTGGGCTCTCTGACTTCAGCACTCATGTTTGTTTGTTTGTTTGTTTGTTTTTTAACAACATTAATGGATATATCGCAAAGGCCCTGTTGGATTTGGGATTTTGAAATGGGAAATACTGATCCTATTTATTCTAAACTGAAGAAAGACCAGAAATACCTATTAAAATCATTTGAATTTGATTTGAAGATTAGAAATTTTAGGAAATAGAGAAATGAATTCAATATGATTCAAAGACATGTGATAGGTTTAAAATAAATGTTTACCTAATTTCAAATAAACATGTACACAGTTTTGGATCCAAATAGATATTGCCTCTAATGTATTAGGATTTCTTGCTTCATTTTTGATTGGAATAATGCTAGACAATTGTATGTAAAGCCAACAACACATTTTTTTTTAAAAGTATCAGCCTTTAAATTCTCATCTTTTTTTTTTTAAATGTTTTATTTATTTCTAGGAGAGAGAGAGAGAGACAGCGTGAGCAGGGGAGGGTCAGAGAGAGAGGGAGTCACAGACTGAAACAGGCTCCAGGCTCTGAGCTGGCAGTCAGCACAGAGCCAGACGCGAGGCTTGAACCCACGAACCGCAGATCATGACCTAAGCAAAAGTCAGACGCTTAACCAACTAAGCCACCCAGGCACCCCTAAATTCTCATCTTTTGAAGATGGATTATATTTTGGAATTGGCAAATAAGCTCTTAAGAGGAAAAAAACTGTTTACCTTCTTTATTTTATATTTCACAGTGCCTATCCTAGTATTTTTTCCTTAATGGATAGTCAATAAGTAATATTTTAAAAAGGGGATGCTTGAGTGGCTCAGTCAGTTGAGTATCCAACTTCGGCTAAGGTCGGTCATGATCTCATTTCATTGGCCTGAGTCCCGCTTCTGGCTCTGTGCTGAGAGCTCAGAGCCTGGAGCCTGCTTTGAATTCTGTGTCTTTCTCTCCCACTGTCCCTCCCTCGCTTATGCTCTGTCCCTCTCTCTCTTAAAAATAAATAAACATTAAAAAATTTTAAAATAATGTTTTAAAATTTGATTTATTATTCTTTACCATAGTGACGTATGAGAATATTGTGAAATTATTAATTTTAACAGGTGTATTATTCAAAGTTCTCCAGAGAAACAGAAGCAGTAGTATATTCATATTTCATTATTATTTATAGCATATTGGCTATGTGGTTATGATATGATTACGATAATCTTCTGTCTATACACTGAAGACCAGTCTGGCTCTAAAAGTATGAAAACCAGGAGCACCAAGGCCAGGAGAAAGTGGGTGTCCCAGCTCCGCATTCAGGCAGAGAATGAATTCAACCTTTCTCTGCCTTTTTGTTCTAGTCGAGTCCTCAGTGGATTGGATGATGCCCACCCACATTGGAGGGGAACAACTGATTTACTTAGTTCACTAGTTCAAATGGTAGCCTCTTCTGGGAACACCCTCATAACTATACCCAGAAATAATGTGTAACCGGTTATCTGGGCCTAGACAAGTTGACACAAACATTAGCTATCACAGTAAGTTTATAGAGCAGGTCAAGAGGAGTCGTTTAGGATAAGACTTTTTGCTTGTTCTTTTTATCATATCCAGGAATACTTCTAAACCTTTGTTAGAAACTACAAAAATTGAAGTATGTTGTAACGTCTAGCACTTCTACTGGGATCCATAGAGACAGATCTCAGAGGCCAGAGGAAATCCTTGCCTCATAAGAAATTGCTTTCATTTTTATTGGCAATATTTAAGTAATGCTTTTTACTATTTATAGTGTTTTCAGTCATAGGTAAAGAGTGACCCTTTCCATTTTTTGTGTGGTGGCTCATATGAATACTAAGCAGTATAAAATTAAGATCTAAGATGCCTGTTAATGTCAGTACTACCTGAGGATGACTTACTTGCCTTGTGAGAGCTGCACTTGAGGGTTCTATGCCTGACGTCAGACAGGCAGTGACTCTGTGTGTTTGTGCTGGAAAGCGTTTCCCAGAAACAACCTCATGTAAGGCATAGGCTACACAAACACTGTGGACCTGGGAATGTGAGACAAAGCACTTTCCTTGATTTTATTTGATAATAGTCGCTTCCCCTTCATTTTCTTCTGTGCAGATAAACAAAACTGAATATTTTTCATCATGCTGTTTTAAACATTTCAAATTATTTTTTGTAGGCCTGAAGGATTTTAAGCGAAGGTACAACATACACAAATCTCTATAACCCTGGAAAGAGAAAAAGAGCTTTCAGAGATAGGGGACACTATGTTCTTTGCCAGTAAATGAGAATCACACAGTTAAGTTGTCTCACACACTGAGATACAGTGCCCACTTTGCTTCTGGAAGAGTCCAAGCTTGGGTGTAAAAGTTCCCATTAAGGCTGATTTTTCAGAAATGGAGTTGGAAGAGCCAGAATTGCTGTGGCAGATAGGCAGAGTCTGGGTTTTATTTCTCCAGCCTGTGAATCAGCACATCCTATTATGTTTTAAGGAATCGCATTTTGCTGCTCCTGCAGTCTTGCAGCATTTCTAATTAAAAGTGCCTGCTCTTTTGAACAGGTTTTGTAAGGTTTCAAAAGACACTTTTGTGTTTATTTCCCTCTATTTGTGTTTTTAGTACCATCTTTTTTGGATATTGCCTTTAGCAAAGTAGGAATATGGAATGCTTAGATATAGTGCTGTTAAAGTGCTTAAAGCAGTAGTATCTGGTTACTTACATAAATAGATGTGAAACATCTGTAGAAATGGAGGAAGTTTCAGCTGGACCAATGGTTTTCTGAGAGAAGCCTTTGGAGTGAAGTATATAGGCTCTCTTGAAAGATTTAAGATAGATTTTAAAATAAGTTGGGTATATTTGAGTTTACTTCTGTAGAGAGCAGTCCTAAAGTTAGAGACATTGAGACAATGGAAACTAGAAGTAGAGAAAGGAGAGTTTGAAATGGCCAGAGTGGAGCTGAAAAGCGTACATTGTGAGGAGGAGACTCAGAAATTGACTGGTGCATTGGGACCTCTAGAGACTTAGGTCTAGTCCTTAGTCACAGCATCTCTGTTCCCAGATACCACAATGGAATCTGACTAGGAGATGATGAGTCTGACATTCAAAAGCAAGAGATCTACGACAATCTTACATTCACTATTAAAAATGCCTTTGTGACAGGTGTCCTGTGTTATACCATCTCTATTTTAAATATCAAATTCCTTTGTGATATCACTTTTATTTGGCATCAGTTGCTGCCACTAAAAAAAATTTCATTAGCTATTTGTGTTTGATACTGTCTCTTAATCTTGAACAGAGTGTTTATTTTGTCATCATGTTTCTGCCTTCTATCCTACCTATACCATGGGATGATGGCTCACTGATGATGATTGTACCTGTGACTCACAGTCCTCCAAACCCTTTCTTTCCAAGAGTAATTAACTTGGGACCTTACTTTTAAGTCCAAACCCCTGGATTTCTTCTCTCTTTTGTCCCATTACCACCTCAGTCCCAGCTCTGACAAGAAGAAAAGATTAACAAAAGTAGCTGTGGGAGCAAGAATTTGAATACTTTAAAGAGAAGGAAATAACCTTATGTTCAGGCAGAGGGGACTAAACTGATGTTGGGGACTGGCACTATTTCCCTGAGAGATGATTTTCATTTGTTTAACAGTCTTCATGTGTGGGAGTGTTATTCAGTTTACCTTACAATACCCCTGAGTGCTCTGTCGCCTTCTTAATCTATTTGTTTGATTATGTCGACTTGGCAGGAAAAGGTATTTGAACACATTAATGTTCAAATATTCTTGTTTGAAAAACAAGCCAGCAGAACAAACTATACCCCACTTGTGTTACTACATTTGTAAATCTCCTTATTTTGAAAGTCACGATATGTTCTTCACCAGTGCTCCTTGATCTCACGCAGTCCGAGTTTTTATGAGAGTCTAAAGGTTACTGTATGCTAGGTACAAGAGAATGTAATACTATTTATTTGTTTCGCCAATTCACTGTCATGAAATGGAAAATATTGAAAGGAAATCTCTGGTCAACAATGAAGAAGTAGATTGTCGAAATAATTCTCCTGCAGATAACAGTTATAAATTTTGAACAAAATGAACACACAACACAATTATTTAAAGACATGGAAAGCAACCATAAGTAGGTAGAAACTGGATAGGGTTTAGCCATAAAATATATGTACTTTGAAAAAGTCCATATTTGAAAAAGTCCATATTTATGAGACTGCTTCTCAAGCATCCTACCTCAAAAACATGCAAACAAAAATTCAACACTAAAAACAATGCTCTAGCTTATAAATGAACTTAGCAATTTTTCAGTCTATAAGGTCAAAAATGATTTATATTTCTATATTCTAACTGCAAACAATTTTAAAAATAAATTTAAAAATTTTCTTTTAAAATAGAATCAAGAAACATAAAACGTTTTAGAAATAAATGTAACAAAATATATGCAAGATCTCTACACTGAAAACTATCAAACTTCTCTGGTGAAGTTAAAGACACTTTCAAAATAAATGAAAAGGGTTAACATACTCATGGATTCAAAGACTAATAGATTCAGTGTAACCTCTATCAAAATGCCCAAGTTAAAAAAAATTTTTTTTAAATGTTTTCTTTATTTTTGAAAGAGAGAGATAGAGACAGTGTGAGCAGGGGAGGGTCGGAGAGAGAGGGAGACACAGAATCCGAAGCAGGCTCCAGGCTCTGAGCTAGCTGTTAGCACAGAGCCCGATGCGGGGCTCGAACCCACGAACCGTGAGATCATGACCTGAGCTGAAGTCATACACTTAACTGACTGAGCTACCCAGGTGCCCCAAAGTATCCGAATTTTTTGTAGAAGTGAATAAACTGATGTAAAAATGTACATTGAAAATAATGGATAATAATAAAAAATTATGAAAAAGAAGAAAGTTGGAAAACTCAAAATCCCTAATATTAACTCTTATTATAAGCTATTGTAATTAGTGAAGGCAGTGGTGGCACTTGAATAAAGATTGATAAGTAGATCATTTTAACAGAACAGAGAGCCTAGAAAGAGGCTCATAATTATGCGGTTTATGATTTTCAACAAAAATACCAATAGAGTTCAATGTGGAAGGGAAAGTCTTTCTATCAGTGGAGCTAGAATAACTGGATACATGTATAAAAACAAAAGAACCCTGATTTCCTGATTTCTACCTCACAATCCACATGATAATTGATTCTGCCTGGAAGAGGACTTAAATGTAAAGATACTTAACATCAAGTGACAGAGATACAGATTAATCCAGTATGAGGTATCATTTCATTCCCATTAGACTGTTTAAAATAAAATTTAAAAAAAGATCAGTAGTTGAAAATGTTGGCAAGGGTAAAAAAGCAACTTACACACTCACATGTTGCTGGCAGAACTGTGAAATAGTACAATCACTTTGGAAAACAGCTGTTAAACGTATGACTAAGAATTCCAATCCTAGAAACGAAATTGTATGTCCACAAAAAGAATTGTATAAGAATATTTAGAGTGGCTTTATTTATAGTAGCCTCTTAGCAACAGCCCAAGTCTCCATTTAGTGTGAATAAACAACTCATCATGTGTAATGGAATACTATTCAGGCATAAAAAAATAAACTATTATACATGCAACAATATCTTAAAAACAGGTTAAATGGAAAAGCCAATATTATATGAAAAGGTACATATTGCATAATTCCATTAATATGAAATTCAAGAATCAGTGATAGATATTAGGACAGTTACAGAGGTGAGGATTGACCAGAAGGGAGCACAGGTGAATTTTATGAGGTGATAGAAATGCTTTTTGCTCCTAATTTGGATGGTGGTTACACAGATGTATACATTTATCAAAACCAATTTCCTATCTATGTTTCTACAGCTAGTCTAGACTAACATTTGATTATTTGTCTCTCCAACCCTTATTTCCATCTATAGGCTTGTTTCATATTTAGAAATCACACTTAGCACTGTGTGAAGGGCTTTATATGCACTGTGTAGTTTTATCATCATGACTTTATGAAGTAGGTGCCGTGGGAGTTTGACTACCTGTCCACACTTGTTGCCTGACCTGGCTTTTGTCATCTAATGCTTTTTCTTGCTCTAGCTTTACCTCATTCACTGTCACTCTAAAATCCAGTGAGAGCCAATCAGAGAAAACCTTATTGGTTTTTACCTTATTGGTTCAATGCTAACTAATGCCAAGTTCCTTATTTTAAGAATTCTCTCAATCAAGTGCTGACTTGCTCCTGTCCAAATGACTTTATCTTGCTGGCTTTATTCCAGTTTATTTTATTTTATTTTCTATTTTTTCAAGTTTTTTTTTAACAATGTTTGTTTATTTTTGAGAGGCAGAGAGAGACAGAGCATGAACAGGGAAGAGGTAGAGAGAGGCACACAGTCCAAAGCAGGCCCCAGGCTCTGAGCTGTCAGCACAGAGCCCGATGTGGGGCTCAAACTCACAAACCGTGAAATCATGATCTGAGCCAAAGTTGGATGCCTAAGTGACTGAGCCACCCAGGCACTCTGGCTTTATTCTATTTTTAATGAGGAAGAAATACATCCTTGAATCACTGAATGTGTGTTGAGGAACATAGAAACAATGGCTTTCAAGGGTGAGATGAATATCATATGAATATCTATGGAAATATTAAATATATACTTGTTAATAATAATGTTTAGTGCATTCATTTAAACCCCAAATATCACCAAATTCATACAATCTAAATATTTAGTAAAAATCAAAGACTGTATTTAGTGCTATATTTGTAGAAAAATCCAAAATGACTACATGCTTACAAAATGGACTGCAGATTGATGGGATGATTTCTCTGTAAGCCAAATCCTATGAAATCATTAAGGAAAAGGGAGACACTCTTGGTAAAGATGATAGCTGAGCAGCAGGGTAGAAGCAGGGTAGTCAGCTCCCCAGTAATGCCTTCAGTTATATAGAGGAAACTAGCAATTTTCCATCTTCAGTGAGGGGAGAAACAGGCAAGTAGTATTACATTCTCCTGTGTCTAATCAAGAAACCAGAATAGGAAAACATATATTTTCCTCAGGGAAGCTGTTGAGTGGTGTGTTTGGTGAAGGACAGATTGTGACTTTCAAAGGGGGGAGATTTACAAATGTAGTAACACAAAGGTAGTGACAGATGCAGAACTGAAGAACCACAGGGTAGAGGAAGGCTTTTTAGCTGTTGCTTATTAAAATACTGTGTGGGAAGTGAGAAACTTTTCATTTTGCACCAACACATTCATCTAAAGGTATTTGTCTTTGTGATGTGAAAGAAACAAAGTCCTATGATTCTTAAACTTTTCTACCAAAGTGCCATAATAGCGGATGAAGTAATAGGTTAACCCAGGTATTGGAGGTGAGAAAAAAGGAGAGAGGCGGCTTGACTGAGGAGGAGCATATGGTTTAAAATGGTCCTCTGTAAATGGGAAATTTTCTTGAAATCTTGTTTTATCTTTTAAAAATTATGTAAATAGCACCCACATTCATTTGAAGAGTCTTATGGTACCTTTTCAGTTGTTCTCAAAGTTAATTGGCCACGTTTATCACATGAAATTTTTTTGGGTGACCTAGTTTGGGAAATTGGATGAATACATTACCAATGGTCTTGATTTTCTTGTTAAGCCTTCCTGCCCTTTCACAGGATGGTAAGTAGTCTATGTTGTTCTTCTTTCTGCTATTCCCCAGGTGCACGCAACTCTGTACAGGTGGTGGCGGAGGGTTGTATGAAAGAGGTTGGGAGGACAGGCCAGCAACAGTGAGTGAGTATATACCTACCCCTAGTTGTGAGTCCCTAACATCTGTGGTTTCTTTCCAAGTAACAACATAGGCAAATGGGCCATTTGAGAAAGCATAGAAATATAACTCTGGAATTTATTGCTTGATGCTGATGCCAACCAAAGTAATTGGAAGGAGCTAGAGATCGGTAATCTCAGGATGTTGACTAACAACAGCTCAACCCTAAGTAAAATGCTCTATTTTCCTTGTTCATGAAATCAGTCTTTGTCTAGGACACAAATTTTTCAAAGAGTTTTTCCCAGACAATTTCTAAAAACACCACCCTTGGTTATACTTAATTTGCATCTCTATTTTGTTATTCTAATATGGGTATCATAGGTGCAGGAAAACCAGCATTGACATATGTACAGAGCAGCTTGGCATCAGCCTTTATCTGTACCTGATCCTATTCTCATCATGCTCTTTCCTTCCCTTCATCTGTGATTTAAAAAGTGCAAATCATTTTACTATTCTCTTTGTTTCCTCCTTGTTTGGTCTTTATTCCTCCTTAAGGCCTTCTTAAAGATCTGTCTCTTTCTGTCTTCACTCCACCTCAAGGTCTACATAATTTCCAAAATTTTCACTGAACTTACTAATTTAACTTCACTTTCTATAATCTAACCCTGATGCTTTCTCCTTCTTGCTCTACTATATTATATTGTTCTATTATATATAATGTATATATTTCTCCTCTGATTAATGTTTTCACACAATAGTTTTGCATGGGTTATGGTGGGTAGCAATAATGATAATACCCTTTATTTGTAAACCTTTGCAGGCCCAGAGTACTTGCATGGATAATGATGACAGCCAGTGTATATTAGGCGTTTTTTTCTATGCCAGACACTCATTACATGGGCTTATTTAATGCTCATAACTTTTTGAATTTGCAGTAATTATTATCGTGTCTTTCAGATAAGGAAACTGAAACACAGAAGAGGTTATCAGTTTGCGTAGAGTCCCAGTTCTCATAACAGTTAAGTGTAGAACTGAGATTTGAACCCAAGTCACTTTGATTCAATATGTTGTGCTATATACCGCCATCAACACTAATTCACAAGAGTATTACGATGGTGCCTACCCATCTCTTTTACAAGCCTTTGCTAGAATAGTCAACACTAGATCCTGAAATTTAAGTAAATTTTAACTTTACCATAGATTTCTCAGTATAGTGAACTAACACTTTAAAAAATAGAAAATCACCATCAGGAAGGGTGCCTGGGTAGCTCAGTAGGTTAAATATGTGACTTCAGCTCAGGTCATGATCCCACACTTCGTGGATTTTAGCCCCACGTCTGGCTCTGTTCTGACAGCTCAGAACCTGGAGCCTGCTTCAGATTCTGGGTCTCCCTCTCTCTCTGCTTCTCCCCCACTCGTACTGTGACCCTCTCTCTCTCAAAATAACTAAATATTCAAAAAAAAAAATAAAAGAAATCACCATCAGGAAATTTATTTACATCAACAGGCAGGCAGACAGATAATCAGCTCAGTGTTGACTTGAATCTTTAAGTAAGATTTGTGTTCAGAGTTTAATGGTACTGTTGAACATGCTGTCACAGAATCATTGATTTTTAAGCCTGAAACAGATCTTTGATTATAATGATGATGATGATAATAATAATAATGGTAACAATAACACTAACAAGTATAAGGCACACTAAGCTTTCTATATTCTGAGTCTTTTAGTAGGATCATTATATACATTATTTAATTCCTTAAATTCTCAGCAAGAGATGTGTGGGTGGTCAGTCAGTGGGTTAAGCGTTAGACTCTTGATTTTGGCTCGGCTCATGATCTCATGTTTGGTGAGATCAAGCCCTGCATCAGCCTTTGCTCTGACAGTGTGAAGCCTGCTTGGGATTTTCTCTCCCTCTCTCTTGCTGCCCCTTCGCCTCTTGTGTGTTCTTTCTCTCTCTCTAAAATAAATAAATAAACTTAAGAAATTCTCAGCAAAACGCTATCAGGTAGGCTATAATTTTGTACTATGATCATTTTGTGAGGAAATAAAATCTTATTAGAGTTTGATGACTTGCCCAAGTTGTAACTGGCAAAGTTAAAATTAAAATACTTCAGAGTTTGTGTTCCTAAGCATTACATTATTTATTAATGTTTATTATATCTACAGATTTTTACAAATGATAAAATTTGTGTTTAGAGTAATTACTTGGGTATCCCATACTGGACAGCTAGTCAGTGGTATAGTTGAGGCTTTTAGATAAGACTTCTTCCCGTTACTGGCTACATTTTCTTTCATGTAACCTTCTTTTTTATACAAAACTTGAACTATTATCTTTCTTTTTATCATTCATTCCTTAATTCAGCACAAAATCCAGGGTCAGGCTTATGCAGAGCACAAAGTACAATGAAGAATACAAAGATGAATATGTCTTCTAAGATCTTAGATGCTATTGAGGTTAGAAAAAAATACATAGGCAACTGATTGTGTTTCAAAGCTGAAAGAATGATACATTAAGTGTACAAACAGGTTGTCATGATAGTGCAGAGTAAGATACAAGCAATCTTATGGTGGACTTGGAATGAATACTTAGAGAAAGTAGAATTTGAAACGAGCCTTGAAAGAAGGGTAGGGGGTGTGAAGACAGTGTAGTCCATCTAGGTAACTATATATGAGAGCCAGGTAGGTGCTAAGACAGGCAGTCCAAAGACAAATTTCTCATCACAAGAAAGTGAAATGCTACCCGAAGAGGAAAGACCCATTCACGGGAAATGAAGGTGAACAGTGAAGTGTTAAAATGCTGTAGGAGATCAGATGTAGACAAGTATCTGAGCTAGGGTATACAGGGAAGGTGCACAGAAAGAACAGAGCCTGAATGAGAACTTGAAAGATGGACAGGGCTTTAGGGAAGAGGAAGGGCAGTGCAGGCAAGGGGAGGGTTCCAGGTATAGTGAGGTGGGAATGCACAAGGGTGTCATGGCATCGTGAGGAGGTACATAGTAGTGTGTGTGTGTGTGTGTGTGTCTGTGTCCATGTGGTGGTTAAAGAGTAATTGCAGCAGACAGGAGAAGTTGAGCAAGTGATGCCATCAAGTAGTGTGATGACATGTGCCAGTAACAAGTCAGGGACCCAATGCAGTGTCCTGTAGGCTACTGAATAATGACAGGCCCTGGAGAAGGTTGTTATTTACCCTGGGTGATTTCAGCTCATGTATCAGTCATCTGAATGCCTCTGGCTGAGAGTAATCTTGTTAGCAGCTTCATCTTTAAATATGAAGAGCAAAAATAGTCCATGGCACTACAAATTGTTTATATTTAAAGGCTTTCTTCTTTTTGTAAGGAAACAACATTGTTCCATTATGTGCAAAATCTAAACAAATGCTGGAGAGGTCTGCACTGGCTTACATTTTTTTTTTCATAATTATTCATTAAAGTGATCTCTAATGTACTTGTATGAAAACTTAAGTCAATTGCTAGTGATAAAGAAATCTGAATTCTGGCATATGAAAGCAGTTGACTAAGAGAAGCAGCAGAGAGGTGAAATGGACTTAGATAAGGAATCTGTTATGAGGAGTGTAGACAGCTGATAGTCTCCATCTGCCATGCTTTGGGAATCCGCTGCCTCATTCACGTTGAGTCTATGCTCCCCATGAGCTATTTCCAGCTGATGCCTAAGTATGGTGGGGTGATAAGACTTGGTCATTTCTGTCCAATGTCAGGCTCCTTTTGATTATCTTTGCACTGGAGTGCCCTGATGGGCTGGTCAAGATTTTCTCAAAGCTGCAGTGTCATTGAAACTCTTTGTAAGGAAACCTCCCTTCTTCCCCGTTTCCTCCTTAAGATTTGTATTTTGGTCTGAAGGCTTTTCCTGCCTACTCTTGCTTTCTCTCTCTCTCTCTCCAATAAATCTCTTGCTCTTGAATTTTCTCTTGGTGTCTTTGTCCTGGAGGACCCAAATTTATAAGTACCTTTATGATGATCTAGATCTAATAACTAAAGCTATAGTCTAGAAAAGGGTTCAGCAAACTTTTCCCATGAAGGGTTAAATAGTGAATATTTTTGAGTTGGTGGGCCAGATATGGTCTCTGTTACATTATTCTTTTTTTTCTTACAACCTTTAAAAGCAGAAAGCCATTTTTAACTTGCAGGTTATAAAAAAAACTGGCTCTTGCTCTATGATACATATCTAGTTTGGGAGGTATTTGTTTATTTGCTGCATGTTTCCATTTTATCACCTGGAAGAAGGGGCTAATTTCTGCTCTCTAAGATCACAGGGATGTTTGTTAGCTTCACTAGTTATGGTGAGCATTTTCAAAATGGCTTTGGGGATGGAGGAAGGGGTAGAATGAGATGGGGTAGCAATTCATGAAGTGGAGGTAAATGTCAAGAATATATGTGAGTGTGAGGCAGGAAGACTCCTCTCTTCCTAAACTTCTGTAAGTCAGCTGTGCAGGAGAACTTTGAAAAAGAGGAATGGAAGGGAAGGCTAGAGAATCAAAACAGGTGAGAAGGAAAGAAGGGAAGATATTGACAGGAAGGCCAAGAAGAGGGAAAGAAAGCACAGATCGTTATGTGATATCTTTTTTTATTCCACATAATAAAATGGTTGAGAAAACATGAAATGAAAAAGGGAAGAAAACATAAAAAGCCCACGAGAGTAGAATTATTTAAATTTGATTGAAGTAAGTAGTTGTCCAGAAATTATGTTTTACATTTGTATAAAGGTAACTCTCCAGGAAGAGAGAAATGTGTAAGGAAACCTTGATTAGGTTCAATTATGATGAACTCATATTCTTATGAGTTTGAATTTCTGGAGTTTGATGTGAATGTTAGCTTGCAAAGAAGTGGCGTCTGCACTAGAAGTTTAACATAGTTTAACATCTGCAGTAGAAGATAAAGGGATTTAGATCACTTAATAGAACAATTGTACATGTTCTATTCACTCACTCTAGGAAAATCTGTCATTCAAGATGTAGGAATCTTTGTTCTGTATTAAATATTCTGGTGTGGTTTTAGATTAGAAAATATAAATATTAAATTGAACTACTGTGAGGGTCTGGATGGGAACAACTATCTGGGGGCAGATATGTTCTGTGTTTCATCATATCATTCCCTTTTTTTCTGGGGACATCTAGAAGTTAGAAATTAGGTTGGGGTAATGCTAGTGAGTTTTCACCAGTGAGATGAGGGCAGAAATGATATAAGCCACTTTCAGTCCTAGACCTTAAAACATTTTTCTTGATAAATAAGCCGGGGATTTGGAGGCCAAATTTAGAGTGAGAAATAGCTACACTTTGAAAGAGGACAGCCAGACTTCCGCCATGCTATGTCTGAGTGAGAAACAAACTATAGTCAGTTGAGCTAACCCAATGGTAGTTGGTGCTTTATTTGGTATTTAACAGAGTGCAGCCCGTATTGACCAGTAGAGGTGCAGAGCCACAGTCAGTGACTTGCTACATGTAGGGCTTGGATAAACATCTGCCTGTTAAGTTTGGATAACCAATGTCATTAAAGAATGGCATACAGAAATGCCTTCTGTAGAAAAGCAGATTAAAAGGAAAGCAGATGTTGCTGGAATAATTTCAAGGATACAGAATTTTGAAAAAGGAAAAAAACTCAATGAATAATACCTGTCCAGATGAATTAAAGCAAGCCTTTGAAGGCTACAGGGAAAGGGGAAAAGTCAGACATGATATGTACCCTTTGGAGATATCATTACTGAGGCAGAATGTAATGATGACTGCTGGTGGTGTTAGTTTTGGTTAGGGGTACTATAAAATTCCCCTTTCTAATGTTTAAAAACTACTGAAAAGGGAAAGTTCTTCTTAAGAGAAATTATTGTTGAAAATAATAGGTTATGTACTAAAGGATAGATACCTGTGCATTACAGGCCTGATGTGGTAATTTACCTGAAAAATACTGCTGATCCTTTCAGACCCCTGCTTAAAACAGCTATGATTCCCTCTGTCTCCTCCCTTGAGCACCATTCATGCTTGTCGTACTGAATGATTTGCTCTTTCCCAAATGAATCTTCCATTTTCTCATTTTAATGGCTTTACTTATCTTGGTTCTTCTGATGGACATGCTCTTCTTTGCCACTTCTTGCCTGCTGAAATCCTAGCTCTTTTTCAAGGCCTAGATCAAATGCTATCTTCCAAGTAAAAGATTCCCTACTGATATTAGTTCCATCATTTTTTCCTTTGGTTCTTTCATGTAACCTAATAACTTTCTGATACTACCTTCCTTCTACTTGTGTTATAGTTATTTGTATTCATGTCTTTTCTGCGCAAGTATTTTGTAAACTACTTGAGGTCATTTCAAATATATATATTTTTTGTATACTCCATAGTAAAAATCAGACTTTCTGGTCTGAGGATGTGATAAATAAATAAATGTTCAATTAAATTGAAGATAATTGACACAAAAAGAAAGAAAACTAATTCTTTGGTATAACTGGATAGCAAAGTGTATTAAAAGTGATAATTAAATTATCCAAATATTGTTACAAGAAATGAGAAAGTAAGATGAAGGGAAGTATTGGTAGCCAAAAAATCTCAGTAAATACAAAGTGCTATAAATAACAAAATTTCAAAATATTATGCTTGGACAGTTAGTTTGCTATTGTAAAAAAAAAAAAGAAAGAAAGAAAAACAAAAAAAAGTTGGTTTAGAGCTTTATCTTATCCTCTACCAAAATAAATACTAGATATAGCTAAACATAATAAAAATCAAGCCATAAAACACCAGAAGAGATTAAAATTTATCTTGTGTCTGGTTTGGAAGACTTATAGCCTTAAAAGCACTGGAAGAAAATTTTAAAAATACAGTTGACCTGAAAAAGAAGTTCAAACACCCTTTCTTCTTCAAAACAGTATAAATATAAAGACAGACATTAGTTTGGGATAGATATTTGTAAGGAATATAATAAAAACAGAATTTACATCCTCAAAATAGAGAGCTGATATAACTTAGGTGGACAATAGGATTACAACAGTGCATGAGCGAAAATTGATAAAGGGAAAACAAAATTTTCAACCTCATTAGAAGAAAAAGAAATGCAAATTCAAAGAATGATGAGAAACAATTTTTGGCCTCTCAAATAATATTAAAGACTTAACATCTGATAATACTGAATGTTAAGTAGGTCAGTGAGTCATACATTTATACCTATGGGGATGAAAATTTTCTAGAAGGCAATTTAATAATATGTATCAAAAGACTAAAATATTTATAACTATTGACTCATTAATTCCATTGCTAGTAATCAATTCAAAAGGGATAGTGTGTAATGTAGACAGTTTTATATCTGGTAATGTTTGTAGAAGTTATTAAAAGTGGTAAAATTAGAAACAGTTTAGGTATCTAGCATGAGAGGAATAGTGCAGTAAATTATAGTATATTGAGTGAAGAAAATAGGGAGCCAACAAATACTTTCATAAAGATAATTATATCATGTGAGGAATGGCTTATGATATGGTGTTGAACAAAAACATAGGATATATACCTTCCTAAGATTTCATAGAGAGAAAAATTTGTCAAAATGTTTGCTTTGCTACATCCTTGTGTTGGTATTATAAATGTTGCCTTCTTTGTCATTTCCAGATTTTCTACAATAATTTTGCATAGGTTTTTAAAGAGAAAATTGTAAGCAAAATGCACAAATTTTAAAAATGCAAATAACTTGAATGAAATGATCTACATGAACAAAATGAAAGTTTATGAATTTGAAATTCAAAGTATTTTCAAAGGTCTGTAAGATATTATGGCATTTTAAAGCACAGTCTATTTGGGTAGATTGAGGGAAGTTTAATAAGGGGATCACTTACTAAAGTGTACAAAGTGCTTAATGAAACTAACAAGATATAGTTTAATACCTTAAGGTTAGCAAAATGAGGAGCCATTTCTACCCCTAGAACTGAAGGGGCCAAGTGGTATTTGGGAAAGGGTAGCCATGAGGAAAAGATTCCCTGGTAACATTGACCAATACACAGAGATCAGGAGATGGAGCAAGAATAAGGACCTCAATTTCACTTCCCTCCTGTTCTCCAAGCTCCAGTGTTCCTCTTTGGGTGACCCCCAACTAGAAGCCAGAGGGCAAGGGAGTCTGTTGATGAAGATCAGCTTCCTGTTGCGCAGAGCAGGGTGGAGGGAAGTGAGTGGATCTGGAAGGTTCCTAAGATGTACAGCATAGATGCTGTCAGGAGAAAGAAGAGCTCGTCACAGTGGATCTCATAAGAAATTCTGTATATACCAAACTGTTGTTCAAAGTCAATATGAATTGTGGTGCTGATTGATACAAAATCTTCCAAATGAAGGGGAAACCTGGTCAAACAATGTTTGGACATACCACATATAGGAAAAAGATTTTTGGGTATAGGTAGTATTGTGGGGAAAAATAAAATAGGCTATAGTAACAAACAAACAATTTATGGAGTTTCACTAAAATAGAAGCTAGACAACAAAGAATCACGAATTTAGGGATATAAATTCCCTGGAAGAGCAAAAATACTCTCATTTGCAAATAATTGTACATGCAGGTCAGGGAAGGAACTAAGAAGTCTAGGACAAATTATACTAAAGAGAATACAGGAACTGATAAAGAGAAAATAATGATAATTTGAAAATTGGAATGGGAGGGTTACACACATTGTATACATTTTGGCATATTTATTTAAAAGTTTAAAAGTGGGGGAGAGGGGGCAATATGGCGGAGGAGTAAGGAGCTCCATACTTGCACTCGCGCCCATACATCACACGGAAAAGATCTGAAGCCATTGGAAACCTTACAAAACCTGAGAGATTGGGAGAAAAAGGACGCAGAATCCACTGAGAAAGCCTTCTAACGTGAGTGCGAACCGGGGAAGATAAAATCGGGCGGGGATCTGAGACTCCAGGGTTGGAGGCGATCCCCCTCTATCCTCTACGGGGAGTGAGAGGGGAAAAGGAGAGTCCGAAACAGAAAAACCTCTGCACGGGGCATAGAAAGACCGTACTTGACAAATAACTGCACGTCAGGTCCCCTCACGCCAACTGGTCCCGGATGCGGGGGGAGGTGGGGCTGAGCGAACAGACTGCTTCTTTGTGCTGGCTCCTGGCGGGCTGGACTTCAGAGTAGTGGCGCGCCTGCCACCATTGTCCTCCCGGGCGGCTGGGGCCCCAGAAAGAGTCACCTACAGACACCAGGTGTCCATGCTCCTGGCTGTCTGGAACTCCAGAGGGAAGGCAAAGAGCTAAAAACTGGGAAATTTGCCTGTGAGTTCGTGTTTCGGGTGACGAGCCATACAGGGACCTGGTTTTCCTCACTCCAGCGGGCTCAGGCTCCCCACACCCGGCAGGCAAGCCCCCGCCCATGCTCGCCAGCCCGACCCAGAGAAGGAAGCAGCGATTCTGACTCCACCCAGAGAAGGAAGCAGCGATTCTGACTCCACCCCCAGAGCTCGGCAAGGGGCCTGGAATTGCCCCAAGGGGGTTGCTTGGGAAGCTGGGTCTAAGGCAATTTCAGCGGGGCCCGCGGACTGGGATTTGGAGATCGGGACTGGCCTGAGTTGAAGAGTGTAACCTACTTTGGCTGCGCCCCTGGTGCGGGGAGTTTTCACACCCCAAAAAGCGAGGTGCAGCGCTTGGTTCAAGAAGGGACTGGAGCACCGTCACTCTCCTCCCCACAACCGCCAAGGCAGAACTCCCGCCTGAGGCATTGGATCACGCCACGCCCATCCCTGCCTGAGAGCTGCCCTCCTCCCCCCCTTTTTTTTTCTTTTCTTTTTTTCTTCTTCTGTCTCCCCAGAACACTGACCTGATTAACTCTGGTCGCTGGCTTGCTTAAACAATCACGAGTCCATTCTATAGATGTAAATTCTACACCTACCGACATTTTCATCTCTTTCTCTCAGGAGTAATTAGACTATATAGTTTCTCTGGATAATACCAGCACCCTTCTCTCACCTATCCAACCATATTCTACCCTTTACCTCTTTAAAAAAAGTTCTTATCCCTTCTGCCTGTTCATTCTATTTCCAATTTTGCCTCAGCCCCGCCCTGTCTTCTCTCTCTTTCTCTATGCTCTTCAACCAGCACTGCATACACACGGCTATTTAACTGTAGCTGGGAAATCTGGTTATATGCTTTAAACCGTTGTTTGTCCATCGGTTTTCATCTTTTTTTCCTTTTCTTTTCTCCTTTTTGACCCTTTTATGTATTTCATACTCCCTATTATTCGCCCTCTCTCCTCCATCTTTTCTCTTAACTTTTTTGTTTTCCCACTCACTTTGCATGTTAGTTGAATTAGCCTGTGCGTTTGTATGGCCCTGTTCCCTGTGTGTTTGTCTGTCTGTTTTCTTTTCCAGGGCTACCTCAAGAAACAAGCCAGAGTACACAAGGTGGAGAGGCCCAAATATCACTACGAATAGGAAAATAAAATAACCAAGGTCCCGAGAAGAGAGACCAAGAGATACCATTCAAAAAACACTCTCTGAAAGGATAGGCCCTGGAAAGTCAAAGAGTCTTCTTGGATACAGGAGCGCTGATAGAAACAGAGAGCATAAATGGGATGCGACAAAGGCAGTCCTAAGAGGAAAGTACATTGCACTCCAGGCCTATTTCAAGAAACTAGAAAAAGCACAAGTCCAAAATCTAACAGCTCACCTAATGGAACTAGAGGCAGAGCAACAAGAACGCTCTAAACTCAGTAGAAGAAGAGAAATAGTAAAAATCAGAGTAGAAATAAACAACATAGAGACCAAAGAAACAATGGAACAAATCAATGAAACCAAGAGTTGATTTGTTGAAAAAATATACAAAATTGACAAACCTCTAGCCAGGCTTCTCAAAAAGAAAAGAGAGAGCATCCAAATAGACAAAATCATGAATGAAAATGGACTTCTTACAACCAACCCCTCAGAAATACAGGCAATTGTCAGGGAATACTATGAAAAACTATATGCCAACAAATTGGACAACTTAGAAGAAATGGACAAATTCCTAAACGCATACCCACTACCAAAATTCACACGGGAAGAGATAGGAAATCTGAACAGACCCATAACTAGTGAGGAAATCGAATCAGTGATCAAAAATCTCCCAACAAATAAGAGTCCAGGACCAGGTGGCTTCCCCGGGGAATTCTACCAGACGTTGAAAACAGAACTAATACCAATTCTTCTCAAGCTATTCCAAAAAATAAAAAGCGAAGGAAAACTCCCAGACTCATTTTATGAAGCCAGCATCACTCTGATTCCCAAACCAGACAGAGATCCAGCTAAAAAAAGAGAACTACAGGCCAATATCCTTGATGAATACGGATACAAAAATCCTCAACAAGATACTTGCAAATCGAATCCAACAGCACATAAAAAGAATTATCCACCAAGATCAAGTGGGATTCATTCCTGGGTTACAGGGCTGGTTCAACATTTGCAAATCAATCAATGTGATCCATCACATCAACAAAAGAAAAGATAAAAACCATATGATCCTGTAGATAGATTCAGAAAAAGCATTGACAAAATACAGCATCCCTTCTTAATAAAGACTCTCAAGAAAGTCGGGATAGAAGGAACCTACTTAAACATCATCAAAGCCATCTATGAGAAGTCTTCAGCTAACATCATCCTCAACGGGGAAAAACTGAGAGCTTTCCCCCTGAGATCAGGAACACGACAGGGATGTCCACTCTCACCACTGTTGTTTAACATAGTGCTGGAAGTCCTAGCATCAGCCATCAGACACCAAAAGGAAATCAAAGGCATCAGAGTTGGCAAAGAGGAAGTCAAACTTTCCCTCTTCGCAGCTGACATGATACTCTACATAGAAAACCCGACAGACTCCACCAGAAGCCTACTAGAACTGATCCAAGAATTCAGCCAAGTTGCAGGGTACAAAATCAACGTACAGAAATCGGTTGCATTTTTATACACCAACAATGAAGCAACAGAAAGAGAAATCAAGAAACTGATCCCATTCACAATTGCACAAAAAACCATAAAATACCTCGGAATAAACCTAACCAAGGATACAAGAGATCTGTATGATGAAAACTATAGAAAACTTATGAAGGAAATTGAAGAAGACACAAAGAAATGGAAAAACATTCCATGCTCATGGATAGGAAGAATAAATATAGTTAAGATGTCATTACTACCTAAAGCACTCTACACATTCAATGCAATTCCAATCAAAATTGCACCAGCATACTTCTCAAAACTAGAACAAACTATCCAAAAATTTGTATGGAACCACAAAAGACCCCGAATAGCCAAAGTAATACTGAAAAATAAAACCAAAACGGGAGGTATCACCATCCCAGACTTCAGCCTCTACTACAAAGCTGTCATCCTCAAGACAGTATGGTATTGGCACAAAAACAGACACATAGACCAATGGAACAGAATTGAGAACTCAGAAGTGGACCCAAAAGTATACAGCCAACTGATCTTTGACAAAGCAGGAAAGAATATCCAATGGAAAAAAGACAGCCTTTTTAACAGATGGTGTTGGGAGAACTGGACAGCAACATGCAGAAGAATGAAACTAGATCATTTTCTCACACCATGCACAAAAATCAACTCAAAATGGATAAAGGACCTGAACGTGAGACAGGAAACTATCAACACCCTAGAGGAGAAAGCAGGAAACAACCTCCTTGACCTCCACCGCAGCAACTTCTTACTTGACACATCCCCAAAAGCAAGGGAATCAAGAGCAAAAATAAACTGTTGGGACCTCATCAAGATTAAAAGCTTCTGCACAGCCAAGGAAACAACCCAGAAAATTAATAGGCAACCAACGGAATGGGAAAAGATAGTTGCAAATGACATATCAGATAAAGGGTTAATATCCAGAATCTATAAGGAACTCACCAAACTACACGCCCGAAAAACAAACAACCCAGTGAAGAAATGGGCAGAAGACATGAACAGACACTTCTCCAAAGAGGACATCCAGATGGCCAACAGACACATGAAACGATGCTCAGCATCCCTCCTCATCAGGGAAATACAAATCAAAACCACACTGAGATACCACCTCACGCCAGTCAGAGTGGCTAAAATGAGCAAATCAGAGAACTCTAGATGCTGGCGAGGATGTGGAGAAACGGGCACCCTCCTACACTGTTGGTGGGAATGTAAACTGGTACAGCCCCTCTGGAAAACAGTGTGGAGGTTCCTCAGGAAACTAACAATAGAACTCCCTTATGACCCAGCAATAGCACTGCTAGGAATTTACCCAAGGGATACAGAAATGCTGAGGCATAGGAGCACATGTACCCCAATGTTCATAGCAGCACTCTCCACAATAGCTAAAACATGGAAAGAGCCTAAGTGTCCATCAACAGATGAATGGATCAAGAAGATGTGGTTTATCTATACCATGGAATACTACATGGCAATGAGAAACAATGAAATCTGGCCATGTGTAGCAACATGGATGGACCTTGAGGGTGTTATGCTGAGCGAAATAAGTCAGGCAGAGAAGGACAAATATCATATGTTTGCACGTATAGGAGGATTAGGAGGAACTTGACGGAGGAACAAGGGGGAGAAGAAGGGGGGAAATGGTGGGGGAAAGGGAGAGAGGCAAACCATGAGAGACTCTTGAATGCTGACAAAAACTGAGGAATGATGGATATGGGGGGTAGGGGGGAAGGGCAAGGAGCGGGGCACTTGTGGGGATGAGCACTGGGTGTTATATGGAAACCAAGTTGACAATAAACTATTTGTAAAAAAAAAAAAAAGATAAAAAATTAAAAGTGCTTAAACTTAGGGTCACCTGCGTGGCTCAGTCAGTTGTGCATCCAACTTCTTGAGTCATGATCTCACAGCTCATGAGTTCGAGCCCTGCGTCAGGTTCTGTGCTGACAGCTCAGAACTTGGAGCCTGCTTTGGATTCTTTGTCTACCTCTCTCTTTGCCCCTCCCCAACTCGTGCTCTGACTCTCTCTCCTTCTCAAAAATAAATCAACATTTTAAAAAAATAAATAAAAGTCTTAATATAGACTCTCTAAAACTATTTTAATACATATATTTGATGCTGTATTTAAAATCAGATCCAGGGGCACCTGGATGGCTTAGTCGGTTAAGTTTCAAACTTCAACCCAGGTCATGATCTCACAGCTCTTGGGTTCGAGGCCCACATTGGGCTCTGTGCTGACAGCTCAGAGCCTGGAGCCTGCCTTGGATTCTGTGTCTCCCTCTCTCTCTGCCCCTCCCCTCCCTCCTGCTCTGTCTCCCTCTGTCTTCCTCAAGAGTAAACATTAAAAAAAATTTTTTTTAAATCAGGTCCAGAATGGAAAGCAAGATAAAAGTACGAAAGAAGCATATTTGCCTAGATTTCTCCCCCAGTTACATCCCTACTTCTCCTTATAGAAAATGATCCTTTTTTAAAGGTGTACACAAAAACTATGCACTTGAATAATTTATGCAATTAATAGGGAGCATCAAAAGCATCCATTTAAAATTCTTAGCTTTTTACATAAGCAGCAAAAGACACAGGACTTAAGTAATAAAAAGGATTGGAAAAAGGCAATATTTGATGTATATTTGATTCTATGCCAAACAAAATATTTATTTACTAATAAATATCCTATCTTGTAATGTAGGACAGGAATGATATTATTATCCTCATTTTCCAGATAAAGTAAACTTTGTTCCAAGTAAATTGTTTACATTTTAAGATCTTGGACTTAGACACAATTGTGTGATAAAAAACTCGAAAATTCCTATTCTTGGGAAGCATATTCTCATGGTCTTAGACATAGATGATATGAAAATATTTACTCACAGTTCCATTCCCTTAATTCTTCCTATATATGATATCAATCTCACATAAAGAAGACCAAGTGCCACATTTTACTACCCAATACCTACTATTAAATCATTGAAATGTTAATACAAAAGACTTTAAATCTCAAGCACATTCCTTTTACTAGTTTCATAAAGTTCAATGTGATTTCTTAAATATAAGGTGCAAACACAATATTCTATTATCACTATGATAGCCAAGTTTGAACAGACAGAAATAATGAGTCTGGTGGAAATTTTAACAACTATCAAATTCTAATGACTATTGAGTTTGGACATTAGTGCTCTGATTCAGCTGAAATTCATACAAGCAGAAAACATATACATTGCCATATAAAAAGAAATGTTCAGGGGGAAAAAACTAAGTAACAGGCAAATCTTAAATATAAGCTATTTTTAAAACTGTAAAAATCACCACCCTTAAGACAGAAAGAAATAGGATCCACTTAGTGAATGGTGTCAGGATCACCATCAATGTCATTAGATAACAAAGAACTTTCCCCCTCAGTTAATCCCACAAAGGGAAATGCACTTCTCCAGAAGGAGAAGAATCCATACAAATTATGGTATATTATGATTATGGTATGTTAAGAATAATTAACTCCAGTTACAATGTTATGGAAGAACACTGGCAAAAAGAGAGGGGTCCTAAAATGGCACACTCAAGAGAAAAATGAAAACATTTAACATCTGCACCAAATAATGAGGAAAATGTGTGTGTTCTGTGAAAAAAAATTTCCTTTCCTGTTTGGATCATTTTACTTATTCGGATTTTCAACTTTTAAAAGGTAAAGTTTTATTCAACCTTTCAACTCAATATTATATTTGAAATATAATATTTAAAACAATAATATATCACTTTTTACTTCTTATTCCTGCAAATATTACTTCGATTCCAATGCTGGTGAATATGGAAGGAAACGGATTCTTATATTCAGCATATAAATTGCATGAGCTGTCTGGATGGCACTGTTTCAGTGCACCCCAAAAATCTAAATACACATTGTCATAACAATACCATGTTTTAGATTTATCCTACAGGAAAAAAGAAAGAAAGAAAGAAAGAAAGAAAGAAAGAAAGAAAGAAAGAAAGAAAGAAAGAAAGAAAGAAAGAAAGAAAGAAAGAAAGAAAGAAAGAAGGAAGGAAGGAAGGAAGGAAGGAAGGAAGGAAGGAAGGAAGGAAGGAAGGAAGGAAGGAAGGAAGAAAGAAAGAAAGAAAGAAAAGAAAGAAAGTACGAAAGAAAGGAGGAAAGAAAGAAAGAAAGATGCAAACATATGTGGCATTGTGAAGTTAACTGGGGGCACTGTTTCATCAGTAAAATTTGAAACAACCTAAAAGTCATGAAATAAATAATTTTTTATAATAGAGTACATCTGTACAGCAGAATTCTATGCAGCCATCAGAAAGGATCAGGTTATGGCTAGGTACTGGCATATCATACATGGAATGCAGATGAAAATTTCAGTATAATAGAGAAAATATACACTTAACTGTGTGACACTGCAGAAGGCTGGAAAGATGAATACTTGACTAGGAACACTTCATCTCTGGAGCGGGATTACTGGAACCCTAAGAATCTCTCACACTGGTGTAGACAGGAATATTGCAATGAAGCAACCAAAAGAGGGGCAAAGTAAGATGCACACACAGACTGTGGGTCATTTTATTATTGTATTTTGCATAGGATATCTTAAAATGCTTTGGGTGCTTTCATGGTATAATGACCTTGTTGGCAGGGAAATAACATATAAAACTTCAAGAGGGTACCCCACATTATCTTATACTAATACCAGTGGGTTAGCAGTTGGGACAAATGAGAAAGAAATTACCCAAAACTGTATTTCACTATTAACAAATATATCCCCCATACATCTGGCAGCACTATCTCCCATAAGTATTTCTGTCCAGAATGTGGGAAGATACTCAGCCAGGCTTCGAAATACTCTTTAATACACAAGCAAGTAAACATTACACAAGCGAGTAATACACAAACAGGCAAACACACATTGTGCTTGGCTGATTAAAAGCACTTTTTCAATTTTAAGTCACAATTTATACTAACAACTCTTCTCTGTGTCTTTTTGTCTCACTCTGTCTCTATATCACTCTGTCTTTCAGTCTCTTTCTCTGTCTCTTTCTCTCTCTGATATAAGCAATCATTTTCCTGCTCAAGTTGTTTTTCACCAAATCCATAGGTCATCTTTATTCTTAAAAGTTAAAAATGGCACGTATACATTCCAAGTTTCCTTCAACCAGTGCTAAATAAGGCAAGAATAATGAACAAATTTCAAACACACACGTGATAAGACCAGGCAAAAGGAGCAAAAGACATAATGCAGAGTTATTACAGATCCTTTCATTTTTGCCAAAAATGTTTCTGCAGGGTGTCTCTATTTTCCACTTCTATTAACTTAATAAATGTCTTAACTATGTCATCCGCATAATGATATTGGGAGAAAGGTTCTGGAAGACCTACTCTGAGATGTTAATAGAGTGTCTTAGGAAATAAATATTATTTTGGTTTATCTCATTAATCTTGGCCATTCCTTCTTTCCCTTCAGCCAGCCTGCTTTAGAAAGGCAAGTACTTTATCCATGTGACAGAGTTATAGGAAAATTGCCACTCAGACTTAGAAAATGAGTCTTTTCCATTTTCTGACAACCATTTATCTCCCTGCCATCAGGCAATATCTAAAATTTTTATGTGGACTTTATCTTAAAGATGAATTCCTGTTGAATCTCAGGGGCTGTCAATATATTTTTAACCTTTGAAGGAAATGCTATCTTCCCAAAACAGCCACATTTTATTTTAGAAGGGTAATACTACCACTTTCAACAATTATCCAAAAACTTTGGCAAGCTACCATATTCTGCTTTTTATAACATGACCTCATTCCTAAGTAATTCACAAAAACGTGCTTCAAATGAATTAAACATCATTGAAAATCAGTCAATAAGGCAGACAAAAAAGATTGCAAAATTATTTAGTTTAATCATAAATAACAAAATCACAACTGTAACTTCAAATTTTTAACTTCCAATCTTACCTTCCAAACTTTCACTTTTAAACTTTTATTTTTATTTATTTATTTATTTATTTTTATTTTTATTTTTTTCACAAATAGTTTATTGTCAAATTAGTTTCCACATAACACCCAGTGCTCATCCCCATAAGTCCCCTCCTCCATTCCCATTCCCCCCTCCCCACATCCATCAGTCCTCAGTTTTTGTCAGCATTCAAGAGTCTCTCATGGTTCGCTCTCCCCTTTCCCCCATTATTTCCCCCCTTCTTCTCCCCTTTGTTCCTCCGTTAAGTTCCTCATAATCCTCCTATACGTGCAAACATATGGTATTTGTCCTTCTCTCCCTGACTTATTTCACTCAGCATAACACCCTCAAGGTCCATCCATGTTGCTACACATGGCCAGATTTCATTCTTTCTCATTGCCATGTAGTATTCCATGGTATAGATAAACCACATCTTCTTGATCCATTCGTCTGTTGATGGACACTTAGGCTCTTTCCATGTTTTAGCTATTGTGGAGAGTGCTGCTATGAACATTGGGGTACATGTGCTCCTATGCCTCAGCATTTCTGTATCCCTTGGGTAAATTCCTAGCAGTGCTATTGCTGGGTCATAAGGGAGTTCTATTGTTAGTTTCCTGAGGAACCTCCACACTGTTTTCCAGAGGGGCTGTACCAGTTTACATTCCCACCAACAGTGTAGGAGGGTGCCCGTTTCTCCACATCCTCGCCAGCATCTAGAGTTCTCTGATTTGCTCATTTTAGCCACTCTGACTGGCGTGAGGTGGTATCTCAGTGTGGTTTTGATTTGTATTTCCCTGATGAGGAGGGATGCTGAGCATCGTTTCATGTGTCTGTTGGCCATCTGGATGTCCTCTTTGGAGAAGTGTCTGTTCATGTCTTCTGCCCATTTCTTCACTGGGTTGTTTGTTTTTCGGGCGTGTAGTTTGGTGAGTTCCTTATAGATTCTGGATATTAACCCTTTATCTGATATGTCATTTGCAACTATCTTTTCCCATTCCGTTGGTTGCCTATTAATTTTCTGGGTTGTTTCCTTGGCTGTGCAGAAGCTTTTAATCTTGATGAGGTCCCAACAGTTTATTTTTGCTCTTGATTCCCTTGCTTTTGGGGATGTGTCAAGTAAGAAGTTGCTGCGGTGGAGGTCAAGGAGGTTGTTTCCTGCTTTCTCCTCTAGGGTGTTGATAGTTTCCTGTCTCACGTTCAGGTCCTTTATCCATTTTGAGTTGATTTTTGTGCATGGTGTGAGAAAATGATCTAGTTTCATTCTTCTGCATGTTGCTGTCCAGTTCTCCCAACACCATCTGTTAAAAAGGCTGTCTTTTTTCCATTGGATATTCTTTCCTGCTTTGTCAAAGATCAGTTGGCTGTATACTTTTGGGTCCACTTCTGAGTTCTCAATTCTGTTCCATTGGTCTATGTGTCTGTTTTTGTGCCAATACCATACTGTCTTGAGGATGACAGCTTTGTAGTAGAGGCTGAAGTCTGGGATGGTGATACCTCCCGTTTTGGTTTTATTTTTCAGTATTACTTTGGCTATTCGGGGTCTTTTGTGGTTCCATACAAATTTTTGGATAGTTTGTTCTAGTTTTGAGAAGTATGCTGGTGCAATTTTGATTGGAATTGCATTGAATGTGTAGAGTGCTTTAGGTAGTAATGACATCTTAACTATATTTATTCTTCCTATCCATGAGCATGGAATGTTTTTCCATTTCTTTGTGTCTTCTTCAATTTCCTTCATAAGTTTTCTATAGTTTTCATCATACAGATCTCTTGTATCCTTGGTTAGGTTTATTCCGAGGTATTTTATGGTTTTTTGTGCAATTGTGAATGGGATCAGTTTCTTGATTTCTCTTTCTGTTGCTTCATTATTGGTGTATAAAAATGCAACCGATTTCTGTACGTTGATTTTGTACCCTGCAACTTGGCTGAATTCTTGGATCAGTTCTAGTAGGCTTCTGGTGGAGTCTGTCGGGTTTTCTATGTAGAGTATCATGTCATCTGCGAAGAGTGAAAGTTTGACTTCCTCTTTGCCAACTCTGATGCCTTTGATTTCCTTTTGGTGTCTGATGGCTGATGCTAGGACTTCCAGCACTATGTTAAACAACAGTGGTGAGAGTGGACATCCCTGTCGTGTTCCTGATCTCAGGGGGAAAGCTCTCAGTTTTTCCCCGTTGAGGATGATGTTAGCTGAAGACTTCTCATAGATGGCTTTGATGATGTTTAAGTAGGTTCCTTCTATCCCGACTTTCTTGAGAGTCTTTATTAAGAAGGGATGCTGTATTTTGTCAATGCTTTTTCTGAATCTATCTACAGGATCATATGGTTTTTATCTTTTCTTTTGTTGATGTGATGGATCACATTGATTGATTTGCAAATGTTGAACCAGCCCTGTAACCCAGGAATGAATCCCACTTGATCTTGGTGGATAATTCTTTTTATGTGCTGTTGGATTCGATTTGCAAGTATCTTGTTGAGGATTTTTGTATCCGTATTCATCAAGGATATTGGCCTGTAGTTCTCTTTTTTTAGCTGGATCTCTGTCTGGTTTGGGAATCAGAGTGATGCTGGCTTCATAAAATGAGTCTGGGAGTTTTCCTTCGCTTTTTATTTTTTGGAATAGCTTGAGAAGAATTGGTATTAGTTCTGTTTTCAACGTCTGGTAGAATTCCCCGGGGAAGCCACCTGGTCCTGGACTCTTATTTGTTGGGAGATTTTTGATCACTGATTCGATTTCCTCACTAGTTATGGGTCTGTTCAGATTTCCTATCTCTTCCCGTGTGAATTTTGGTAGTGGGTGTGCGTTTAGGAATTTGTCCATTTCTTCTAAGTTGTCCAATTTGTTGGCATATAGTTTTTCATAGTATTCCCTGACAATTGCCTGTATTTCTGAGGGGTTGGTTGTAAGAAGTCCATTTTCATTCATGATTTTGTCTATTTGGATGCTCTCTCTTTTCTTTTTGAGAAGCCTGGCTAGAGGTTTGTCAATTTTGTATATTTTTTCAACAAATCAACTCTTGGTTTCATTGATTTGTTCCATTGTTTCTTTGGTCTCTATGTTGTTTATTTCTACTCTGATTTTTACTATTTCTCTTCTTCTACTGAGTTTAGAGCGTTCTTGTTGCTCTGCCTCTAGTTCCATTAGGTGAGCTGTTAGATTTTGGACTTGTGCTTTTTCTAGTTTCTTGAAATAGGCCTGGAGTGCAATGTACTTTCCTCTTAGGACTGCCTTTGTCGCATCCCATAGATTTTGAATTGTTGTGTGTTCATTTTCATTTGTTTCCATACATTTTTAAATTTCATCCCTAATTGCCTGATTGGCCCATTCATTCTCTAGTGGGTGTTCTTTAACCTCCATGTTTTTGGAGGTTTTCCAGACTTCTTCCTATGACTGATCTCAAGTTTCAAAGCATTATAATCTGAGAGTGTGCATGGTAAGATCTCAATTCTTTTATATTTATTGAGGGCTGCTTTATGTCCCAGTATGTGATCTATCTTGGAGAATGTGCCATGTGCACTTGAGAAGAAAGTAAATTTCCTGGCCTCAGGATGTAGAGTTCTAAATATATCTGTCAGATCTATCTGGTCCAAAGTGTCTTTCAAGTCCATTATTTCTTTGGTGATTTTCTGTCTGGTTGACCTATCCATTGCTGTAAGCGGAGTATTGAAGTCCCCTGCTATTAGCACATTCTTATCTATGAGACTGTTTCTGTTTGTAATTAATTGTTTTAAATATTTAGGTGCCTCCATATTCGGTACATAGTCATTTATGTTTGTTAGTTCTTCCTGATGGATAGCCCCTATAATTATTATATACTGCCCTTCTTCACCCCTTGTTATTGTCTTTAATTTAAAGTCCAGTTTGTCTGATATAAGTATAGCTACTCTGGCTTTCTTTTGATTTCCAGTAGCATGATATATATTTCTTCATCCCCTTACTTTTAATCTGAAGGTATCTTCCAGTCTAAAATGAGTTTCTTGTAGACAGCATATAGATGGATTTTGTTTTTTAATCCACTCTACTACCCTATGTCTTTTGATTGGAGCAATCAGCCCATTTACATTCAGTGTTATTATTGAAATATGTGGGTTTAGAGTCTTTGTGTCCTTTGTGGGGTTTATGTTTGTGGTGGTATCTCTGGTATCTTTGATCCTTGCAACCTTTCCTTCAGAGCGTCCCCCTCAGGATTTCTTGTAGGGCTGGCTTAGTGGTGACAAATTCTCTCAATTTCTGTTTATTTGGAAAGGTGTTTTTATCTCTCCTTCTATTTTTAATGACAGGCTTGCTGGATAGAGGATTCTTGGCTGCATATGTTTTCTGTTCATCACATTGAAGATCTCTTGCCATTCCCTTCTGGCCTGCCACGTTTCAGTAGATAGGTCTGTCACCACTCTGATAGGTTTGCCTTTGTATGTTACAGCCCTTTTCTCCTTAACTGCTTTCAAAATTTTTTCTTTGTCCTTATATTTTGCCATTTTTACTATGATATGCCTTACAGAAGGTCGATTCAAATTACATCTGAGGGGAGTCCTCTGAGCCTCTTGTATTTCAACGTTTACTTCTTTTCCCAGGTTGGGGAAGGTCTCTGCTATAATTTGTTCCAGGACTCCTTCAGCACCTTTCCCCCTCTCTTCCTCTTCTGAGATTTCTATGATACAGATATTGTTGCGTTTGACCGTGTCACTGAGCTCTCGAACTCTTCTTTGATGTTCCTGGATTAGTTTGTCTCTTTTTTTGTCAGCTTCTTGTTTTTCTATCATAGTGTCTTCTAAATCACTTATTCTCCTTTCTGCCTCTTCAATCCGTGCATTGGAGGCTTCTATTTTACTATGTATCTCATTTATCACTTTTTTTAATTCTTCATGCCTAATTATATTCTCCATTTTGTCTGTAGCCATAGTTTCTTTGATGTCCCCTATGTTTTTTTCAAGACCAGCCATTAATTTTATGGTTATTATTCTAAAATCTTGTTCATTTATGCTGTTTATATCTGTTTTGAGCAGTTCATTAGCTGTCAATTCTTCTTGGAATTTCTTTGGAGGAGAGCTTTTTCGTTTCGTCATTTTAGTTAGCTTTCTGGCTCTTGTTAGTTTTAAATACCTGTTATGCTCTCTGCACCTGTGAGCACTGCTGTATCCAAAAAGTCTCTTTGACTGTCCAGGGCCTATCCTTTCAGAGAGTGTTTTTTGAATGGTATCTTTTGGTCTCTCTTGTTGAGACCTGGTTATTTTGTTTTCCTACTCGTAGTGATTTTTAGGCCTCTCTACCATGTGTATTTGGCTTGTTTCTTGAGGTAGCCCTGGAGAGGAAAACAGACTGACAAACACACAGGGAGTAGGGGCCCACTAGCGCACAGATAAATTCAACTAACATGCAAACCGAGAGGGACAGCTTAAAAGTTAAGAGTAAAGACAGAGGAGGGAGGGCAAATAATAGAAAATAAAAAAATACATAAATAGGTCAAAAGGAAGAAAAGAAAAGGAAAGAAGAAGAATATCAATGGACAAAGAATGGATTTAACTGGATTTCCCAGCTACAATTAAATGGCTGGGTGTGTGTAGTGCTGGTTGAAGAGCATAGAGAGAGAAGACAGGGCGGGGATGAGGCAAAGTTGGAAATAGAATGAACAGGCAGAAGGGATAAGAAGCTTTTTTCAAAGAGTTAAAGGGTGGAGGGTGGTTGGTTAGGTGAGAGAAGGATGCTGGTGTTATCCAGAGAAACTATATAGTCTAATTACTCCTGAGAGAAAGAGATGACAAGGTCGGGAGGAGTAGAATTTACATCTACAGAATGGACTAAATGTGATTGTTTAAGCAAGCCGGTGACCAGAGTTAATCAGGTTAGTGTTGTTAGAAGGTTTCTCAGTGGATTCTGCGTCCTTTTTCTCCCAATCTCTTGGGTTTCGTAAGTTTCCTATGGCTTCAGATCTTTTCCGTGTGAGGCATGGGCGTGAGTGCAAGTACGGAGCTCCCTACTTCTCTGCCATCTTGCCCCTCCCTCTAAGCACTTTTAAATAAAAACTATTTCCATTTTACCAGTGAGGAAATGGAATCTCAGAGAAGTTAAGTGACTTGCTGAAGTTCATAGAGGTAGTAAATAAGAGAGCTAGACCCAGAATCCAGAGCTCTTTCTTACTCAACTAATATTCCTCACCTCAGTGTTCCCTGTTATCTGAGGCATTTGTGTTCATATATCATTATTGTGTATCCTTTGAATTTCATGAATACTAGTTGCAAGTAGTAGAAAGAATTTTGCAGTGCAAGTCAGAAACCTGGGGTTGTAGGTTAACTTTCTCTGCCTTAAATTAGTTTTGTGATCTTTGGTTATGATTAAAGTTTCCCTGAACTATGATTTCATACTCAGGAGAATGAAGCTGGTAATATGACCTACTTTTTTCCTACCCATTTCACAGGAATAATATATGAGATTAATGAAAATTTTGTAGAGATATTGTAAAGCTTTTTGAGTTATTCTGAACTATTGTTCAGAATATTGTAAATATTGTTCAGAATTGACTCTGTCCCTCCCAAAGAAGGATTTATACTTCCTTTTTTCCCTAATATAAGAGTGGGCGCGTGCTTTGCTTTAGTCAATAAAATATGAACAGAATTGATATGGTTTATTATAAGTAGAAGCTGTTGATTTCTTTTCCTTGACTCTATTTTGTTTTTCATTTCTTCTTGCTTTGTGTGTGTGTGTGTGTGTGTGTGTGTGAGCTCATCTCTTTTTCGTAATGAGTTGCTGAACAAACCCAAAAGTAGCCCACATATAGCATGAAATAGGCTCCATTGTTAAAAGATAAAACTGAAAAGGCCCATGCAATATGAAGCCTTTAGTTAGCAAAACAGGCTAATTAATAGACAAAATGACTTAAAGAAAAGCAAAGGCATGATCATAAGTCCCAATATTAAAATCTTCAAGTTGATAAAGTGATACCCACTAAATTCTAACAAATGGATAAAATTTCCCAGGAAGAAGAGAGGAAGATCACATCTCTCCCATGGAAGCCTGATAAACCCAGTATGGAATGGAGGCATGTTCTACAAAGAATTGCTATTATGATTTTTGGCACATAGTACTGATCTGAGTCAAATAGATAAGAAAAATATTTTTAAATAGATTAGTGTGACCCTAAATTCCACTCTTCTTAACTAACAAAGGACTCGATTTTTAAAAACTTACTGTGACCCTTAGGCTTCCAATCCAATCCTTTATGGACAGAAAATCAGATGTAAAATTTTCTGATTTCAAGAAGTTCATTTGTTCTAATTCCCATCTAAAGAGGTCAGGAATGATAATGGTAAAAAACCTTCCAGAGGGTTGAGCCAAGGGCCGTTGATAAAAATGGAACAGAAATCTACTCCTCCAGGCAGAGACAGGGCTTTCTCAGGAAACATTTTCTGTTGGATTGGTCTAGGGCTGCTGCAACAAAATATCACAGGCCAGATGGCTTGAACAACAGAAATGTATTTTCTCACAGTTGTGGAGGTTGGAAGTCTGAGATCAAGATGCCAGGATGATCGGTTTCCCATGAAGACTCCTCCTAACTTGCAGATAGTTGACTTCCACTGTGTACTCATGTGGTTGGTTTTTCTTTGTAGGGAAGGCAAGAGTGAGCACAATGCTCTGGTGTCTCATATAAGGACACTAATCCTAATGGATCAGGACTCCAAATGTACTCCTCCTTGAACTTTAGATACTTCCTTAGAGGCCCCACCTCCAAATATAGCCATACTGGGGAGTTAAGGCTTCAACATACAAATTTCATAGGAACACAAACATTCAGTTCATAGTACTTCACTTCAGGCTAGGGTTCTTACAATGCCTGCCAGCAGGGTTTTAGAACCACTATGGATCACTGGCTGCTTATATCTGCCATTCTTCCTGTTTTGGAATGGGTATAGCTTTTTATGATGGAGGGTAGGGAAAGGAAGGGCTAATAATTTGGCTTTTTAGTTCTGGTTCTTTGAATCAAGAGGAACCACATATGAACCTAGTGTTGAAGCTCTCAAGAAAGGGTAAGCCTCATGCTTTGATGGTATGATGGGACTTTTGGATTGCTTCTTGTGCATTTAGGATGGAAATGATTATATTTTATATGTGGAAAAGAGGATATTAAATACTTGTGAATAAGAGGGTAGACTGTTATACATGATAATATGGTTTAAATTTTTGTCTGTCCTCCTTGCTGTGACTTTTCTTGTCATGTATCTGTCTCCCTGGGGAAGGATTCTTTATTGGAATCTTATTGATGTTAGACATGGCAATATGATTTGTTTATTTGACCAAGAAAATGTGAGCAAAAGTGATATTTGTCACTTTTGTGGGGAAATGTTAAGGCCGAGCATGCTTCACTAAGAGATGTGCAGTATCCTAGATAGGATCCTAGATACTCTGTCAGCCTTAATGCTGTTGTGAAGATAACATTGAGCACAACCATATGGGCATGTGGTGTAAAAGAGACAAAGGTACAATAAGACAAAGCTTTTGTTGCTGTGATCCATTGAGAGTTTGAGCTGCTTTCTTATCACATATAACCCAGCCTAGGTTAACTGATAGTATCCCACATGCATATGGAGAATCAATGTTATATTTAGTATATGTTATATTTAATTTATCTAAAATGACCAAAGGATTAAATACACTGTTTTATTTGATTTGCCAGTATCTTGAGGTTAAGACTGAGCTATGGAAAGGTACATTTTCATATTGAAAAGTGGCCCAAAGGAGAATGGAATCATTTATTCTATTACAATGTTAGTATAAACTAATACTAAGCTGTTCTTGTCACAAATGGGAATAAAATCTTTAAATGAAGAGTAGAAATTTGGGGGAAAGAATTAGTTTTTCTGGAAAGTTTGGCATGGCACTGGCTCCATCACTGTATTGTGGCAGGGGTACTGTGCACTATTTCTGCTCCCAGGGATGAAAGCACACTGACCCATCCTTTCCTGTTTCATTAAAACAAATTTAGGATGACTTCAGCAAGATTTTCTATGAATTTGCCAAAGCTATTAAGAGGCTAACTTTGCTTTTTCCTAATTTAAATTCAATTAATGCTCCACTGTAAGATTTCTAGCTTATCTGGTCTTCATTAAGGGCCTGTTAAACTATGAAAAAAGTATTACATGTTTTGATTGTTACACCATTACATAAAATATTAATTGCCAAAATGTACTAATTAGCTAATTAAAGTAACTGTTCTTTGTATATATGTCATTTCACTTAGTCTAGAGTCTGCACTCTGAGTAGTGTTGGGAGCAGAGAGAAGAATTTTGCGTTGAAAGGGAAAGGATCGATCACCCAAGTCTTCCATGAGCATCAGTATTCTTTTCACTGTTGCAACAGTTAAAACTCCTTTAGTCACCACCTTGTCTTCAATCACTTGAAAGGACTGGACGCTCATTAATAAGCTTCTCCATAGGTGCTGAGCATAGTATTGAGGGAGGGAGATAAAATAGGCTTACTCAGCGCTGCAGATAGAGTCCATTGATCTTCCAGGCAGCAAATACTTGATCAGCCCTTCTCATACTTACCAGTATCTCTATGTGAAGACATCTGAAATTGGTGAACAGTAGCAGCCTAGCTGAATGAGATACCAACGGAATGTACCATAATTTTAAGAATGATCTATCCACCTACATTAAGACCCAGAATAATTTGTGGATATCAGGGCCGAGGCTAATTAACAAGTCTTTTTTTTTCCTTATCCTGCAATAATTCCAAAGTCATAAACTTTCTATGTTTTCATCAAGTGACTATAAAATAATGTCTCTTTAAAAATCTTTATTTTATAGATGGGAAATATAAACATTTGCTTGAAGTTCATATGATGTGAGAAAAAGAAAATCAAAACAAAACGATCTTACTTTGTCTTATTACTGTAGTGCTGAGAACTACCAGGCACAATGCAGTCATTGATAATAGCCCCAATCGGGGAAAAATTGGTGGTGAGAAAGTGAAGTGTGCTGAGAGTCAGTCCACTGAAGTTCTGCACTGAGAACATCTGAAAATAGGTGACTTCCTTTACAGAAATAGAAAAAAGAAGCTATTTATAGCATCAATAGTACATTATTTGAGAAATCCATGTCTATTTTTCAGAATATTGCCAGTAGAAATGCTAATAGAACTCGTGGAAATTTCCAAGTGCTGTGGTTCCCAAACTTCCAAAATTATGTATTGTATACTTTCTTGTTTTGCCATTTATTTAGCTGTGCACTTTACTTTCATTTTAATCAGCTTATGCTCTCCAAATATTTGGAGAAGGTAAATCCTTATAGTCAAGCTTTCTTGCAATGTAACAAGGATAATTTAATATTCTTGTTCATATTTATTCAATACCTAGTTCTAAGTGCTTATTTGGTTTTAACAATCAGCTTATGTGTTGGCAACACATTTCTATTGATCACTCACAAGTAATTTCTTGTACAATGGCACAGTTAAGGCTTATATTTATTTTGGTACACATTTTCAGCATTGATATTTCTTGCTATGTAAATAGGACTGTTGTTAAGGAAGAGTACAGTTTTTTATAAGTCTGTGTTGAAAAATGGTTAAGTACTTACTGCTGGGAAAAACCATTAAGAGATGATTACCCCCCAAATTGATTATCTGTGTTGCTATTTTCATACAAGATATAGTATATATATCTAGTACAGGATACATATTTCCTGTATAGGATTTAGTAGAGGAGTTTCAGAAAATATTGGTAAGTAGAAAAACACATATGAAGATATTTCAAAAATGGTTTCAACTTGGTTCACATATATTGGAGAATATTAATAAGAGTATTAGACTCTGAAGAGTAAGAGTGTGAAACTTTAGATCTGAAAGAGACCTCAGAAATTGATCTGTCCAATTGCTACATTTTAGAGATAATAAAAAATGACCCAGATGTGGCCAGTGCTGTGGTGCAAGGGAGTAACAGGTTTGAAGTTTGAATAAAAGATTCTTTGTGACTAATCAATGCTCCTTCTGCTCAGAGTTGATTTCTTATATTCTTAAAAATCACAACCTACTGAATTTATTATGGAAAAATCAGGGCAAAGTAATCTTATCAGTATTTCTTATTTACCAGATGAGATGGGCATTAGTTGGTGTTATGATCTAGTAAAATAATTCTCCTTGAACTAAATTCAAAATTAATAATTTTAGGGAGAATTAGTGGGAATTAAGAAACTGATAATATTTAGTTTGTCCAAAGACAAACTCATCTTTTCTTGTTATGTACCATTTCTTTTTTTATGTTTACTGGACTAAAGGCCTGGATAAAGAATCTTGCCAAAATTCTGTTATTCCATTATTTGTGATGCATAGGAATGCCTATTACAATAAAATTAGGAGTCATTTTTCAAACATGTTCTTGCAAATACTGTTAGGTGAGAATGTGGCTTCCATTCACCATTATCTCTAATTTAGGTCCATGGGAGGAGAGCCTGATTAATGCTCCTAGCATCTCTTCATCTCTCCACTCACTCTGCTCCAGGAAAGTAAGGGTCACTTATGTGATTAGAGTTTGGAAAAAATGCATTCACTATATTTGTCTTTGTTCTGCTTTTTTTTTTCTACTGGGGCAGCCTGGCTAAGGAAGCAGAAGGTCTCCAGTCTACCACTCAAAGTGAGGAGAGCTTCTGCTGTTTAGTGTTGCATATAACAAGGTGATAAAATCTTGGGCTCAATTTGCAGAGTTGTCATAGTTCTCACAATAAGCTCTGTCCTCTAACTGAGTCTTCATGGATAATAAATGTGGTATTTATGTTATCTACATCCCTTCCTTATCTAAGTTTTCAATTTGTTTGAAACTAGGACACTGTAGACTTCAACAGAAGCTCCTGGCACAGACTAATTAAAAACATAATGCACACAAATATGATATTTAAAAATTAGCATAAGAGCACTGTAAGGAGAAGGAAGACTTTCATTTTCATCCTTCCCAATCAACATTAGTGAATTCTTGAATGAATGAGCAGTTTTAGGCTTGTTATAAATGAAGGGATTTCTCCTCATGATACTTTCTTTAAAATTATTTTTCAGGTTTATTTATTTATTTTGAGAGAGAGAAAGAGCATGAGCAGAGTAGGGAAGGGGAGGGGAAGGGAATGGGAGGGGAGGGAAGAGAGAGAGAGAGAGAAAAAGAGAGAGAGAGAGAATATCCCAAGTAGGTCCCACACTATCAGCTCAGAGCCTGACAGAGGGCTTGACCTCACCAACTGGGAGATCATGACCTGAGCCAAAATCAAGGGCCGGAGGCTTAACTGACTGAGCCGCCCAGGCACCCATCCTCATGGTACCTTCTTGATCTTCCAGTCCCAGTCTGGTTCTGTATGATGAGATTCTCTTCTTACCTTCTGGGAGTTGGTGCTGTATTCTCATTCTCTCTTTCTCTGTCAAAGCCATTAATCTTGCACATCCAGTATTCCATAGAATCCTGGCTATCTCAAGCGTGCAAGATTCTTTTTGAAAAGAAGTCTGCATTTTAATTTTAATTATTATTTTTTATGTCTACTTTTCTCTTCTCCCCCTAAAACTCTGTTGTCATTGGAGTCACTCTTTTTCTCATATATTCCTGTAATATTCCTCCCCTTTAACCTCCCATACTCACATATAACATCCATATGTATATATGCATTTCTGTATATTATATGTAATACTTACATTTTGTACTGTTCAAAAGTTACAATTGGTTTATAGTGAATAATTTCACCCACTTTGCCATTATATTATGTGTATATCTGCCATTACTCTTCACCCTCACCAAAGAGGAGTTACTGGAAATGACAATCTGAGAGAATTTACCTGACTTCACTCAAAACCCTTGAAAAAGGAAGTCAATAATACATACGGAGAGTCCATTGCAATCTGCTGAACTAGAGTGCTTGATGACGAGGGGCATCTGCAAACTTTATTTTCTTGAGAAGGAAATATGTGCAAATAAACATTGAGTGAGCTTCAGTAAAGAGTCATTTTTATTTATGTGTTGCACTTTCTTTGTCCTGACTATGTCTTTTAATATTTTATATCCTACAAACCTTTTCTTGGAACAGTGAAAAGCACCAATTGAAATTTTCTTCTTTTGGAGCCATATTGTTAGAAAAGGAGAGATTTTATGAAACAAACAAACAAAACAAAAAACAAAAAGGAAAGTACTCAGTGCCTCATTTAACAACACGAAGCAATATGAACTTAAGAAAATTTTCCAAAATGTGAAAGGCTAGACCAAATTTAACTAGTGCTGGAAGAATCTTTTCCTTGAAGACTTGAAATTCAGTTCAACTATTGAGGTCATATTAAACTACTTAACAAGTAGTGACACTGAGGTTACTTGGCTTCATGGACAAAGGCTAAAGTCACTTAAAGACTGAGGCAAAGTTCACTGCAAATCAATTGTGTTGAGAGGATGTTGAGTAAATTGTTCTGTGATGGACTGAAGAAAGGGAGCTCTGGAGGCTAATGGCAGACCTCTCTTAAGGAAAACTTAGTCCCAGCCTGCATCCATTTTGAAGACTGAGAAACAATCAGGTCATGCTCATACAAGGTGAGTGAGTGATCAGGAAAGACATCCAAATGAGTGGGAGGTGTATGCAGAGCCCAAAGCAGTGTTGGTATTAATACTGAGCAGGAGAGTTTAAAAAAATGAATCTTTGTGTATGTCAACCATCCTTCAATTAAACAAAATCATTGGTTTCATTAAAAAAAAAATTAGTTCTAAAAGATCAACAGGAAATGAGCTATTGACTATGTGTTGACATTTCAGGTCATAAAGGGACTAGAAGTAACATAAACATATCCTTCAATTATGCTGGTACATTTGAGTGACATTTACATAGGAAAAAGAGATTAAAATTACATTTCTCTTCCTCTTAAGGCTATGTGCATCAAGATTAGGGAATTAAGCAATGGCCTTTTCTAAGGAGTTTATAAATTATAAGAATTTATAATGCTTGGTTTTGCTCCAGTGGCTTGTTGGGCATTGAGACCAATATCCGAGATGAGCCCAGACCCCTGTGACCTTCAGGTCCTCTCTGTTGACAAACAGTGCTCTCTCCGGGCGCTTTTGTGTATCTTTTTTTCAATATTAACCAAAAGGGTAAGCTAAATTGAATCACATCCCAGGGCTAATGATGAAAAATAATAGTGTTTCGAAAGCTATGTCATATTTTTGTTAATATAAGCTGAATATCAGAGCAAACCTTTCTTTTTAGCATGTAGTTTCTTTCTTTCTGCAACAGAGGTCACATATAGCATTTTGAGCTCTTATGCATAATTTTTCTTTGTCTTTTCCAGTTTGACGAAATGTGAGAACATTAACATAAGAATCCAGATCTTCAGATTCCCTTGAAGAATTAGAAGCTCTGGCACCATTTTCCTCACTTCCTTCATAATAAGTGACTTGATAGTGTAGAGTAGGGCTGCATATCCAACCAGGGCAGGTGTGTTAGACCAGCTTCATTACTTACATTACTTGAGTGGCTTTACAGGCTTGTGGATTTGTGACTCTGATCCTTCTTCAAATTGTGTCTTTCAAACCTTTGTACTCATCCTGACAGTTTCCTATGTATTTAAAAAACAAAATTTTAGAATAGCTTTGCAAAATAAGTCCTTTTCTTCCTTCTAACAATTATGTCAGACTTTACCATTTTGATCATCCTTTATTTTACAAATTTACTGCATCTGTCATATTGGTGTGGTTGGTGGTGGTAGAGAAGATGAGAAAACTAACAAATAAGAGTAAGTTAGTCAATAGAAACATTTTTTTTGTGGGTGTGCCAAAACAAAATCTACGTTTTCCTTTGGGTTCCTATCTCTTATTCTGATAAGACTTTGATATGTTGGTTTTTCTCCTGAGATCTAACTAACCTATGCTACTTTGCTGCCTTTCATCTCTCTGGCAATGTGCTACATTAATGATTAAATTTCAGTGGGTGGTTGTGTCAACACCTTAGGCAAGCTGTTCTCTGGGGTAGAACCTCTCCTACCAGTCTTTATTTTTCTTGACTTATCAAGTGGCAAAACTAACTTACTGCCCTGATTCAGTGAGTATAATAAATTAAGGTTAGCTGTATTTGTATTGTGATTCTAGTTATAGTGGTGATCCATTGTTAAATGGATTCCAATTTAATTCCTGTAGTATGTCATCTTAGTTTTTAGTTGAATCTTCAATATACTGCTATCTACATGTGGACCCCTTAACTCTTTTGTGAGTCATATCTATTTCAACAGATATGAAATAATCCTCATATTATTATAAAATCTTTTTCACAGAGGGCTCCAATTTAATATTTCTTTGTGAATATTAAGAAATCATAATGATAATAGGCATTATCCCTCCCATTTTAGACACTTTCTGATCTGATTTCAAGATTTCAAATGAATTTTGGGGTAAACCAAGACCTAAAGGTGATAAGCTAAGGCATATTACCACACATTAAAAATTGGTTAGTTACTTATGAATATTTTAGAAAAAATGGTGATGTTGACTGATTTTTATAATCTGTACTACAGGATTGCATGCAGTGCAAATTGGGAGAAATTGGTAAATTGATCATTTGCTTAAAAGCCAAATTTACACTACATGAGAATAAAGTAGAAGATACCACATTCAGTGAGATATAAGTAGATTTGAAAGGAAAGCAAATATTTGACCAATAAGGAACAGAAATTAAAAAATAAAAGAACACTGATGGTATATTTAAGGTTGAAGATATATAAATTCTTTGAGCATAGGAACTAGTTTTCATTTTTGAATCTTCAGTGCTGAGCCTCATGCCAGTGTATGGAGAAATACTCAGTAACTCTCAGGTGAATTATCTTAAATATGGTAGTTGGAGGGGAATTAGGCTGTTACTCAGATTTCTATGGGCAGACAAGCCCAGTGGGAACACTTGCTTCCCAAGGACCTATCACTAATAACAAATGTCCTTCAGAAAATGAATGAAAGATACAGCAACATACTACTGATTGCAGTAATAAAAATATCTTTTCACTTAAAGATAAATTATATTCATTGTCTTTAAAGAGACCCAGATATGGGCGGGTCTTGAAGATTCTCCTGGCGGATGCAAAAGGAAATGAAAATTGATGGTGCAAATGTTATGTAATAAAGAAAAAGAAAATAAGGTTTTTCCAGAAATATAATATAAGAAATATAAGAAAATAAGTATTCCAGAATACTGAAAAGGAATGTGACACTACTACAAGCTACTAAAAATATAAGAAACTAAGTTGGTGCCAATTCTTTGCTTTTTGAAAGTGATATTAACCATCTTAGAGAGTACGCAGTTAGAGCCTTCCATGGTTTCAATGGGACTTAATAATTTTTGAGGACACCTGTATAGACAAGCTTCTAAGATGGTCCCCCAAGATTTCCCAGTCCCCTGGTGTTCATGTCTTACATAATCCCTGGCCTGATGAGTATGATGGGTTTTACTTCTATGCTATGTTATGTTACATGGCACAGCTGATCTTAAGATAAGGAGGTATTTCAAGTGGTCTGACTTAACTAAATGAGCCATTTAAGATAAGGGAGGTTTTTTTGGTTAGTTGCAGAAGAGGAATTCAGAGATTCAAAGCATGGGAAGAATTTGGTGCCTCATCACTGACTTGAAGAGGGAGTGGGCCATATGGCAAGAAATGTAGGCAGCCCCTAGGAGCTGAGAGTGGCTCCTGCTAATAGCCAGCAAGGAAATGGGGACCTCAGTCCTCAAAGGCAAGGAATCAATTTCTGCTAACAACGAGAATGAGCAATAGATTTTTCCACAGAACTTCCAGACAAAAACTTAGCTTGACTCACACCTTGATTTTAACCATGTAAGCTCAACACAGAGAACCCAGCCATGCCATGCCAGACTTCTGACCTACAGGACTGTGAGCTAACACATTAGTGCCATTTTATGTACAAGTTTGTGGTAATTTGCTATGCAGCAATAGAAAATTAAAGTAACAGCCAAAGGCCCTTTGTCATTCTTGGTCCATAAAAAAAATTCTTTCTTCGTGTTCTCTTAAAATGGCTAATCTATGTTATAGTATTATTCAGTTAATAAGTACAATATTCAACAAGGAAGAGTTTCTTCATTCTTTGACTATTCTGGTTAACCGAGGTATTACTTTGTTAATCCTGTCAAAAATTTATATTTTTTTCCATTTTATATGGCTGTCACATAAGATTTGAGTCTCTCATTTAAATAGTTATCAACAGTGTGATAAAATTTGTATAACTGATATCTGTTTCATTTTACAAATGAGGATGAGATACATAAAGAGGGAAAACTTGTTCAATGTAGACCTGGCTAGAATGCAGATATTGGATTAATTTATTCTTCAATATGTTCACTTATTCAACACTTGGCTTCAGGTGTAGAACCTAGAGACTCATCCCTTACATATGGCACAGTGCTCATCCTTTTTAAAATTTTTTTAAAAAATGTTTAATTATTTTTGAGAGACAGAGAGAGAGAGAGAGAGAGCCCAAGTGGAGAGGGGCAGAGAGAGAGGTAGACACAGAGTCCAAAGCTGTCAGCACAGAGCCTGACGCAGAGCTCAAATTCATGAAACACGAGATCATGACCTGAGCTGAAGTTGGACACTCAACAGACTGAGCCACCCAGGCACCCTCAAAAGTGCCCTCCTTAGTGCCCATCACCCATTTAAGCCATCCACCCACCCATCTCCCCTTCATTAGCCTGGGAGGGGCTCTGTATTTAAGAGTCTCTTATGGTTTGCCTCCCTCTCTGTATTTATCTTATTTTTCCTTCCCTTCCCTTATATTCATCTGTTAAGTTCCTCAGATTCCACATATGAGTGAAATCATATGATAGTCTTTCTCTGACTGACTTATTGTGCTGAGCATAATGCCCTCTGGTTCCATCTAGTTGTTGCAAATGGCAATATTTTATTCATTTTTTTTTTATCATTGAGTAGTATTCCATTCTGTATATATATCACATCTGTATATATATCACATCTTCTTTATCTAGTCGTCAGTCGATGGCCATTTGGGCTCTTTCCATAATTTGGCTGTCCTTGATTGAATATCCTTACGCAGGGCTTTTGCGTGCATTTCTGTTTGTTACATATCCAGGAATAGAATTGCTGAATCAAAGGATAGGAGTTCAGCTTTTGTGGATACAATCAACATGTTTTTCAGAATAGTTGGGTGGATAGGCTTTATGGTGATTCTCAGTGTATTACACTTCTTGGTGCCCATGCCCTTGTGTAACCATCTTCCCTCAAGTGTGAGCAGAACCTGTGACTTGCTTTTAACCAATGGAATATGATAAATATTACTCCCTTCGGTAGATTATGCTATATAGCAAAGGTGATAGGGTGTTACTTTCATGAATAGATTATGTTATATGAGATTCTGTTTAAATGGACTGGGGCAAAAGATTTCTTGGTGGCTTTGCAAAAGTATGCTACTTTGTTTTTGAGAAGGCCCATACAGGAGACCATGTAGGCAAGGAACTCTAGGAGCCTCTAAGAACTGAGATAGTCCTCAGCTGACATCTATCAGAAAATGGGGACCCCTCTTTATAAAGAAATGAATTCTTCCAACAACATGAATGATTTGGAAGGTTCTTCTCCATTCAGAACTCCTGATGAGAATGCAGACTGGCTGACACCTTGATCACAGCTTTCTGAGGCTTTGAGTAGAGGACTCAGCAAAACTAGGTCAGACCTACAGAAAATTTGAGACAATCTGACCCACAGAAATTTTGAGGCAATACCTGTATTGCTTTAAACTGCTAAGTTTGGGGTAATTTGTTATGCAGCAAAGAAAGCTAATATAGTATTTCTACCAACTTATAGTCCCAGGAGCAGTATATGTATATGCATATGAATAGATATATTTGGCCCATGTGGTATAGTTGGTATTTTAATTTTAGCCATTGTAGCTGATGTGTGGAATTATCTCACTGGGGTTATAATTTGCACTTCCCTAGTTCCCACTGAAGTCAAGCAGTATTTCATAAGCTTGTTAGCCATTTGGTTTCCTAAAGTGCCTGTTGAAATCTTTTGCCCATTTTCTATCGAATGTATTTTTCTTACAGATTTAAAAGTTTTTAATCTTTCTAGATATGGACCCTTTGTTGCTTAATGAATTGCAAATATGCTCTCCTACTCTATGAATTACATATTGTTTCATATAATACATCTTTTCATGAACAAATGTTCAAATGTATCAATATTTTTCTTTATGGTTTGCATTTTTTGTGTCTTTCTCTACCCTGAGACCATGAATGCATTCATCTATATTATATTTACAATTTTTATTGTTCTAGTATTTAACAAGTGCCCTCCTCAATGCCCATCACCCATTTCCCCCTTCCCTCCTGCCTCTCGCCATCTATTTTGACATTCCTTGAGATGATCATATTAACTTTGTCTTTCTTGTTTTAATGTCTATTTATTTATTTTGGGAGAGAGAGAGAGTGAGAGACCCAGGACATGAGTGGAGGAGGGGCAGAGAGAGAAAGAGAGAGAGAGAGAGAGAGAGAGAGAATCCCAAGCAGGCTGCATGCTCAGTGTGGAGCCCAACTGGGAGCTCAGTCTCAAAACCATAAGATCATGGCCTTAACTGATATTAAAAGTTGGATGCTCAACCAACTGAGGCACCCAGGTGCCTCTGCTTTATCTTTATGTTAAAGACATGAGACACATAAATTTAAAAACAATGTTATTTATTTTAAGAGGAAAGGTGGGAGGGACAGAGATAGGGAGAGAGAATCCCAAGTAGGCTTCACACTTGTCACCACAGAGCCTGATGCAGGGCTCAATCTCACAAACCATGAACTCATAATCTGAGCCTAAAACAAGAGTCAGACACTCAAACTGACTGAGCCACCCAAGTACCCTCCATTAATTTTGAAATATTAAAAAACACTTTTATCCCTGTAATACATTTACATTTTAGATATTGCTGGACTTGTTTTATATATATTTTGTTAAGGATATACTCTCTTATATTCATACCTTTGTGAGTTCTTCTATCATTGATGTTTGCCTTAAAACTTGGGCTTGTGAGTGGCTCTTGCTTTTCTTATAATCTAGAAATGTTTGTACAATATTAAAAATATTTTTCCTTAAATATTTGGTTGAGTGCACTGGTGATGTTATTTGGGTTTTTTTTTTATTGGAAGCTGTTTGAATATTCAACTTCTTTTATGGTTATAGGAACATTCAGATTTTCTATTTTTAAGTGTCATATTGGTAAATATAATTTTCTAAAATATTGTCTATTTATCTAGTCTGATATATTGACATGCATGATATCTTTCATTTTAATTTTCTAAAACTGTAGTGATATTCCCTTTCCAGTTCTATTAATGTTTATTTGGGCATTCTCTATGTTTCTGAATTAGTTTCATTAGGGCTTTCTCCATTTTATTCATCTTTCTATTTTAATAACTTTAATTTTTATCATTAGTGTTCTTTCTACTGTTGGTTTTAAGCTTCTTTTCTTTATCTGACACCTCAAAATATAAGTTTAGATCATTGATTTTATCCTTTATTCTTTCCTAGTTTATGCATGTAATGTTATAAATTACTTTCAAAGTATTTCTTTATCTCTAGCACACAAGTTTTTATATGCCATATTTTCATTATTGGGCACTTAAAATATTTTCTAATTTTATTGCTTTATATTTGATTTAAAGACTTATTTATAAGTACATTTCTTAATTTCTAAGTCTTTAGAGATAGTCTAATTATCTTATTTTAAAATTCATTTCTATCTTAATTCTCTAAGGTCTTTCATCAATAATACCTATTTGAGGATATTATCTCTTTAGATATTCTTCTGATCATTTAAAAAAATATTTTCTTTTTTTTAAAGTATGTTTATTTTTGAGAGAGAGAGAGAGTGCATGTGGGCGTGGTGCAGAGAGAGAGGGAGGCAGGATCCAAAACAAGCTCTACCTTGACAGCAGTGAACCTGATCCTGGGCTTGAACTCACGGATGGTGAGATCAAGACCTGAGCTGAAGCTGGACGCTCAACCAACTGAGCCACCCAGGTGCCCTTATGGTGATATTTTAAATTTTGAGGATTGTAAAAAGTTTCAGAAACTATCTGATATAAAGTCAAGGGTCTAGTGTGTTTCACTTAAATTAGTAAAGAAAATGCATTTTCCTCACTTCAGTTTTGAAATCCTACCACAACTTTTGCAAAAAAACAGTTGAAATATGGAGTAGCAAAAACATCTTGAAGAAATGATATTGTGAGCTAAAAATTTTATGAGGAACTCTATCCTAACCAACATTAGAAGCCAGTAACATTAGATGATTCATAACCATGCAATTTTACCTAGAAATATCTCAGCATTCTTCCTTTAATATATTAAAGTAAGGCAGTTGTGCCTCTGTGTTCTTCAAAATATGCAGATTAACACCTGAAAGGTCAAAAACGATTCTGATCTTGGGCATTACAAGCAAAGTTCTGAAAATAGATTTTGATAAAAACCTATTAGTTATAAAACTTTTACCAGTATGATACAGTATAATTGCTGCAAAGTTATTGAGCTATTTTATTTAATTTTCTTCTTTTTGTGTTATTTCTGACTTTTCATAAAAACTTAATAAAATTCTTAGAATAAAATTCTTAGGGGTTTGGGGTTCATTGAATTTTCTAATTAATTGGTGCTCAAGCTTATAATCCTTTTATGTTGATGGAAATTATAAAAAAATTTGCATCCACTTGAATGATTTAGTAGAATACAATGAACATAATTGAATTTCCTTTTTTGATTATGATATTTATAATAAATGATTTATGATGGTCATTCAGAACATAAGAGTTTCTAATGTTGTTTAGGAAACTGAACTAAATTTCTTCTAACTTTTGGACTTAGAGGAATGATTTCCTTAAACTGCATGATGTCAGTGTGTTTTCTTACAATTTGACTTTGTCCTCAGGGTTGTAGACCATGAGAATGTAATAGCATTGCAAACAGTGGTTAATGAAGATAATACTTCTAAGTATTGGGGTTAGATTTACTTCTATTAATTTGGGGAGACGTGGAATATTTACTTTTTTGACAAGGATTAGTGAATCAACATAAAATAGAATTCTAAAATAAAATTTGTATCATTTGACATATTAGTGTAAATTTAATGTCATTTCTGCTTTGCTGAATGATTGATACTTAATCTGTAATTGGAGAAGCTATGCAGCAATTTCCTGTAATAGCTTACAAGCTATATCTAATTTCTCCTTGGGGAAGAATTTCAATTGTACATTATACCCCAAATATGGACAAATTTAGCTGCCAGCTCTTTCTTGAATTTGGTATTAATCTTTCTGGTGAGCTTGCAGTTTTTATGTGTTTATCACCATTTTTTTTTATGTGATACAATAACAAAATCTGATACTTTCACAACCAACAGTTAATATCTTGGTTTAAGAAAAAAAAAAATCATAGCAAGCATGAAAGTAAATCTCTTTGGTAGAAATCTCTGAGTACAGCTTTTCATATTAACAATTATAATCATAGTCATAATTATTCAGTAAAGAGTTATTGAGAGTCTGCTGTTCTGCTATGTATCAGGTACTGTGATAAGCAGTTCTATGGACAGATTGCAGAGCGTGATAAACAGAGCTTGAGATCTCATCTAGATCTCGTATATTAGCAATGAAATAATTTTATACATGTATATGCACATACATACAGGTTTCTATTTCAAAAATCTTTTAGCATCTCATTTGATCCCTAGGACATAAAATTCTGAAGATAAAATTTAGAAATCTTCTAAGGTTCTTGATTATGTTACAGGCAGGGTGGCCAGTGTTATGAGCATTCTGGTAAGTCCAGAAATGGCTACTTTTCTGTATTGTTTGATGCACAGGAGACCCTCAGTTGACAAGTGGGAACTATTTTTAGCTTCCCTTCTTTTCTTTCTTTCTTTCTTTCTTTCTTTCTTTCTTTCTTTCTTTCTTCTTTCTTCTTTCTTTTTTTTTCTTTTTTTTACTGTGGTATAGAGGCTAAGAACACAAGTTCTGGACACTGTCCTAGTTTTATCAGATTGAAAAAAAATTCTTTTTCCAGAGTTTTAAATTCTTCAACTGTAAAATGGGGTAAAATTAGGGAGAGTAAGATTTAACTCAGAGGATTGTGAAGATTTAAGTCAATGATGACTCTTGAAGGTCTAACATCTGGTATTTCTTGTGTTGCTCAGCAGATTAAATTGCCTATGAGGTTGCCAACTCAAGAGTCTTTTATAAACAGAAAACCTTATGGTCAAAAATATTCTTTCCTGCACAATCTAACTTTGTTAACACAAAATTTGTATTTTTTTAATACTGTGTTTAACCACAGGAAATTATGATAGGTTCTATGAAAATCAACCAACCAGCCTGTTTCTGTTCAGGGATTCTGGGAGATAGACATATGTCTTGGAGACATAGCAGGTTATACAGGTTATAGTCTTCATTCATTATAAGTTAGTTCTACTGATTTTGAAATTTAAGATATAGATTGAGTTATTCACCTGATTGTATACCTGAAATTTATGCCTAATTCCATATTAACATTCTTTAATCTGGTTCCTTAACCTAATTTAGACCCTTATCCTAAGCTCCTGTTTATGACCTCGCTTATGTCTCTTGGTCTTTGGTTTGGTTTTGCATTTGGTCTCCCCACCCTTGACTTTGACTCCTTCCCCTACCTCATTCACTATGGAATCCTGAATTGAATTAATCACAGCAGGCTGTCTCAGCTCTAGCCCAGGGCTTCTCAAAACTTATGCAAACAAATTACCTCAAGATATTGTTTTGTTTAATATATTTTTTCAATTTTCTTCTTACTAATTAAAAACATTAATTGAGATATAACTGTCATAAATCAATTATTGTTAAATATATAGATTTGTTAAAATGCAGATTTCAATTAAGTAGGTCTGGAGTAGAGCGTGAGATTCTGCTTTTCTAATAAGCTTCCAGGAGCTGCTAATGCTACTGTTTCTGGGACCACAGTTTGAATAGCAAGACTCATTTCATCCAATGTTTTGGTTGTTACCACCTCCTGCAACCCAATCTCAGCCTCTAATTTGAGCAGTACTTGCTAGTCACACACTGTGCTTCTGTTTATGGGAAAGACTATTGAACATGCACCTAAGGTCTATAAACATCAAATTGAATCTACTTATATGACTTTCAGGGCAGCAGAGGAAGGGATAGTCTTTGAAGTCTTAGTCTACTATGGAAGTATCAGATTCTTAGAAGTTTCAGTTTTTATGACTTTTATGTAAATAAACCCAGAGATCTTTAGCAACTGGCTGTATAGCTTAGAAATCAAATAAATTGCTATTTATTTAAAATATGCTATATATTCTGTTTAACATGTTGAAGTTTAACATGAATAATGTAGTCAATAATATAGTCAGGACTATATTGCTAGTGTTATGAAGCCACACTTACTAAAGAGATAGAGAATCTGAAACAAAGAAACCTGTAAAAGCTTATGAGATATCTGAGGATGCCTATTTCTCTGTTGACAGTCATATGAGGAAATGTAAGTATTTGGAAATAACATTGAGGTTGGAATCTTTTTTTTCTCCTTTTAAACTACCTCAATGGAAGAATGAAATAATAGTGTTGTTTGTGTAGTTATAGAAGTTGTGTGCTTGGACTGTGGAGTCAAGGATAAAATCTAGAATTTAAATTCTGACTTCAATTTTCTCTTTGCCCAAATTATCACATACAGTACTTACACTAGGAAAGTATTATTGGTATCTAGCATCTGCTTACTTCCCCATTTAGGTGTGATGATAATTTCTGTTCCCCATAGCTCCACTGCAAAATATGTTAATTCAGGGGTTCATCAACTGTGAATTTACAAATAGTCCATGTGTCATTCATTCAGTGCCCCAGGTTTATGTCACCTTGCAAGTCAGGTTTATGTGTCTTAATATGACTTAAGAAGACAAGTAATTTAGAAGAAAATCTTGTTTTCTTTGACCTTCACAGAAAAATTTAATATACATGCAAGAGACAGAAGTGCAACGAAGGCTTTAATTCCACTCCACCTGTAATAGTTATTTTACCACAAACAGATTCCATTGTATATATGTTACTGTCTGACCCAAGGAACTGCTTCCAGAACTGCCATTTATTTGCTGGGTATTAAGTTCACAAGAAAGCAATATAAAGCTTCTCTCAACCATTAACTGGGGAGAAAAAGCTTCTGTGTTTTACATCAGTGAATTTGGAAAGGGCAATATATTTAGTTACCTGTGTGTGAGGTGATTATACAATTGCTCTGTGTCTTTTTATGTAGTGATCAATTGAGAAGGCTTTAAAAGCTTATTTGAATTTATGGCTGTTGCCTGGCCCTCCTCTGGCTTTATATCAAGCAAGGTAAACAGGGCGAATTCACCCATGTGGGGCTTCCCGTTTGACAACTTACTGGGGCTTGCAGTCGCTGTTGAATGCTTTCCAGTCACTCTGTATGAAAATGCTTATTAACAACACGGCAAAGGCTTAACTGTCCTCCAGAACTTCTTCCTAATTAATGCCTTTGTGGCTGATCTCCTTAGAGCTCTGCAGCCTGCAGACTGGGACATGCTTAGCAGCCAGATTCTGATTCCCAGGCACAGTAATTCGCAATGAAATTCTGAACATGCCAGGTGAAGGGGTTGGCCTCCAGGGTTGTTTCTCCTAGACAGCTAAAAGCTATTCAGCAAATTAGTCTGAAAAATTGGTTTTCTTTTTCCACTCATTTTATTCTAAAAAGATATTAGACAAAAAACAAATGTCTTTCATTTTACCCATGAGGGACAATATTAGTGTTTTATATAAAAATCATATAAATAAGGTTGTCAGTTTTGTTGCCAGAAGCAAGAAGTGCTAAACATATTACTGTTCTTGGGTCATTTTCTGGAGATGTGAGACTGAGTCAACCAAGTAAATAGGATCTTATAGTCTTTAAGGTCTAATATATAGGTGTTTATAAAGAGGTCATGGCTCAGATGTAAAACAACTACAGGAATTGTAAAGTGGGGTTATAGAACTTTCTTGTGCCACTATTCTAAGTAAAACACATTCATGGAGGGCTTCTGAACTGAAAGCATAAGTAAAACCTGGTTTGAAAGTGACTTGAGGGGTGCCTGGGTGGCTCAGTCAGTTAAGCATACAACTTCAGCTCAGGTCATGAACTCACGGCTTGTGGGTTCAAGCTTAAGCATCAGCCTCTGTTGTTAGTGCAGAACCCACTTTGGATCCTCTGTCTCCCTTTCTCACCACCCCTCTTCCACTCATTCTCTCCCTCTGTCTTTCTCTCTCTCTCTCTCAAAAATAAATAAATAAACTTAAAACAAAAGAAAGTTAAATCTTCTGATCAGAAAAGTAAAATGTTCTGGCTTATCAGATCTATCTGCTCTCTAATCTCAAAGTATTATGTATTGAGTTATTAACATTTTAAATCAACCATAAGTATACATAGTCCTTCCTAACATCTGAGGAAACTGAGGTTCAACTCCACTTAGTTGGTGAGGATCCATTCTACCTAAAACAAAGTGTTGTTTGAAACTTTTATTAAAGTTCTGTGGAGGGTTTTTTAAACATTAAATATAATTACTTTCAGATTTTTCCTCTTTGCATGGAGTAGGTGATCTTTATGGCTTTATTCTAACTTGTCAGAGAACATGCACTAGTTTTTCTTTGTTAGGTTTTTTGTTTTATGTGCAATTTTGACATAATTTGACAATTTTGACTTTTCTCCATAATGGTTACCTAGGCTGGTTTGGGGAAGAAAGAGAATACTTAGGATTTACATCAAATACCCAGGATTTACACTGTCAGATCCTTTTTTTTCTTTTCTTTTTTCTTTTTTTTTCTTCGCTTTTACAGCTTGCCCCATTCCAGAAAGATGTACCATGAGAAACAAAGAATTAAGAGTTTCAACTGACCCAAAGGGAAAGAATGGTCTCATTTACTGTCCTACATGGCATCATAAATCAGGAAGGATAATTCCAATGCACTTGTCATCTGGCATTAATTCTGGCACTAAAAATTTAATGCTTCCCTGGCCAACCCTTAGAAATGTTGGAGTTAATAAGGGAACTTTTCTGGGAGACTTTGAGTTCCTTTGGAGGTGAGTATATGGGAATTTGGAGAGTCTCTCTCCAAGTGAGCTTTGTGAAGTCTGTGTTATTACAAATGGCATCCACAAGCAAGCCAGGGTCTGTGATAGTGGTGGGTTGAATATCTTGAACAATTCATTCTTCACTTTTACCTAGATGCTGATATCAACTCTCTGCTCCACCGGGATATGTAATAACCTTAAAAACAAGAATGTTTAAGTATTTATAGAAAATATACTCTTTATGGACTCATGGGCTAATGGTCACTGTCAAATGAACCGAAGTGGCATTTATTTTTCCTTTAGCCTTATTAACTTAGACTTGCCATATGGGACTAACCATAAGGTTGGACTACATATCCTGGGCTACGTACATAAGGCTTAATACATAATCACTCTGAATATTCTCTATTTCCCTCATTGCCTAAACTGATACTATGAAGAGTGACAAACTAATCTTGTGTGGAAGATGTTTCATAGAAGGACTTGTTAATAGTATATGTATATTTTGATAAGATTGCAAAAATGTATAAAAGACCTTGATAAGAAGTTTCATGTACCTTCACATTTCAAAGTGAGGTGCTGGATCCCTTTAGAAGGCTTGTAAAGAAAGTGGTAAGAACCATGACTGCCTTTGTATAGTATAAAAAGGAGAGAGAGCGAGCAAATGGTGTGGAACTATCCATGGAACCTGATCCATGTAGGGGAGTGTTAAGGGACCTCTAGGGGAATTGGGACACTCTAGTAGAAAGAATCTGATTGGAGGCCTGCTGCCTAAGATTAGGGGCCAAAGGGAGTCTCTTTGGTGTCCAGAAGGAGGGTGACTATGTCTATCAGAGAGCTGCAGGAAATGGATTTCCAGAAATGGAGGTGATTATGGTTTTGAAGAATACATAGAAGTGCCCAGGAGAGAAAGAGAGAACTTAAAATATCTGCCAAGGCCAGAGGAAACCATTCCAGAGGATACTGGATACCAGTCTTAGAGGAAAGTCTTTTCTAATTTTTTTCCTCTCCTCTCCTCCCCAAACATGGAAAAGACTGGAAGATGTATTAGGAGGATATAGTGAAAGTATGGTAATGGTGAATAGGGAACTAATGAACCTTTGCATGCCTCCTTTTCCTGCTGTAGAGTTCCTACTTGCAGTAAGTCTACATTGGACAGAGATATCTTGACATTGATTGAATATCTGAGTTTTTATATTCTTCTGGACTGGACATATCAATTACTGACTAACACTTTCAGGGGAATCAGAATGCAATTTTTCTCTGAAACAGATTACTTGTACAATCCTATAGACTTTGTGGGTGAAGATTTTATTTCATATAAGTATATTTATGTGACATCAATTTAAATAAATAAACAACTGGATAAAAAAGAAAATAGTGTGGTAATTTTTTTTTCAGATGAAAATACAGTGCAAAAATAATGACTGGAAAGTTTCTTTGGATTGGCTGGTCAGGGAGCAGTTTTCTCTGGAAAAGAGAGCCACACTAATTTTGAAGAAACAACTCAAGCAAAAATGAATAACAAGTGCAAAGACTCTCAGAATGGACTATGCTTGATATGTTTGGGGAACAGAGAAGGCCAAAGTGGCTGAAGACACATTAGTGAAGTCAAAAAACTGTGAGGTTTGAGGGGTTAGCCAAGGCATGTCACAAAGAACTTGATAAGCTGGAGTACAGCAGGGAACCATTGGGGTTATCTAAACAAGGAAGTGATGTGGTGTGAGTTATAGTTATAAAGTTCTCTCTCTAGCTGATATCTGTTGAATGGATTCTCAGAAGGCAAGAATGGAAGCAGGAAGACCAATTCAAGGGTTATTTCAAAGTTTAGACTAAATATAATCATGGCTTGAATGAGAGTAGTCAGGATAGAAATGAAGGGAAATAGATGGATTCTGGATATGATATGGAAGTAGTAATTTTAATGATGTTTTGGATGTGGGGGTAAGGGAAAGTGTTCTCAAATACATTCTAGAGTTTTTGCTGTAGTACATAGGTGGATGTTGCAGCCGTCTATTAGTCTACTACTTGGTGTCTTTCTGTCATAAGAGGGATACAATAAATGACTGATTAAGGTTAAAAAGAAACTTTTCATTGGTGCTGTCACCAGAGCCATGGTAGAATCAACATTGGACCTCAGGAAGTGGTAATAGTAATCTTGGCATTGATGGCACTATTGGCCACAATAGTTACTGCCTTGACAGCAATTAACAAGGACACCTGTAGAACAGGGGATAGTAGTGTATGTAATAACAGTGGCAGAGTTAGTGGAGGGGCTCCAATATTAGGCATCAGATATGGTATGAACTTCAGCATCATTTTTGATGTTTACAAGTGTTGATGCAATATTTATGGTTGACATTGGCAGTCTTGGTCATCATAACTGGCACTGGTGGTGGTGGTCAAGCCTTTGGAAAACTGAGGCAGCATAGTTACCACTTTTGATGTTGGCTCTGTAGCCCCACAATAGAGACCTGAGCCAGAGCACAGGAAAATAGTGCTGGTCAAGAGAGTTAATTAATTCCTGGTTTTCATGTAAAAAAAAATCCTATGCTGATTCCTAGAATATTTTCCAAGGAACTTATAGGATATACTTGAGTTCTCAAAGAACAAGTGGGAGAGGATTAGAAATGTGTTGCTTTGTGGTTATGTGCTTGAATAGCCTGGAAAATATAGATCATCCATAAGTATAGCTACTCTTCAAAAAGAAAGCATATAAATGTGATGGTATGTAAAAGCACTTGGGTAAAATATAAATGGTTTAGAAATGCAAGCTATTTGTTATACAAAAATTGTGGAGTGGCATCCAGAGATACCATATGAAGTTTTGTACGTGGGAACAAGTTATTTTGGTCATAGTGGAGGTTTTTGTTTTGAGCTGTGATTTTGGTATCTCATCCCATTGGAACAAGAACTTTTAAAATACTTCCAGGGCTTTAGGGCTTCCTGCTTCTGCAGAGGATTTTACAGAGATAACTCAACATCAAATAGATGCTTAGAGCCAGGTTCAGATTCTGAGCACTAAGGAAATATAGCTTCAGAGTAAGTCAAGGTTTTCTTAGCATATGATTTAGTGGACTGCCTGTAACATTTGTTATTGTGTGGTTTTCTGGGACAGATTCTATTCCCAGAAGGGCTGTGACTCAACACTTCAACCAACCAAATAGAATGCCAGAAGGGTGAGACCATAAAAAATGAGCCTTTACTTGGACCTTGTGGGAATTCGAGAGCTCGTGGTCCTTCCTGTAATGTTTTGACCAATCAAAATTGGTCCAACGTACTTCCTTTCCTTTTTCACCATTAGGCTCTTCGCTATATTTTTCTGCTTATATTCCTGAAGGGTTTACTTTTTTTTTTTTTTTTGTGAAATTGCATGTGTGGGGTTTTGAGAAATGCTTCAGGATGAACTGCTATCAATCCAAAACACTACCAAGAGATTTATTTGTTGTTTGCCTGTTCCTCTCACCTCCTCACCTCTTTGCATCCTAACACATTTTTCTTCCATTCCTGTTTTTCTTCCATCCACAGCAGAGAAGGGCTGCCTACAGCTTTTCCCCAGAGCCATTCAGCAGATCAGGCTTAGAGAGGAGTTAAAGTCTTCAGTGTCTCCCCTGACAGGAACTAGAATGTTTATTATTATTATTATTATTGTTATTATTATTATTATTATTTTGCTCTAGCGTCACTGATCTTTGCCACCAAATGTCTACCACCTTGCTTCTCTGCCTCAAATAAGACATTTTTGTTGGTGGGTAGATAGGTGGGTGGGAAGGCAAAGGCCACTGTTATTCAACTAGTTTTCTTTTTTTTTTTATGGAGGAGGAAAACTGTTAACTTGCTAGAATGTTTTTAGGAGGAGTCAGTCATACTATTCACATAATGTAAGTAGGAAGTAGGCAAAAAACAAACAAAAAACCTCACCTAGCAAATTTTGGCTGAATCAGGGAAGCTACTGAAGTTCACACTGCTTAATTATGATGATGGTGATTAGTCTGTCTGTCTCCCTGAAGAACATAACAATGATTAGAAAATCAGCAACAGGTAGAATTACCCCATTTTGCCTTATAAATAAATCCCTGCCTATCATCCATTAGTATGTGAACATCCATGTCATGCTCATATCTCACTGTCATATTGTTTAAGCTGTACCAAGGCTTAAAAGGCTTTTTTGTTCAGCATGACTGCAGTTCTTGTTTTTAGGTGCTATCCTTTCCAGGTTCTTAAAGCAGTCAATAGTGTTAGGAGAGCTTCATTGATTGAAGCTCTGACCTGATTATAAGAATCAAAAAGCTTGGGTGATTATCTAAAGCCTATAGGAACTTAATCACATTGCCTTAGTCACGGAAATAAGCCAAGATTGCACAATCAGTTTTTCAAGTAAGATATCTGTAGATCTAGGGTTGAAAGAGAATAATGTGATCCTTTTTAAATTAGGCCTTCCTCTTAGAGTAGGCAGTGATGAGTTTGTGTTCTACTAAGTTCATGTAAGGAGGAGGTCTTGGCTGCTATCATTAATAAGATTTCATGATTTCCAAGAGTTGACACTAGATCAATCATGGTTGAGAATTTAAAAGTAACCAATTATTTCAATACAACTAAGTAAATATTTCTTTCTTTAGAGTCTTATAAAGAGCCATTGTAGAAAAAGCTGGGTTCATTTTAAGGATATGTCCCTTAATAATTTTAACAGATTGATTTGACATTTAATTTATTTATTTGTTAATGTTTATTTATTTATTTATTTTGAGAGAGAGAAAGCATGAGCAGAGAAGGCGCAGAGAGAGAGGAAGGGAATTCCAAGAGGCACCATGCTATCAGCATAGAGCCTGACATGAGGCTACATCTCAAGAACCACCAGACCGTGACCTAGCCAAAACCAAGAGTCAGATGCTCAACTGACTGAGCCACACAGGCACCCCTGAACTGATATTTTAACTATGTGTTCAAGTTTTTATTTACTGCTAACCCAGCCTCTGTTGACAGATGTACATCACTATTCCCTTTTTCTCTTGTTTAAGGCCAAGCTTTGCCCTGAATCCCATGGCTTCTGTCTAACTGAGGGCACTTAGGGACCAGTAAACTATGGCTAGAGAGTCCTGCTTCTTTTTGTAAATAAAATTTTATGGGAACAGGACTATGCCCATTAGTTCACATATTGTTTCTGGCTACTTTGTGCTATAACAGCAGGGTTGAATAGTTGCTATAGAGACCTCATGGCTTATAAGACTAAAATACCTACTATCTGATCTTTTATGAAAAGGTTTTCCAAGTTTTTCCTTCAGCCTATGAATAACAAATCTCTTTCTCATCTTCACTAACCCTTTGTCTTTATAGAGCTTCTAGACTTTTCTAGTCTATTTCACTTCCCTTCTGTTCAAACTTCTTGGAGAGTATTAGACACTCACCAATTCACTCCCTGTCTGCCATTCACTCATCAAATCTGCATTCTTCTTTCTGCTTCTACTGTATTATAGTTGTTGTTTAGTTTAAAAATGGCTCCTTATTTATCAATCCCAAATGGACACATTATTGGTTCTTTTCTATGGCATTTGATGTTGGGATTATCAGTCCTCATGCTGGATTCTGTAGCCTTGTTTTTTGTAATGGTGTATTTTCCTCTTAATTCTGACCTCTGGGGTATTATTCCGTGGGCCTCTTTGAGACCACATCTCAACTACTATGGGTATTTCAGGCCCCCATCAGTTCTCACTTGCACACATCATGGTAGACTTCTAGTTGGCTTTACCTTTCTGTATCATTGTCCTTTAAATCACTTTTCATATATAGTAATCTACATTGAAACACAAAATTATACCTCTGATTACAAAGCTTTAGAAATTACCATTTCCTTAAGGATAACTTTAAAGCTCTTCTGCAGGTACAATGAACAAGCTAGGGCTCAGATTGCTACTTTACTTATGGTTTCCTTCTGATGAGAATTGTCCACAGACCACTGTTTTATAACAGGCTATATTTCTGGAAGAGCACAACCTGTTGTAAATGCAGAGTGGTGATACAAAATGTTGGGTGAAATTATTCAGTATTTCATAGGGTGCATAAGAAATATGGGTAAGAGATGAGGAGCAAAGCTGGTTGGAGGACAAGTAATGAGGAATCTAGCATGCTCTATTAGAGAATTTATATTGTATTCAATAAGGGTCCACGGACTCAGTTTTAGCCAATTAGCTTTAACAGTTTTATAGTGAAGAAAAATCTGTTCTTAAAATGGAATAATATTTCTGGAAAGCAATTTTTATAATATCTATGAAGATAACTAAGGGATTATATGGCTGTGCCTTTTGTTTTTAAGCAGGAGAGATTTGAATATACTCATATACAACCACTCAACATGAAATGGCTAGTATACAGGACAGAGATGGAGTCATTGATGGGGTGATTTAATGGAAGCTAGAATACCAAAATTAGCATGGATAGGACAAAGAAGACCTTGTATGTGCAGTTGAGAGAATTCTCATGGGCTTTACTACCTGTGAACTGGGAAGCCACCTGGTCATCAGAGAATGATGAGGGAAATAATGGTAGATAGTACTTGAAGAGATATTTGGACTATTGCCACCACTTTACAGACAGTATCAGTTCAGAAAGAGAAAGTACTGTGTACAGGCACACTCAGTGCTAGTATGAGGGAGGCTAGTGTTTCGGTCTAATCTGTCTGACTACAAGCTGAGGAAAATGGAAGTCAGAGATAAATCTGGACAGACAGTTAAATGTAGACAGATTATTTCGCAGTGTTAAAGATCACATGAGAGGAAAGGTCTTCAAAGTACAGTGACTTCAACAGAAAACTACTTATAGCATTCAGCCAATCACAGTAGACTTGGAAAGTGGGAGGCAGCCATTTGGTTGGATGGGTATAGGCCTTGGAGTTTGTCATGTGAAGAGGACATGATGGAGACAAGGGAATTGACAGATACCATTTTGAAGCCCTGAATCAGTGTCTAAGGCTGGCTGCAGATGGAGTTAACTTTCAGAGATTCAGAATTATTGTCAGTACACAAAGCATCAGCCCATCATGTTACTACCCTTCAGTGGTTCCTAATTGCTTTGCATGTTAATGCAATCTATTGGTAATCAGCTTTAATGTCCTCCAACTGTTAGCTTTCTTTTATCTAACAGTTGTGGATGTTTTGAAAGGGAGAGTCTCAGGCAGAATTGGAATGAACTATAAGAAACACCCTGTTTTCAGAGGCAGCCAGCCTGCCGAAATCTGTATCCCTCCTTTTGTTCCTCTGAAAATGTTTCCTTATTCATCCATAAACTTCTTCATTCTCTTCCACCCCAGAGACTTTTGTTGTTCATTTACTCAGTCAAAAATATTTGTCTAAAATGTTCTTGGTGCTGTAATTAAAGTTTGGTTGCCATCACCTGAGCTGGGATATTTCATCTTAGTATTTTTGCACATGGAAGAATTTGAGAATTATTCTTGGTTCTAACATGATGGGAAAAATCAGATATATCTGGGACTTTTTCAGAGCTTTTGGTTCATGCTGTAAAACAAGGTGCCAAAAACTCAACAAGGGAAAGTAAGATAAATGCATGAAAGTGCTAAGGGCAAACATGTCTTGCTTAGTCTTGCACTTTCAATCTCTCCCTCCCTGATAATATTTCTGCAGTTTATTATGAGATCTTGGTGGCTATGGTGATGGAAGTTTCAGTCTACATCACATTTTCTTAATGTTCATTTATTAGAGCTTGACTTTGAGATAGCCTCTTTCTGCCTCCCACTGGACTACGAGTCTAAGAGGACAATAACTAGCATGGGATCTTGTTAAAAAATATTTGTTAAATGAATGACGAAATAATGCTGATAGATATCATGAGCCTAGTAAAGTTTTCTAGTCTCTGAGAGCCTAGGTTGGGTTCTATCAAAAATCTTGTGACCTCCAGGGGAACCACAGCTCCTGGGGAGTGAGTTTCCTGGTATGATTAACACAAATTACTATAAACTCACTGTGATAACTTCATACAGGCCAGGCCTTTTCACACCCTGTGCTGTGATTGTACACCCATTCTCCATCTCCCATGTCCTCTAGGCAAATTGCATCTGAGAAACTCATCTGAAGAATCCAAATAATCACAAATTATTTCCTGTCTACCATTACAATCACAGTTAAAGTCTCCTCTCACTTCATTTACCCTGTTTTCTTGTTTCACAGTGCTATCAAGTTCCAGGAGAAACAGAATGGTGCGATGGCGTGTTAATTATATTTTCATGCCTTAACAAATATCTAGCACTTAGGAGACAGCTTGGTTTCCTGCATAGATTTATAATACACAAAAGGCAAGTAAACAAAAAGAACTAAGGGCTACTATGCTTTGATCCTTGGAATACAAAAGCCATTGTCCTGATGCCTATATCTGTAGCTCTATCAGATCTTTAGTTGTTTTTTTTTCTTTCAATAAATCTAAGTAAAAAATTTATTTACCTACTAACATTCCCTACTTTTGCGCTTAGTGGATATTAATAGGTGATATAGCCTGGGTAGCTTTACTCAAGGACCTCATTTAAATCTCATACTAAACACTTGAGTATTGTCAACATTTTGCAGGTGAGGGAGGGAGCAGGTTCAGAGATTTAAATTGGTTAAATAACCAAATAATAGTAACAAATATAGTGATAAAAAGAGTAGCCTTCAAATAAATGATAATGCAAATACCAGGCTAGGTGAATATTATTGCCACCACTTTACAGACAGTATCAGTTCAGAAAGAGAAAGTACTGTGTCCAGGTTCACTCAGTTCTAGTATGAGGGAGGCTAGTGTTTCCGTCTGATCTGTCTGACTACAAAGCGTGTGCTCTTGCTGGATGGCTGAGTTGTTTAACTAAGGGCTTTTCTCTCAGCAGGAGATCATTCTTGAGTGTGTACAGCTTCCCTGTAACAGGGAAATTACTGGATAAAATTGTATGCTGTCTTGTCCAATTATAAGATAATCCGTGCTGGGAACACCTTACTGGCTAAAAGTGAATGTTAACAGCTCTGTTCTTTTAACCAGCATAGGTTAGTCTTGCTCTCAGGAAAGTAAAACATGATAAGCAAAAACAAGTAAAAATCCTATCGATGCTTTTCACCTTTTCCTTTTTCTTTCTTTTCTCCTGAGCTGGTGCCAAAGTAATCACCTAATATGCAACCCCCAGAAGCATTATGCTGACAGATCCTGATGTTCCACTTCTGTGTTTTCATTTGAGCTGTGCAGTTATGTCTTCAGTCAAATGGAGATACGCTGTGAGAGATGCAGGATGGCATTTTTCAAAAAGCAGCGAGGATCACAGAGACTACTTCTTGCTGTTGGTGGGAAGGAAAAGCAGAAAATAAAACAAAAATGAGAAATTGTAGTTTCTTCCATATTGCCATATGAAAGTGCTTTCCTAGCTAAGGGTTCTGTATATATTTAATCACATCAAACCAGCTAATAAAATAAAAGCTCTCCTCCCTTGGCCCCATGCTAATTATTCTTGTTAATTATTTTTTAATTGTCTTTCTATCACTGGTGCTAGAACAACTGTCATAATTTCCACCTCAGAGGCCCCAGACATGACGTATCTATAAACATAATATAAAGGATGGTGGCTGGTGTATGAATGCTTTCAAAAGAAACACAGAAGGGAAATCAAATCCAACTGCAGCTTCCACCATGTTAGCATGAAAGTCTTTCCAATTGCTTCTGTTAATTATTCATTATAGGAACACATACACACAAAACCCCTTAATTAGTTGAGGGTTTGCATTACTTAGTTCATATCTCTGTTTTTGTCAGGTGTCTGACAGCATGTTGAACAAAGCAGATCTCAAATAGCCTGCTAGGTTGTCTAGCCTTACTTCTGGAATTAAAACAGCAATTAAGCTGAGCACTAATTAATTATATAGACCTTTAGGTCTGCTTCATAATAACTAGCTATTCTCTGGTCAAGTAAAGTCATTAGCACTATGCTAGGCATTCGGATATGAAGTCATTTGATTTCTGTTCTCCACTCTCAAGTGATTTATCATCTCAACAGCAAGGCAAATATGTATATATGTCATTAAAAAATGTTGGGCTGAAGGAGTGGTGAAGATAGGGATCCAGAGGAGATTCTCAGGGCCCTTTCCCTGAAGGATGTTTGGGTGGGAGGACATGGCCCTGCATGGATAAAAGTTTAGCTTCTTGGTAGCAGTGAGTATAGGTTATTCAGTAGGCTGATGGCTTGATTGAGTTGAAGGCTATGCATGAGAATATGAATATCTATAGGTAAATATACATAGACACGAAATATATAGCATATAAAGTGTTAACCACTTGCTTAGACTATCCTTGACCAAATTCCACTTCAGAGGCCTGAAACCCTGCAGCACTTGCAATACAGTTAAAAAGTTTTTCTTCTCTTTATGAGATTAGCAAATTATATGTAAAAACAGTCCCATCAAGACCTGTGCATTTGCTTCTCAGAAAAATAAATTTTGTATCATTGTTACATATATTTATGTTATTTTATTACTCTTTTCTAAATTCTTTTAATGTTCATTTATTTTTGAGACAGAGAGAGGGAGAGGGAGACAGAGAGAGAGAGACAGAGAAAGAGACAGAGAAAGACAGAGCTTGAGAGGAGGAGGGGCAGAGAGGGAGACATAGAATCTGAAACAGGCTCCAGGCTCTGAGCTCTCAGCACAGAGCCTGATGTGGGGTTGGACACACCAGCTGAGAGATCATGGTCTGAGCGTATGTCAGACACTTAACCTACTGAGCCACCCAGGTGCCCCTGGAATATATATAATTATAAAATTTCATGCAAGCTCTTTATCCAAAAATTGGGTCAACCTATGTCTAATTGATGCAAAGTATCAGGGGGACCTGCTATTTAGAAATACTCCATGTGACAAATATGATATGATTCCAGTCATATGTTGAATCTAAAAAACAAACAAAAAAAAGAATAATCAAAAAGTAGAATCAGACCTATAAATACAGAAAACAAATTGATGGTTGCCAGAGGAGGAGGATGGGGGGGCCAGGCAAAATGGGTGATGAGGAGTGGGAGATATGAGCTTCAGTTATGGAATGGATAAGTCATGAGAATAAAAGGTACAGCATGAGGAATACAGTCAATGGTATTGTAATAGTATATGGTGACAGCTGTAACTACATTTGTACTGAGCACAACATAATGTTTTAACTTGTCATATCACTGTGTTGTACACTTGAAACTAATGTAACATTGTGTATCAATTAAAAAATAAAAAAATAAAAATATTCTATATGAGTTCATCAAGTTAGACTGAATGTCATCTCTCCTTATTATTTCTAAGGGAGGGGATAAGGGGTCTGTTCCCCCTCTCCATTAAAGCAGACAGTGAGTTGAAGTCAGGCCCTAATGCTTATTCTTAAAGAGTTGAGTTATCTAGTTATTCTGGAATATATGAGCGAAATAAGTCAGGCAGAGAAGGACAAATATCATATGTTTGCACGTATAGGAGGATTAGGAGGAACTTGACAGAGGAACAAGGGGGAGAAGAAGGGCGGAAATGGTGGGGGAAAGGGAGAGAGGCAAACCATGAGAGAAAACTGATAATCTTTTAAACACAGAGTCCAGCACAATGCTATAATGTCTCAATGTGTTGAATTAATTGAGCAATGGAATAACACTTAGCCTGGTTTGCAGGTTTGTTCATCTTCTAAAAATACAGCTCATTGCCTTCTTTTTCCCCAAAGAGATTTATTGGCAATACTTAGGGAAAAGTGACTCCTGATTTTGAAAATTGTACAATACACAGTTGTACACATGCATCATCATATTTAATTCCCACACAACTCTATGCAATAGGTATGATTGTCTCAATCACTCCTGCCCTTAGATATGAGTAAAAACATCCCCCAGTCAGTACTCTGAGCCTTAGATGACACTGCATGTCATAGATATTAAAACACAAAGACACTTTTTTTCCTTTTTAAGCTAAGATTTTCCTATCTCTCTCCCTCCCCCCACCTTTTTGGAATGAATTCAACACTACAAGAGTTATGGAAAGTAAAAGCATTAGCCAAAACAATTGCCCCAAGCCAGAGGATCTAGGCTAAGAGAGAGAGAGAGAAAGAGAGAGTGTGTGTATGTGTGTGATGTATGCATATCACATATTCTGCTTTTGGAAACTAGAAAAAGAACCAGTGTACTTGCTTCCATCCGGCTGTCCCAAATCACCAAAGCGGGTGTCTGGACGGACCAAAATCTCTAGTTAGTTGCATTCTTTTCCTCCCTACCTCATACCCTGTGCTTGGATGATCTAGTTTTGTTAGGTGCCTAGAGTTGTCTGTAAATCCTGACTCAGAAAGTAATCCCTTTGGCACTCCAGTCACCATCCAGGAGGCACAAGAAGCTTCTGCCCTGCCCAGGTCCAGCAGATCAGAGCTCCTACCCAGGCTTGTAGGGGGGAGGGGCCAGCCCAGGGAGGGCAAGGTGGCTTTCTGACCTCTGGTTGGTGAGCACATTCCACAGGACTAGCCTTGAGGAGTGGGGAAGAGGAGGCTGAGTGGAAAATAGGCTAGTAGGGGGCTATAAGTTACTTGATAACTTTCAGGTATTTAGACAAACAGTATATTGGTGTATTGGCCCTCATTTGTCCTTTTGCCCTGGGCTGTGCTAATATTAGTGGAGACGTATTCTCAATTTTGCAGAGGAGAAAATTGAAGCTGGCTAATAACAGAGCTGGGATATGAACACCGATCTGCTGACATCAGATCCTCAAATTTTGGGTAGGGTGGAGGCAGTTTCTCCCTGTAGGGACCACCTTAAAAATATAGACTTATGTAATAAATAGAGCTTCTTACAGAAGTCCAAGGAGAAAAACCACATGAGAAAATCTTGTCCTATAAAGATTTGTCTAGTGTTCTAAAGGCTATTAACCTTAGTTGAGTAAGAATTGGCCTTGGTTCTTAATCTAAAGGTTTCCAGAAGACTGTTTCTTAAACTTTGATTCACCAAATGCTAATGGTTTTTACACAGGTGCACAACGAAACAGATGTTCTCAAATTAAGAAGAGTAGGAAATTCAAGGTTAAACAAAGTAAAATATAATTCTTTAGTGCAGTGCTTCTCAGAGTCTTGGGTTTACTTATTTGGATTTCTGTGGAGAAGATAACTTCCCCAAACTACATGCTCATTAGCCTGTTTTGTGGAACATGTTGTGGATATAGTGATTTGTAACTCCTCTCCTGGTGACTTTTCCATCAGAGGCAGTGGAGGGAAGCAGCCCCAATAGCTGCTCTGACCCACAGTAGCCGAAATGAATGGTTCCCACATGTGACTAGCAGTTGAGCCTCTGGCCAATGAAGGAAAGACTGATCAGCACCCATGGTAAAATCAGTTTTCAAGGCACAGTGATGGCCCTGATAGCCAAAAAAACTGATTTGAACCAAAACTTAAGGATGCTTGTTTTGGGGGGCACCTGGGTGGCTCAGTCAGTTAAGCGTCTGACTCTTGATATCAGCTCTGGGTCATGATCTCATGGTTCAGGAGTTTGAGCCCTGAATCAGGCTCCATGCTGTCAGCTTGGGATTCTCTCTCTCTCCTTCTGTCTCTGCCTCTCCCTAGCGCCCACTCACTCTTTTCCTCTTTCTCTGTCTCTCTAAAAAAAAAAAAGTGCTTGCTTTTGGGGGTTAAGCTCCTAGGTGTTCCACAGAAATGAAAAATAAATGGAAAGACACTACCTTTACTTTTATATTTCTGCATTCAGAAAAATAAGAGAAGAAATGACCATCTAAATAAATTCGGACAGACAAGAGAAGGAAATGGAAATTATTGAGTATCTGTGCCTCTGGCTGGTAGTATTAGAAACAAAGCATCCTCAGCATGGGTGAAGGAAACAAATATGAGACAGAAAGATTTTTTTTATTAAAGAAAAAGTCTTATTGCTGCAGGATAACAAGTCTAGAATGTGTTATTATGCGATGCGCTTACCAATGGAAAGGGTGATGAGAGCATATAAATGGGAATGTTATTGACTAATTTTCTTATAAGAAGAAGTTAAAGAGAGTAAGTTAGTGCTTTTCTAAAAGACTTAAAAATAAAGCTGCTAGGAGAAAGTATATGTTACATATCTCCAGGACAAAAAGAGATAAGGTAAAGAAATATATAAAATGGTAAGAGAGCAAGAGAAGATAACAAGATTAGATTTATGGTAGATTTCTAACTCCTTTTTGTGATGTGTCATTTGTGAAACATTTAAGACAAGGTTAGAATGAGGAAGAAGGATATGATGAACTTTCTAAATGCAGATCATAAATTTTCTTTAATTTGCAAAGCCCTAACTGACCAAGGCTGTTCAAGCAAGTTTGGTTAGGGTGAAAATTTCAGTCCAGCTATTAATAGGTGTCAAACATTCTCATATACATCAGTAGAAGTATAAATCACTGCAAACTTTTGTGGGGGTGATATCTATCCAAAGAGAATTTTCTTTGTGCTCTGCTAATATGCTGAAGTGAGCACTGCCCCAAAGGCTTCTGAAGGTCTCCCCAATATTCAGTATTTTTCTCAGAATAGTATTAGCCAGCACTGGTTGAGACTCAGTTACTCTGCCATACCCAGACTTCTTCAGGGCAGCTGTGAAGATGTCTTGCATTTGAGTGATTCTGGTCTAATGAAGTTTCTGCTTAACCATCAAGGTTTTGATCACTAGGATTTCAACAAGCTCCTAGAACGTAGAAATAAAAGAATCAAATTAAAAGAATAATGTAAGTAGTTTATGAAGTAACTAAGTAGTTAAACTTGGTATGTGTATATATGTGTAATTATGAATATACTGTTGATTTTTCTTACTTCTTACACAGGCAGGCTTGTTTATTAATAATCCTGCTCAGTAGGAACTGGTAACATCTTTTTGATTCCTGGGTAAGTGGGAGCCAAATTGTAGCCATGGTTCATAAATTCCTCTCTTCCTCAGCCTCCTTGATTTTTGTTTCTCTTCATTGGTGTGGCTTTTTCCTAAAAGGTCTAACTCTGAAAATATCTTGGCTCCTTTTTCAATTTAAGCAAGCCTCAATTTTATTGTGCATTTCTGCCTTTACCACAATTGCTGCTAGACTATTGCTACTGCTAGTCATTTTCATTTACCTCTGTTTATGCCATGCCCTTGCAGTGTACTAGGGAGTTAGATATATTTCTTTGTTTAGTTAGGAAAAATGACTTTTCCTTTTCTCTGTTGCATTAAAGTTTTTCTAGTATAGAATTACAAGCTCTTTTTCTTTGTCCCAAAGGCATGTTTTAAAAAATTGGTTTACCAATGTAACAGTTTTTTCACCAAGTAACAAATTTAAACATTCAGTTGCAAACCACACGTATTGATTGATTGCTTCGTGTGGGCTAAGTACTAAGTGAAGTTTAAGAGGAAAATATGCTTGCCTTCAAAAAACTCATAATCTAGTGGAAGGACGAGTTAAGAAACAATGTAGTACTGTAATATGAGGGCAGCCATAGCGATTTTTGAAATGCTCCTCTTGTCTTCTTTGACAGAACACGCTCCTAGTTCTCCCATTTCTCTGGCTTCTGTTTATTTTTCTTTTTCCACTGCAGACTTTTACTGTTTACATGGCCAGCGACTTGAGGCTTGTTTCTCAAAGTCAAACCTGGCCTCTTCTCACCTTGTATTCTCTCTCTGGGCTGTTTTCCTCTATCCATGCCTATTATTTTAATTTATATGCAGAAGACTCGTAAGTTTTCTCTTTACTGAGAAATCTGCTCTGAGTTTCAGACCTTTATATCCTAATTTTTATTTAACATCTTTCAAGGGAACCCCCTACTCAACATAATAAAAGACTGAACTCAGTATCCACCCCCGCATCTGACCATCCTCCATTACCACAAGGTCAGTGAATGATACCAACATCCATTCCCTTGTTCAAGCTAGAAAAGGACATCTTTCTATTTGTCTCCAGTCCTCAATCTATCATTAAGTCCTATTGGTTTTCCTATCTAAATTTCTCTCACTTAGATTATTACAATACCCTTTTTTCTCCACTCTCAAATCTATATTTTTCACCACTGAAGCCAGCATGATCCTTTCAAAACTCTAATCCTCTTAAGAGAGTTCTCTTCTTCTACTGTTATTTTTTAATAACTTTATCAAGATATAACTTAAATGCCATAAAATTCATTCTTTTAAAGTTGCAGTTTGATAGTTTTTAGTATATCATAGAGTTGTGAATTATCATCCCTATCTAATTTTAGAATATTTTTATCTTCTCCAAAGAAACCTTATATCCATTAGCAGTCACACTCCATTCCCACTCTTCCCCAGCCCTGACAACCACTAATGTGCCTTCTGTCTCTATGGATTTTCTTGCTCTGTAAATTTCATGTAAACTAAATTAAACAGTCCCATTGCTTTTTGGATAAAGACAAAACTCACTAACCTTAGCTTTAAAACACTGCAGAGCCTGGCCTCCATTTCTTCTCGTGTCTCATCTTAAATTATGTTCTCTCTAATTCTCTTGATTCTGTTCATACTGGGCTACTTTCCTTACTCCCCAGTTGTCATGCTTCCTATTGTTAAGGTCTTTGAATGTGTTGTTTTCTTTTTCTCTTCTTCTCTGGTAAATCTTGCTTCATTGTTCAACCAAAGCTCAAATGTCACTGGTTCAGAGTAGCCTTCTCTGAGCCCTCTGACTAGGTCAGATCTCCCAAGTACAGGACCTGAGGACACTGGTTGCTTTCACTTTGCACCATTTGCCAGTTAGGACATCCATTTGTTTCTCAAATTATTTGATTCATGTCTTGTCTTTACTGGTCCATGCTTCCTGAGAGCAGAGGCCTTATCTGAGTTTGTAAACTATAGTAGCCCTGGTATCTGGCACAGAATCTGACTTATGTTGGAAGCTGGGTAATATGCTTAACTAATGACAGATGTTTGGGCTAAAAAAGTTTATATAAAATACTGAAGCTGAGCTGACATTAGAAAAATATGAAAAAAAATTGAAAAATGTAATTCAAATTTTATTAGTGGGAGGATGCAGCATATATTAATGGGATTGACTTCAGCATCCTGGAATACACCTGTAGCTCATTCTTCAGCACCTTCTTGCCTCATCTTTCCAATCTGTAAAACATGAATTAAATTTCTCTTTTATGCCCCAGATTAATTCAAATGAGGTAATATACTTAAATAAGGTAAACAAACCATAATTCAAATGAGGTAATGTACTTAAGTAAAGTAAACAAACCATATGGTATAAAAGTGTTCTTGTTAAATAACCAAGAAATATATATTCAACAATCTTAGTTATTATAAGATATAACACTAGACTGTATGGAAAATTTGACGAATGATAATTTTGCCCCAGTTGTGTATATAAAACGCACATTTGTCAGTTATATAGATTAAGCCTTTTTTTATTGAAAAGAATGTGCAAGTCACTTTGCAATTTTATGAAAAAGCGAAGTGGTTGGATCTAAGGTAACAAATAGGACATATGTGACAATAGCATTAGAGAGTAGCCAAAACAATGAACATGGGCAGAGATCGCTAAGATCATAGACACTGAACCAATAAGATGTTAAAGGTGGGTTTACTGAGCTGACTAATGTGAGAATGAGTTAGGAAGAAAAAACAAAACTGTATATGAAAGGGAGGTTTAATTAAAAAAACATTTTAGTTTCATATTGTTGATTAAATATGTAATAGTACTATAATTCAGGCATTCCTCTGATTCTGTGTGCTTTAAAACTCATCAATAAGTTGTGTGGGATAAGAAAATTATGTAGAGACCAATCACTGCATCATGGACAGGAGGAAGATAGGTGTTAGCACTAAATACAGTGACTGTTTAATAAAATCAGTATATAAATGTGTTATATATGCTGATATGTGACCCCTATATGCTTAATGCTTGATTGGGTTGTACATATTCAGGAATAGAAAGACCATTTGTGGATATTTATTTTTGTATTATTGTAGAATTTTAGAATGGATAGGACCTTAAGTATCACCGTGTTATGATTGGGAGGCTATGGCTCCATTACAGGCTTATCACTAGTTAGTGACAGAAATGCCTAGAGCACAGATAATAATATTTCTGATCCTATGTTGTCTTTTTACCACCCACTATCTTCATTCCTGAATTAAGAAAATTTTCAGCCAAGAGAAGAAAAATGGTAGAATTATGGCATGTAATTCTTGCTGGATGAGGAAGATAACTTAAATTATTATATTGGTTCCATTTCATCTGTGGCTATCTCCATTTTTATCTATACCTCCAGAGGTTGGCTTATTTACATTCCCACTTGCAGGCCATTGTGCAAAAGAATCAAATTAAGTTCCTGCATTATTACCCTTTGAACTTTAGGGCTCCCATGATTAATGTCCATAGTGTAATTATTCAGGGCTTACATGTCTAAGAATACATAAGCAGCCAGTCTTTAGTTTCATAGAGAAAACCTCTTGGAATAGCAGAACTAAAAACATGCTGGGGCAGCCAGTGTTTGATGCCTGTACATTCGAGTAAAATCAAAAGCATAAAATAAAAGACATAAAGTTTTGAAAAATCTGAGCAAAATTATTTTGAACCTAGAAATTTTATCCCAGCTAATCACTCAATCAAGTGTGAGGGCGAAAGGAGAAATATTCCCACTTGGAAGGATTTTACTTAAAAAAAAAAAAAAATATATATATATATATATATATTTAAGATGTACTCCACCAAAACATAAGTGGAAACTAAGCAAGAAGACAGCTAGAAATTAAAATATATATATATATGTATATATATGAAATTAAACTTGGAATGCTATTAAAAGAAATGTCAGAATAAAAAGCATGTATCAAATTTAGAAGAGATAGCAGCAGGGTTTCTAAGAAGATTGTTTTTAAAAAAATTATTCTCTTGAACATATTTTATTAAGAAGCTGGATGACTTAGTTGTTTGGCCAAGGAAGCAAACATTTCTTTGTTTCTTTGTGAACAAGAAAATAAGTGTGGGAGTGAGAGGAAAATACTAAACTTTCAAGAGAAAACAAACACACAAGTTAACAAGAAATCTACCCTAGATAAATGAAACAAATTGAGTAACTGAGAGTTTAAAATAACTAACTCATTTGAACATAAGCCTTTGATATACATTAAGAAAATAGCTTTAAAAATAAAATTACCTGTCTTCTTGTATTTGTCCAATTGCCATACTGTGTCCTGTACTGAATAATATTTACATGATGATAACATTAATGGTTTTCAATCTTTAGAATTAAAACTCAGGCATAAAACATGAGAATAGTTTTTTAAATAATATAAATGTTATGAACTTTGATAGTTGAAAAGCAATGGTATATGATGGCTGGCAGTTTGAATGAAGCATGGGAAGTACAACCAGAGAGTGGAATTGCATTGATGATGTTTTTATTTTCAAGCAGAAAGTGTGTCTTAAATTCTATCTAGTTTCCAAGACTAACTTGGTCAATAGCTAGTTATCTAGTTCAGCTAGGTGAAAAATCACTTTGTGATAAAGTGTTAACCATAAGTGGAAATTTTAGAGTATATAATATCCTTGGTCATTGAGATAATATCCCAGTTCTGAATATATATCTTAAGCAGCAATCTGAAAAGGAGCAGAGAAATGTCTAAATGAAAACGTAAAGCTAACAAATTTCCCAGTACTCTTGAAAAAATGGAAAAATGCTTAAAATATGATATGTATAAAATGATGTTTATGAAACTGATAATAATGTGTACTTAATTATTTATCAAGGAAGATAATATAACTATAATAACTAACATTTACCGAGCATTTACAATGTACTGAATATGCTGCAAATAAATAGTATATATGAACACAAGGTAAATGCAAATTAATAGTTACCACCAGAATTTTCAAGGATAGAGGTGGTGGGAAAAACACCATGGAACTATTGAGAAAAGCATAGTAGAAGAGGTCATACTGCAGAAGCTCACCAGCGATGTGGGCAAATGGATGGCGCTTGTATCAAACTGCCGTAGTGCTTGGTTCCCCTCTGGCTATAGTTTAAAAAGTAAATGTAACTGGCTTTGAAAATTCTAAGTGTTATTACTTATACTGTGACAGAAATTACATCTTTGGTAACCATTTCAATTTAAGATGGAAGAATGTAGAAGTCAATTTAATATTTGAGGGAATATAACATTATTCAGAATTATCTCAGATAATGCAAGTGAATAAGTATGAAGACCAGTTTAGTAGTCAGCCTTTATTTTCCCTTCTAGTTTTTAAATTTTATGACTCAAGAAAAACTTATTTAAAAATACACAATCTCTTATTTAATAGATGGCAAATGTTTTGGGATAGCAATATCTCTCAATTGAGATTTTGTTTTCTTCTTTGAACTCATATTTCCATTACATTTTTTCAGTGACTTTTACTCTAATACAATATAATTTTATGCTTCTTAAAATCTTTTACTGGTCATCTATCATAATCCTCTACAACAAAAATAATGGTATAAATTTTTAATTATTTTTATTTTTCTGGCCATAAGGCTCTAAATGTTGAAAAATGTCTTATAGATTGAGTTCATGAAAATTACTCAGATCAGTTGATCAAAACAACATAATATAGATTTTTATAAATACTTATTAAATATAAAAATAAAATATTATTGAAAATAATCTCTTAATAAGAATAGCTTATTTGTTCCTGAATGAATGTTAGTTATTATTTGAGGTGAGGTTCAACATCAATTATTGTTATATTTTTATATTCTCTATATATGTAAGCCCTGAAAAAACTTATTATCATAAACGAGAAGATAAAAATGGAAAAAGTTCTGGGGTAGCAATAACACTCAATGCTTTAAACTGCTTCCAAGTTTTGTGCCAAAAATTCATATAGTGATCTATCATCAAAAATATTTTTATTAATCTATCAGCTGACAATTCAATTAGGCTCTCGTCAGTTTTGGCCCTTACTTGCAAAAAGATTTATCACACTGTCTTTAGAGTCATTTTATTCCTTAATTTATAGGAAGTATACCCAAAAGACTATTTTTACTGAGATGTATTCAATAGCTATTATTATTAATTTTGATACACATTTAATGATAGGTAGTCTTGATAAAATGTTCTCTTTTCACACACTTTCAATATATGATTGTTATAATCTCAGAACTGTAGTATTAGCTAATTTATGGAAAATGTTTATTTTACTTTGTTAAAGTCAGTCCTCATGTCAAACCAATCAGCCAAATCAGATTTACTATGTGTCAGAGAAAGTGGCTTCTTTTCGTAATCCAATTACATGTGTTAATATGTATATTCATGAAACCCTTTCACATCTGAATTCTAAATCTGAGAGAGGTAGTTACAACACAAAACCCTGCTAAGACTTTATTGCTTGGATGGAATAAAGCAGTTTTGGAGTTGAATTGTGTAAATTATTGGAATCTTGGGTGAAAAGGTCATAGGATGCATAAAAGAGAAATTAAAAAATATATTAGTCAAGCATACCTCTAGATTTGACAGAAGCTGGGCTCCAAAAATGGGGGGGAAAAGAGACATGCGCATCATAAACCCAGGTACTCTTTAAATGAAAAATGTGAAAATCTGAGGTTAATATTGCTTATTCCTAGGGAAAAAATAAAGGAGATACCAACAAAGAAATCAATGCACTTCACAATAAATGATGTGATGAATCCATATTGTTAAGTTCCCAAAATGTAGAATGCCACATGCATGTAAAAAAGTGGCTGAGGTCTGGAAGAATATGAGCACAGGCAAAAGGCTAGAATAGTAGAGAATTGTGACAGAGTGCTTTTGAGGGCACAGAAACAAGCTGGGCAAGGATGAGACCAGCCTACAGTTTCCCTAGATACCGTATTACCCAAGATGACAAGCACTTCTATACACAGCTTTTTTTCTTCCATATTCAAGATCAATAAAATCAGTTTTCCAATTGGAAAAGTAAAGTCTAAGATACATGATGAAACAATAAAAGACATAAATTTCATTTAAACATCATTTTAATTTTATTTATTTATTTTAAAATATTTTTTTATTATTTATTTCTAGGAGAGAGAGAGACAGCGTGAGCAGGGGAGGGTCAGAGAGAAACGGAGACACAGACTCCGAAACAGGCTCCAGGCTCTGAGCTGACAGCACAGAGCCCGACGCGGGGCTCGAACCCACGAACCGCGAGATCATGACCTGAGCGAAAGTCGAACGCTTAACCGACTAAGCCACCCAGGCGCCCCGACATCATTTTAATTTTAATAAATTACTCTTATCATTTATTGAAAGAGTTTATAAACATAGTTGCAGAATTTCTATCAGTAATACTTAAAAAATCATGATTTTCTTGGAGGCACCACTTGAAGAGACTGACATTTTTCTAAAATTGTAGTTTTAAAAACTGGGTGTTGATAAACTCAATGTCAATGCTGAAAAGTTTCTAGAACTAAAACCTAAAATAATTAACCAATAATCTCTTACAAAATGCTTCTTATCTCTCTTTCAAGGACCAGGAAGAATTTGTTGGTAAAAACCATAGGGGACCAGATCACAACTCAAAATAAATTTTGTTAAAATTTACAGTGGCCCAAATTTGAACCATCATCATATCTATAGGTCTACTGAGAATGCATGCAGTGGGAAGCACTGAAGCAGAGACATCACCACAGACCATAGGGAAATTGAGAGGATTCTTTTTGGGTGGAACTATATTCAGGCCATCTCAGATTTCAGTGCCAGTTCTTAGTTTCTGGAATTCTATGCAGCTGTCTTGGGTAAATGAAATAGACATGCTTATGGAGCACAAATTTCTTTGAACACTTTCTAAGTTTCCCTCATTAGCTCTTGGTAAGAGATGGTGTTATTTAGTAGGTGCAGAGAAGTGTGGAAACTCATGTGTGCACCATTGGTGAGTGTTTAGATGGCAAATTGCTCTCTACAAATCTGTGCTGCGTGGATCATCAGCATAATTCACTGGGAAGACCAATGTGGGTGTGGTTTGGATTCTCTTGGTGTTAAGATTTATCTGCCTCACATGTAGTCTCTGAGAAGTCTTTGCTGCTCTTATGGATATGGAGGCTCTGAATCATTGGAAAAATCTCCTTTTTTGTTTGCTGATATTGTATCTGCCACTCACTCCTGCTGAAACGTCAGCTATGTGTTGTACTGATCATTCCACTTGCAGAGTCTCCTGGATTGGCCTTATCACCACTCTGCTTTTGGCCTTTGGTTTCTTCCTTGTGGGAAAAGAGGGGCTAACCAACTTTCCTCAAGATTTTGAATATGTGCATTTGTAGGAATTAATTAGTTTCCTATGATAAAAATATTTGAAAATTACAGGCCTTATGACAAACAGGAATGGAGTTACTTATAAGAGAGTAAGAGGTACATATACATAAATGTGTGCATGAATATTGAGATGAGTGGTTTCAGGCATATATTGAAGAGAGGTTGCATTTTCATGTGTACAACAGACTCTAGTCAGCAATCTCCAAACCAGGAACTTCAGCTGTTTATTAAAGACTGGATGTGAAAGCTGAAGTGCTTTGCCGACACAGACATCAAAGGGACTTAAGTGTACTTTCCTCCACATGTTTTAGCTAGTTTTTCCCTTCATGCCTGATATCAGTCAGAGAGTGCTAGAATGTAATACCTCACACCTCAAAGATTAAACACCTTCTCAGTTGGTATTTCTGTTTCAACTTTGTTTCCTGCCACCTTCTATCATAAGCACCTTACACCATGTCATGTACACACTTGGTTCTGAGCAATGAGACTGTGTTTTTCAAAAACATTTTTTTCTGCAAATGAGGAGCCTCTGCCTTGTCTTTGACTTGAGCTTAGTTGCTGAATGAATAGCTTTGTTGGACATCGAGATAAGATTATAATAGAGTCTATAATAGCAATGCCAATCATGGATGGCAGAAAGGCTGTTATTCTTGGGCTGTTGTATTTGTAAATCATGCTAGATTTCCCATGGCTTAATCTAAAAATGCTACCCTGTCAGTGGTAGAGGCTTACATTTTGAGTTCCCAAGAAAAATATTTCAGAAACAACATCCTACTCTTCTTTACTGTGTAATAAATAAGTTGTAGGAAGGACTCATGTCATCCAAAAGGGCTGTGGAATGTTTCTGCATAAGGACAAGACCTATTTCAAAATATGTTCCTGTGTAAGTGCCTGTTGTGAGTTAGGAATCTAAAATCCAGAAATGATAGTAATATTTTATAAGTAACCACTTGAATGAGTCAATACTTACAGGGACCCTTTAGGAAAATTATAAGGAAATATTAGGCAAATTTAGTTTTAGAAAGAACATCATATTATTTTACTCAATCACTGCAGTTGAAAGATAAGCAAAATGAAGCTCAGAGAAATAAAAAATCCTGTCATAAGTTTTTTTAATGAATTAGATGTGAAATCCTGATTTCTTGAATGCCATTCCTGCATTTAAGCTCTCTTGAATATGTTTGGTATCTTCTGTAATGGAAATGCTCATAACCAAATCTACCTGTTTTATAATACATACAAGAATTTTTTTTCTAAAACCAGAAAATGTTTTAAATCATAAATTGTCAATTGTAATGAAGGAGTTCTAAAAATCTAAAATATGACCAATTTCCTCTATCAAAGAAGAAATCCTAAATATTGAGTAACTGAACAACTAACAAGAAAACTCTGGGTTGTTACAGCTACACTCTTCAAATTACAGCCACAACTATAAATTAACTTCAGACACAATGTAAAATTAGGTAATGTTAGCCTGAAACAAGCCAATTACTTTGCCTGTGAATGTGGGAATTGCCCCCCCCCCCCCCGCCCATGGTTACTATATAGCTATTAAGAGGAGACTTTTCTGAGTTCATTAAATACTTGGATAGTGTATTGAAGGCATCCTTGTCTCCTAGGTCTTGGTCATCTACCACCAAACACTGCCTATGCAAATTGATCAGTGCTAAAATCAAAAAGATGTCATTTCTGACATTCCTGCATCCTCCCTTAGAGCCCAGCACAGGCTCTGCAGTGTACATGCAACTAGCACCATTCAAGTCTGTAAATCAGATGTATCTAAATCAGTATTTCTCCTAAATTCATTCTGCTGAATGTTCCAAAGCATATTAACTAATGTGGGGAAAGGATTTTATGCTAAATACTTGAGAAGTGTAACATGCAGTTTCCCAAAATTCTAAACACTGAACATACTTCATTGTGTATCTTTTAGGATTATAATTATATAAAACATACTATGGGCAATTTATTGAAGACCTGGGATTATACTGAAGTTGTCCAAGTACAGTTTTCTACCCCAATCACTGCACATCTTTAGGAAAGATCCTTCATCAAAGTTCAATAGAACTTTCCTCAGCTTTTGATAAAAGTTTGGGTGGGAGAAACATATTTAATTTAATCATCTTTGCTACTCATATTTGGTAGATTTAAACTGGACTCTATATTATAATTCTGGTTAAATTTTGGGTATTGAAACTTGCTTCCTCTGAAACATTATAAAATATCAGATGTTAACAGTGTCCTGAGACTGGAATTATAAAGAATAATCCTCTTAAAAACCTACTACAGGAAACTTCGTGCACTCCCTTTATGAAAACAGGAACACAGAAATTTGGATGTATAGTTCTTACTGTATGGAAGTCTTGCCACCACATGTAGCTGCCTCATCCTCTCTAATCCTATCTTCAGAAAACTGTACTGAAACAAAAGATGTAAAGAGAATAACTGAAATGAATACAATATTTTTAAGAATTCCCCGGCCAGTTTTTTTGGATTTTTTTGTTTTTTATAGTGAGAGAGTGAGAGAGAGAAAAGATCAAGCACGCAAGTGGGAGAGGGGCAGAGAGAGAGAGAGAGAAAGAGAGAGAGAGAGGGAGAAAGGGAGCGAGGGGGGAGGAGAGAGGGAGAGAGAGAGAGAGAGAGAGAGAGAGACTCTCATCTAAGCTCCATGCCCAGCACAGAGCCCCACGTGGGGCTTGATATCATGACTGACAGATCATGATCTGAGTCAAAATCAAAAGTCTGACACTTAACCAACTGAGCCACCCAGGCGCCACTGGACAGGTTTATTAGAGAAAAATTTTGCACAATTTACTCTTTACCAGTCTGTTAGGGCATGCTTCTAATGATATTAGAATCACTTGGAAAATAAAACACAATCATTTTACAATTCAGTAAATAAATGAAAATTGGTAATCATCAAACTACCCATGGTTATCTTCAAAAGTTTTTATACTAGCTGTGTTTTGAGGTTGATCCAAGATACCTAGAGTCCTAGGCATTTGACTCCATGTGAGATGTATCATATAAAAGCCCCTGGGTGGCTCAGTTGGTTGAGCAGCAAACTCTTGATTTTGGCTCAGGTCATGATCCCAGGATCATGGGATTGAGCCCCATGTCCAACACCATGCTGAGCATGTAGCCTGCTTAGCATTCTCTTTCCCTGCCCCTCTCCCCTACTCACACTGTCTCTCTCTATATATAAAAAAATGCATCATATAAATCAGATGTAGTTTTATCTCCAGTATTTATAAAACCAGACCTAGGAAAAGAACTAGGTCTGGGGACACATGCATAGTCTTAATACAGCAAATGTTGATCTTGCCCTGATGATGAAAAAATCAGAACAGCAAGAATATTTGCAGTATTTTCTCAATTAATTAAAAATTCATAGGTTCAGAACAATATGATGTGTTATTTGTAGGCATTTCTAAAAAAGTTCTAAAAGATTAAACTCATTTGAAGAAGAGCATTTTATAAAATGATTTATTTTGTATCATAAATTTTAATTATAAAACACTTGCACAAAACTTTTCTTATGTCTTTGTCACAAAATACATGTGATATGAGTGGTTAGGAACTGTACTTTACAAGTAAGAAGTCTGAAGGTCCAAACTGAAAAGGCATATCTAAGATATCGGGACTGGATCTCAAGCCCAGGGTTCCCGACTCCTCATACCACAGCTGTTTGCATAGTCCAATAGTTGCTCTTTAATGATTCATTGACCCGCCTTTCTTCCCCTCTGTTACTTATCTCTCAGATGTCATTCTACTGCAGGAAGTAATAATGAGAGTTTTTAAAAACCGAAGAGGCAGTAGTAGGGAATATCCAAGATAATTTTTCAACCAAGTCATACTATTCTGGTACTTAGGATGGATAGAAGCAGTGACATCCTGAAGCTGGTTCATACAAGCACAATAGAGCCCATTGTTAAATTTATAGCAGCTTTACTCTTTGTTAAATAGCCATTATCAAAAATTAAATTACATAAACTTGTAATTGAACATTATGTTAAAAGCAAAGGTAGTAAATACTGGACTTGTCACTTCCTACTTATTTTACAATGGTTTACTATTATCTATGCTTTTGATATTATTTACATCTATGGTGTCTGTGTGGGGGAAATACTCTATCATATTACCTGATTTTCACTGTCCTGCATTGGTAGTTTAGAATCAACCATGATGGAAGTATTTATACCATGAAAATCACAAATGCTACAATTAATGTTTTCTTCATTGTCTGGACTTGAGAAAAATGGAGAAAATATTAATGCAGGTTAAATATAAAATTGAGTTGTGTCTGTAACTGTTACGTTGTGAATAGCTTGTAAAATGGAGACAATATTTGTCTAGTATTTGAAACTACTATCTGATTCAGCAAAGAAATTGCTCATGTCAGTGAAAATTGAATGAAGTCTGACAAACGTCCTTGTTTCACTTTAGACTCACTGTGTAATGTAAAAGAAAATATCAACTAACATTTATGTCAGAACTCCACTTCTTTGTCAGTAACCTGAGAGATTTCTTTTTGGAATAAGATCATAATCAAGCATTTATACATAGTTTAACTTTGTGAGACTATTGTTGGGCATAGGATAGAAAGAAAACCTGGTAATAGATTTTATAAGACACAAGTCACACTAAAGTCATTGGTATGGAATTTATAATGATGGTTATTGCATTTTTATCACTGTTTGTAAATTGGGTGCTAAATGTTCTTAAGACAGTACATTTTGTGATAAACTTTTTCTCACCCCTTGGAGAACCAGTTAAACACAGCATATCACGGGATGGAGGACATGCTTTGTTAGAAGAGAAGCTCTCTGTCAGTGAGAGGGATACCAGAAAAATCCATGCTTGCCCCTTTGTAATTCTCTTTGAACAAGAGCTCTAATTATGTATAATGATGCTAGTTTTATGTAATAGACCTCTGTGACATTTTCCAATATTGTATGGGGAAGGACTCTTTTCTACATGTGAGGTCTCAGCTTCAAATGCCAGGATGCATTTTCCTTGTAAAAAGTCACCAACTTACATAGACAAATGGAGAACAAAAAAACCCTCATTAGCTGTAGGTAAGCTTGATGAGTGGCCCCAATATTTTCTTAATACTCTCATTTATTTCACTTTCCTAGTATGCAGTACCATACATTGATGTTATCTTCTGGAGCTGAGCCCCACAGCTCTGGTGCATCTTTGGTCCTTCAAGGCTTCATTCCATTGATGTGATTTCTCCAGAATTAGTCATAATTTACCTGTCTTTCATTCTGACCCGTTGGGGCTCTGCATTATATTATGCTACTGTAATGATAGTCACCAGGGAGTTACTGGCATCCTCTCTCCAAGTAATGTATGTTTGCATTATACTCATTCACACTCATACTCTTTTCCTGATCATGATTTAACTCCAATTGATACCTCTGTGGTTGGGAATCTAAGCTTGTGGCAAAATAGTAGTGGTAGAGAATATTCAATAAATAATTGTGGATTGATTGATACGATGTCCTTCTAGACTCCTTCATTCATACCATTTCCAACTTCTGTACTGAAGACCAAATTAGTCATATGATTTCTTCTCCCTTTTATTGAATTTTGAATGAAAATTAATTTATGCAAAATCTAAAATTGCAGATTGGTCATCTAGTAGTTTTCTGGTAAAGCTGTCTTGGGCATTAAAGCTCGCTTGCTTTGTCATTCATATATGCCCCGTTGATTTTTACTTGAGGTTTAATTTGTACTGTAGTTAATCATACTAAGTTCCATTTGTAAAGGCCTTGGTGAGACAGCAGAAATGTCAAAAGAGAAGATGAAATCATGAGATGCCATGGTCTTTTGACTTCCAGTTGAAGAGGAGAAGTTAGTTACAGGTCAAAGTGAATGAAAGGATGTTTTGATGTCATTAGAAGCTTGCTAAAGTAAAGTAGGGGAATCTTACTGAGAATCCATATTTCCTTTTAAAGCTTCCGTGGCTAATGTATGATTTAAATAGGAATATCAGGGTGTTCTATATATTTAATGTATGAAATAGTTAACTGACTATTAGCATCACAGAGAGAGATGGTTTAAGGGAACTGGGCAGACTGGTTTCCAATCCTTGCTCTGTCTATGCAAAAAACTTAATCTTTCACAACTTCAGTGTTATTACTTGTAAAGTTGGAGATTATTTACAGTGTACCTACTTTGTTGGGCTGTTTTAAATATTAAATATGATGATAAACATAAAATGGCTAGCGAAATTTCCACTTACAGATGTTGATGGAAATATTTTGCAAAGAATATTTCCATGATGCAAAGACCTTATTGAGAAGGCAAGTTGGGACACTGTTTCCCTTCAGAAAATCTTTTATATCATGGGCTACACAATGACTTTCTTTGTTATTATTCTAAAATGGTGCTACTTCATAAAAATATTTTAATAAACTACAAATAAGCTTAGCTACTTTAAAAACGATTTCCTCAGCTTTTTAAGGATGGTTCTATTATGTGCAATTTGTGAAGGTTAATTTACATTGACAATTCTCTTTTTGTTATAGAGCATGAAGATCTAAGAGCAGTGTGTCATGTCACAGGGGGAGGCTATGGTACAACAGTGGTCTGGTCTGCTGTCATGGCATGTTTAATTCCAAATCCAGTGTAATAGTTTCCATTTTATATACATGTTTTCTGTTAATTTAAACTTTTATCTGATTAAACGTCATTAATAGTAGTTTATAGGTGATTCTGTGGCTACTCCTGAAAGATTTATCCCTTTCATTTGAAGTAATTTTCTTTAAAAAGATAACAGTCTTTATACATACACATCAAGCCTTTCCAGAATTTATATTTTAATCTCTGTTATGTTAACAAATTGTAAGAAGATAATGCAAAGGCCTTACTTACCTGGGCAAGTGAAGGCCTTCCCCCACTCCTGCCCCACTGGGACATTATTTCTGTAATTTGTTCCTTGGAGTCTGAAGAGACATGCTGTTACAGAGGGTCACCTCAGAGGCCCAAGTAGTTACGAAAATGCTGCTTTTGAAGATTTATGAAGCACACTAGCATATTAAACTCTCTGAGGAGTCTGCAGTAAAGCAAGTTGTTTGATCCAGCATTTTACTCTTTTATTGCATAATACCTATACCTAGTATCATTTGTATTTGATGAAATATGTTTTAGGAAACTTTCCTCTGGATCACAATCCCTCAGCCAGAAGCAAGAAAAGAACATGAAATTGCTTTTAACAAAGTTCTTAGAGTTGATTTAGAACAAGAAGAATTGGTTTTGAGCCTTTATGTTGTAGTTTTACAGCTAGATAACTTTGGGTACGTTATTTCATTTCTCTCAGTCTCACATTCCTTGTCTGTAACAGCATAGAATATCTAATACATATCTCCATGTTTTTATAAGTTTTGTATAAATTAATGTAAGTGAAAGTCATATATAAAACCAATGGTTGATATTTACTTACTCCAGTACTTCCCTCATAGATTTTTTGGGCCTTATTTAATATACACATGTTAATGAATTTAGATCTCCAGTGTCTTAGTCCATGATAAATTTGAATTATGAAAAACAACTAAAAGGTATTGAGGCAGTTAGAAAACAGTGATAATAAAAGCAGTAATCCCAAAATTGAAAAGCAGACTTATAATGATACATGGCAAATAGTCATTGGTTATGGTTCATCAAGAAATAGTTAAATGATAATAGAAGGCTTCCATTTAAAAATGGGCAAGGTATAATATTTTAGGGAAAATACCACAAATGGTCTTTTAGATCAAGATTTCTTTTGTTACACATATTTGGGCATCTGCCTTTTGTAGTAAGGTAAAGACAGGCTGAGATCTCTAAATTTCTGCTTCATAGTATTTTCAATGTTATTTAACTGGTAATTTCTTTATTTAGAGCAAGGTTTTCTTTGGAAATTCTAGGATCTTCCAGAATCTTGAAATTCTTGAAAATTCTTCTATTAAAAATATCATCAAATTGATATCTAATTATATATATATAAGGTTACATATATAATACAATATGTAACATATATTTATTAATAATGAAAGTAGAGGGATTATATCTATCCATGTGGAATATATTTGTGATATTCTACTGACAGAAAAGAGCAGGATTCCAAATGATACAAAAACATTCTTGTTTAAAAATACATACATAAAGAAAAAAATTGGCCAAAAACTTAGTGTTGATTTTGTCTGGATAGTGAAATTATGGTTAGTTTTTAGTTTAATGTATTTGCTTATCTTTATGTTCCAATTTTTCTACAATCCATGTATAATCTAGTATGGAATATTTCATACTAGCATAATTAAAAATAAAATCTTTACCCTGATATTTCTGACTGTCTTAGTCCATTCAGGCTCCTGTCAAAAAATACCACAGACTGGATAGCTTGTAAGCAATAGACATGTATTTCTCACTGTTTTGGAGGCTGAAAAGTCCAAGGTCAAGGTGTTGGCCAATTCAATGTTTGTGAGGGCCTACCCTCTGTTTTATAGATGGCACCTTCTCACTGTGTCCTCACATGGTGGAATAAAGATGAGTTAGGGATCTCTTGTGGTTTTCTTTAAAGAACACTATCCTACTCATGAGGCTAACACTAATCTACCCTCACGACCTAAGCATCTCTCAAAGCCTCCACTGCCTAATACCGTCATATTGGACATTAGGATTTCAATATATAAATTTTGGGGACACATATATAATCATTCCATAGCAATTACCAAAATAATTGAGCCGAACAAAGGGTAGTCATCACATGAAAGTCATTCAGGAGCATGAATATGTCATCATTTGTTGCTCAGATTCCTTTCTGACTCTTTGCCGACCCACCTCCCTAAGTGACATAGTCTTTGAGGAGATAGTGTACTGTTATGCCTCCAGTCAATCAAGTTCTTACCTGAACTGGATTTTCTAAAAGATAAAAACATGCACATCAACGAAAACCTGAAACCCATTAATTCTAACACCCCACAGGACTCTTCAAAAAAGTTTCTAACTTCTATTTTAAGTAGTTGAATAAAATGAGTAAAATGAAAAGAGAGTAAGAAGGACCTTGTTAAAACTGTGAAAGGGAGAGAGGCAAACCATGAGAGACTCTTGAATGCTGACAAAAACTGAGGACTGATGGATTTGGGGGGCGGGGGATGGGCATGGAGGAGGGCACCTGTGAGGATGAGCACTCGGTGTTACGTGGAAACTAACTGACTATGGCAGCTGGTCAGCCCTCCTGTGACGTTGCAGTATGGATCATAGGGGTAACTGGTGCAAATAATCTGTCTCAGCTACAGTAAAGCAACTCATTATTAGACCAAAGCAGCATTTTTGTATTTGCAATTCAGCATACCACTGTCACTTAAAAGAAAAGGGATACAAGCAGCAGAAGTAACATGAGAAATCATCACACAGAATTTAGAAACAGAGACAAACAATACTGTCGCTTTAAATCCTTCCCAAGCCCCCATGTAACTTTTAACTTAAGGTATAAATTAACATCTGGGGAACAGTAACCCTGTCTCTGAAACAAATGTTTTGAGGTGGCCTAAAAATAGGCCCTCTTCCATATGGGTCCTAGAGAAGTTCACCTTCCAACTTGTCCCTGTGTCTCTGTGGTTTCTCCTGAGAACCAGATCCAACTAGATTTGGCTACATGACTGTGGACTGGCAAATCAGAAATCTGAAAGGCAGGCAGACAGGCTGGAAACTGTCGAGAGGAACTGATGCTGCAGTCTTGAGGCAGAATTTCTTCTTCAGGGACAACTGAGTTTTGTTCTTCCACCTTTCCATTGATTGAGTGTGGTCCACCCACATAATAAAGGATAATCTCCTTTAATTAAAGTCAACTGATGGTAGATGTTAATCAGATCTAAAAACACCTCCAGAGGAACACCTAAATTAGTGTTTGTTTGTATACCTGAATACTGAAGCCTAGCCTAGTTGACACAAAAAACTAACCATTATAGTCCACAAATCTGATCAGAATTTTACATGTACTGACTGGTAGGGCCCCAGGTTTCTAAAATGCACTCAGCATCCCCAAGAGGGTAAAATATGAGTCACATTTATTTGAATTGCTATTATACCCAGCTGTTCTTCTCTCATGGTGGCTCATAGCCTCCATGCCACAGCTGTTTTCAGATACCTTATGCCTTAATGAAATTCCTGACCTTCTCCTCAGGCTGCCCTTCCAGTGGTGCTGGATCTTTGGAACCTTCTTCCCCCCCGCCCCCACCCATTCTGTATTCCCTTACTTCTGCAGATGCTTTGGCTGGTAGGATCCTTTACCCAGTGTGGTAACCCTAACCTCTGTTCTCATAGAGTCTGTACTCTTTGTAGCCTTATGTTTATTGAATTTCTGAAGATTACCATACAAATTTATAATGGAAGTAATAGGTACTCTGGTGAATCTATTGGGTACCCCCATATCCCTTTTTGTCCTTATTCTGTAACAGCCACACAATGGCCCCTTGGTAATTGGGATAGATTACCCCAACAATATTACAGGTTCCATTTCTGCATGTCAATTTGGGGGCATAAGAGCCCTAAATTAATAGGAGGAATTAGCTTCTAATACAATCAAATTGTGATTTCATTCCCCATTGGAAGAATTATCCTTTTAGGAATTCATAATTCCAATTTTATGGAGCCCAAGTGTGCAGGAACAGGAATCAGATTCCTTAACACAGAGATTCAGGCTAGTATTGAGGGACTGCTCCCACCTCCATCCTTTGGTTCCTGGACCTGACTGTGGGGTAGAGTGAGAAGACAGTATTGTATATTAGTTACTGGTTAAGAGTACCCCCCACCATCCTCACATGGTGCCATAGCTGAGCCTTCCTTACACCATATGCTTCTGGATGATGGCACATGAATTCCATGTGATGAGGCCAGTGAATTCCATAAAATAAGCCCATTGCTGCTTTTCTTTCCTTATAAAGTAAGTTGCTTTGTTGAGGGTGATGTTTTGTGGTATGTCAGTAAAAAGAGCACTGATAAGAGTATGTATTATATTACTAGGGCCAATGTAATCTAAGGAGGTGGTTAAAAGAACAGAAATTTATTCTTGCCCAGTTCTAGAGGCCAAAAGTCTGAAGTCCAAATATCAGTAGGGCCACGATCTCTCTAGGATCTAGGGGAGAATCAGTTTCACGTTGTTCCATGAAAGGGAAGTATATATGCAAAATGATCTCCAAAGGCTGAAGGATTTTGTAAGACTGAAGAAAATGACCAACAAGTCCAGCTTGATGAGAATAGTTTACTGAGAGGATTTATGTACTGACTTTGTCTTGGGTGGCCACAAGGCCAGTAGATTTCTATAACCCACCACTTGTAACACTTGCTTTTATAGTCCTAGAGGCTAGGTAATATGTGCTAGAGGACCACCTGGGAAGAAATGTTTGAGAATCAGTCATATCTCCAGAATAGATCACAGGTATTTTGTCCCAAGTGTGTACTTCAGGATGTAGTTAAAAACTGTGGTAGTGGAGATCTGTGCTCAAGAAGGCTTCAGATCACAGAAGGGTCATCATGGCAGATTTGTCCAATGTGGTGTTAATCTGTTTCACAAATATGCTCTTAGCTTCTGATATTTTGGGAAATTGTTGGCATTCCTTGACCTGGAGCTGCATAAGTACAGTCTCTGCCTCTGTTGTCATATGATGCTTCCTCCTATATTCTCATATCCTTTTCTTATAAGGACATCAGTCATATTGGAACTTCAATGACCCTTTTTCTAAATAAAGTTACATTGTGAGATACTGGGGTTTAAGACTTCAACATACAATTTGGTGAGGACACAATTCAAACTACAAAAGGTTACTAGAAAAGTTATTGTGGACCAGGTCAGTCCATATCTGGGATAGGTATTTAGGTTTCTGAGGATGAAATATTCCCCCCCTCCCGGCCCCCCACCGTTTCCAAATAAAAAGGATCCTATGTAATCAACACTCCATCAGGGAACTGGCTTGTCCCCTTGGAGAAAAGTGCCATATCAGAACTCATTACTGGCCTCTATGGTTGGCAGTCTGGACACCTGGCAATTATAATAGCCTTGGGATAGATAAGCCTTGGGAAGGAGAAAGTCTATGTTGTTGAACCTCATGTACAACCTCCAACCTTGCCAGCATGGCCACTTTGAAAACACTGGATTGACTGGATAAGGAAGGTGAATGGTATCTTTAGTAGGCATCACCTACTCCTCTGCAGTAGAAGCCCCCTGATGGGCTTTTAGATAAGACATGAATATTGTAATATTTCATGACTGTTCCATTAAATCTATCCGCATACTTCTTCCTCAGAACTCTTTGTTGCCAATCCTCTAATCTTGTTTTTTAAATGTTTTATTAATTTCTGAGAGAGAGAGAGACAGTGTGAGCAGGGGAGGGTCAGAGAGAGAGGGAGACACAGAGTGTAAAACAGGCTCAGGTCTGAAACTGAGCTAGCCGTCAGCACAGAGCCTGACACAGGGCTCAAACCCACGAACTGTGTGATCATGACCTGAGCTGAAGTCGGATGCTTAACCGACTGAGCCACCCAGGCGCCCCTCTAATCTTGTGTACAAGTCTGTGATGGAATAGGCATCTCATTAGCTTCTCCCAGAAGCCATTGATGGATCCATATAGGAGACTAGCTCTCCCTCCACACAAAGTAGAAAACCAAATGTACTACCTAAAATTGTGCCTACTGGGAATATTCTCCCTTAGGACTGCCCCAGATGGGGCTGGTGTACAACAGCTGTCCACCTCTTGATGGGGTCAACAGCTATTAAGCAGGCAGATAATCTTTCCTTTTTGTATAATAGTCATAGTTAACTGCCCATGAACCCACAGGTAATGTGAAAGGGACTGTTGACACAGCAGTAGGAGTAGGTACTTTGAGGTCTGATTCTGCTGAGAGTGGTTATTTGAGCAGTACTGCTACACCTATTAACGTTTGGGATTTGTTTGACCAAATAATACCCAATTAATGACAAGCAGCAGTTCAGGTCATATAATCCCCTGGTTGCTGCACTTGGGTGTTGTTTGGATGTACCAGGATCAAGTAGCAAAACAGAAATAACTTTACAGATGGAAAATAGTAGTATTTAGAAGAGAGTTTGGATTTGCCTCAGAATATTATGGTCTATCCTATGTTTTTCTTATTGTGGCACATTGAAGGCTACAAAGGACATTTCTATTTTTTTTTTTTTTTACAAATAGTTTATTGTCATATTGGTTTCCACGTAACACCCAGTGCTCATCCCTACAAGTGCCCTCCTCCATGCCCATCCCCCCTCCCCCCCCACATCCATCAGTCCTCAGTTTTTGTCAGCATTCAAGAGTCTCTCATGGTTTGCCTCTCTCCCTTTCCCCCACCATTTCCCCCCTTCTTCTCCCCCTTGGTCCTCTGTCAAGTTCCTCCTAATCCTCCTATACGTGCAAACATATGATATTTGTCCTTCTCTGCCTGACTTATTTCGCTCAGCATAACACCCTCAAGGTCCATCCATGTTGCTACACATGGCCAGATTTCATTCTTTCTCATTGCCATGTAGTATTCCATGGTATAGAGAAACCACATCTTCTTGATCCATTCATCTGTTGATGGACACTTAGGCTCTTTCCATGTTTTAGCTATTGTGGAGAGTGCTGCTATGAACATTGGGGTACAAGTGCTCCTATGCATCAGCATTTCTGTATCCCTTGGGTAAATTCCTAGCAGTGCTATTGCTGGGTCATAGGGGAGTTCTATTGTTAGTTTCCTGAGGAACCTCCACACTGTTTTCCAGAGGGGCTGTACCAGTTGACATTCCCACCAACAGTGTAGGAGGGTGCCCATTTCTCCACATCCTCGCCAGCATCCAGAGTTCTCTGATTTGCTCATTTTAGCCACTCTGACTGGAGTGAGGTGATATCTCAGTGTGGTTTTGATTTGTATTTCCCTGATGAGGAGGGATGCTGAGCATTGTTTCATGTGTCTGCTGGCCATCTGGATAGGACATTTCTATTTTTAACAAGAGTTCAAGTACCATTTTAGATATTCTAGCTTATGAAATCCAAGAGGTCGGGAAGCATGGATCACAACTTGGACCATTGTAACTCTTTTTTTGCTCTGGGTAACAATTAAAACTAGTATCCTTGTGGATTACTCAGGAGATGGGTTACAGCAGTGTTCCCAAATGTAGTATATGTTTCCTCTAAAATACAAAGTCTTATGCTAAATTTGGTGCCTCTGTCTTCACAGTAGGGAATTCAAGGTGCAGTTAACTGTTGCTAACTTCAGAAGGAATATCTATGCCACACCAAAGGATTACTACAGTTTTTGCAATGTGGCAGTATCCCAAAACTTTTTGGAGTTTATCTCCTATTTAGTAGTACACATGGTTTACTTAGATATGTAGGTACTGGTGACCTTCTGTTCAAGAGGTCCAATTAGCATAATGTCTTCAGAATAATGGATCAGAGTGATGTTTTCTGGAATTTCAGCATGGTAAAGATTCTTCTGAACTATATTATGACAGAGACTGAGAATGTTGACATAGTACTAAGATAAGACACTGAAGGTGTTCTGTTCCTACTATTTAGATAAAGATGAACTGTTCCTCATTGTCTTTACAAATTCAGATGGAGGGAGAAAACCCCTCAACAAATCAAAGCACTTCCTAGATCAATAACTATCTTTAAGAGCCAATAGTTGTATTGATTTGTTCTAATAAGGGAACCACCTCTGGATCAGGAGGTGGGGCTGGTGGTACCAATAATTCATGGTCCTTCTAAAGCATCCATTTGCCTTTTGTACAGGCCAAACTGAATCATTAAAAGAGGATTGGGAAGGAATTACTATCCCTGCTTCTTTCAGTCTTGATAGTAGACTTGATAGTAGATAATACCAATTTCTGCACTTTTTCTAGGGTATTGCTTTCTAATTACTGTTTGACAGGGGACATTTCCAGGGCCTTACTTGACTCTTCCCACCATAATAACATTTACTTCATGGATCAGAGAACCAATGTAGAGACGTTTCTAGTTATTAAGTATGATATTCTGCTTATGGAATCAGGAACATGGAAATAATCACCAGAAGCCTGCTGACCACTGCAGGTAAATATGAGCCAAGGTTCCATTTATTTCCTGATATTGTGCCCACACTGATTAGTTCTAAATTATGCCCAATGAGTAATAACTCCTATGTAGCATGGTTATTCTCTCACTTTCAGTTCACTATGACCTGGTTAAATGGCTATGGATCTTCTGGGGGAAGTTTTGGAGAAAGATTTAGTGTATTTTTGTGTTAACATTTCAGTGATTCCTTAAAAGAAACTGGCCTTCATATCAAAAGGCTCCAGGTTTGAGAATGGGGTAAAAGGTCAAGAATTCCCACTATAGTACTTTCATTTGGGTATTACCTACCAAAGGAAGAATTGGTCTGATGATGTAGACTAAGTGATATTTTAGAATAGTGACAATTTATTTCATTCCTAAGATTCTCACAGAAAAAATTAGTCACAACCATATAATCACGTGGGTCACAATGTTTGTATCGTCATTCTGCCTTGTGGTTTATTGCAATTCTTTGGCCAATGTCATCCTTAAAACTAAGCACTGGCCTCTACCACTGTAAGACCCTATCATTCTTGATGAGATTAGGGGGCCCAAGTCTTCTATAGCGTCTCTGGCCTACAGAAGGCAAACATGACAGAACTTTTTGAGGAAAACTGGTGCTCACTACCGAAGTACTTTTATTGCTTTGGAGAAGGAAGTGTCCTTTTCTCTCTCCTGGAGGCAAGGTAAGGATGTGGCTAAATAGATTACAAACAATAGGTCCACTGCAGCATCCTCACCTCCTTATGCCTTTGGTCTTTTTCCTTTTTGTTGCAGAGAAATCCCAGTATCTGAGTCTCATTTCTGCAGGTCTCCACTTGTCATAGACTCTGGGTCTAAAATTCTTTCTTGTCCAGCAAGAAAGTGGACGCAGGATTAAAATGAAAGAGATGGCTAATGTCTGGGAAAAGACAAGAGCCCTGGATAAGGGTCCTTGCTTCATATTTACTAAGATCAGAAGGCTTACAAACATGGTGGGCATGCACAAAGAGACAATGAATCTGTGAATGTTAACTCATGGGCATGAGGGAAAGGAGGTTTTGAAGATATATGGTGTTAGGGGTTTAGGTCAATATAAACCAAAATCCTGGCTCTGGGCAGATGGTTATTAATGGCTGACATTAGGCGCCATGTCTGTTTATCTTAGCCAGCCTAAGGGTAGAGACAGAGTGTCCAACCTCAGGTCAACAAGGCACCTTTCTTTTGCTAATTAGCTCCCCTCTGGGCAGCATCACCTGCAGCTGCCTATAACCCTATTTACCTGTTTACCTACTTTGGTCCTTCCTGTAAAAGCAGCTTTCGGCTATAGTAGTAAATTGGGGGGCATTTTCACCCTGAATACCTAATCTTGCTTACCTCATATGCCTTTGTATTGGGGCCTTTGCCGTGCCCTCTCTATACTGGTGCCCTTGCTTATTTACCTAATCTTGCTTACCCAAATTTGGGTGTGAGACTCCTATGGCTTTGTAATTCTTTTTGCTTTACTAATCCATCAGTGCAGGCTCAGGGAATTCCTAAACTTATTCCCCACATCCACTGAGTCCAGGCTTCAAGAAAATTATTAGAGCTCATGCTTTAGGTGTTTCAGCAGACACAGTATATTTAGCATCTTTGCTAAGCTTTCTTGTATGGATAAATTCCTTTTGAACCAACCTTATATTTTTATCTCCTTGATTTAACCCCCTCAGAATCTATTTTTAAACATGCTTCTCCCCACTCCCATTTCCTGACTATAAAATTTGTCAGAGTTCTATCTCCCCTTCAGGGGAGAATCTAGCTCATCCTTGAGAATGCTTTGCAATTCTCCCTCTGACCATGGAAGTGATGAATGATGGTCAGGGTTAATTTTGAGGAGAATGAGAATGTCCTTGCTAGGCAAGTACTCCAAATGAAGCCAATGAAAATAGTTCTTTCAGATAAACTGGAGGGATTACTTCATCCAGCAAAGAGTCAAAGGTCTTTGAAAGTTCAAGTTAAAGACCTCATCCCAAGTTTTAGGGTTCTACTTTATCAAGCAGTGATGACTTATAGCAAATCTCATATATTACAATTAGAACCTTAGTTAAAATGAGTGGGACCCTGAGATGTAAGATGGGCTACTAATCTTAATTTTAACTTTAACTCTACAGGCCCACTGCTTATATGTATTTAATCAGTATTGCAACTCTGCAACCACTCCTATCAAGTTATGGTTATGATCATCAATTATGTCTGTTCTATATATACATAAGAGATACATATAGCTTATTAGAAACTTTCTGGTTTTCCTTCATGTCTTGAGTGAAAAGTTCAAAGCACTAAGTATTTTTTTTTTAATGTTTTTAAGTTCTCTAGTATAGTGAGAAGCAGCCTGTAATCTTTATCACTATATATGCAAATGATACAGACACTTAATCTCCCAAAAGTTTATCCTCTGCTAGTTACCCATGTTCTTCCTCTACTTGAGTAGGGAAGTCACCCTTATATTAAAAAAATAATAGGGGCGCCTGGGTGGCTTAGTCGGTTAAGCGTCCGACTTTCGCTTAGGTCATGATCTTGCGGTTCGTGGGTTCGAGCCCCGTGTCGGGTTCTGTGCTGACTGCCAGCTCAGAGCCTGGAGCCTGTTTCAGTCTGTGACTCCCTCTCTCTCTGACCCTCCCCTGCTCACGCTGTCTCTCTCTCTCTCTCTCTCCTAGAAATAAAAAAAAAAAAAACATTAAAAAAATAATATGTGTGGAATCAGTACTAGAATTTTAACCTCAGGGTCTGTTTCTTAAGGCCACTCCTGAACTCAATTACTATTATCAGCCAGGAGCCCAGCAAGAGACAGAAGGCACACTGATGGAATTCTGAGAATTTAATGAAAGTACTTGTTGGAGTTGTGTGGGGCTCAGTAACAAAACAAACAAGAGAAGTTGAGGCATCTTCAACTAACAGTGTTGAAGGTGCTATTATACCTAAACCTGAGGAGACGAACAGCTCACTAATGCCCTGTGACAACCAGAACTGTGGAAAAGGGGCCCCTTGGCAGGAGCTGTGATCAGAGGAAGTCATACTTACTGTTAGAATCTGACCCTTGAAGCCCTGATGAGTCAGCTAAGAACAACATTGACTTCTCTCTCATTGACTTCTCCTACTGAGTTTCCCATAGCTCAGTCAATGCAGTTTGCAGAAGCCGGCCTTTTGGCATACACCAAATACAATGGGGAGTGGATCCAGGAGAATGGAGAATGACAAATGGAGAATGAGTAGCATGGTGGTGGGAGGGGAGGTAGCATCGATGGTGGTGGTGGTGGTGTCACTGGTAGGAGTAGTATATGCAGTAGAGGTAAATTCAAAGAAAGCCTCCTACTGTATTCAGAAATACTATACCCTTTAGTATTGCTTCTCGCAGAGAATATGCATTTTTTTAGGCTCATTGTGTCACCATAACAATCCCTTTCCATATTACATCCTACGCCAGTATGTCAAAAATTCTTTTCTATGGGCCTCTAGGGTCCCCAGGCAAATCAGGAACTATGGCTAGAAACTTTGAATGTCCTGAAGAATTTTCAGACAGCTAAGGTGATTGTATATGGTTGTAGCATATGAGAGCTCCGGTGAGATCATTGCTTAGTACATCTGAGTTTCAGCCAAGATAACCTGTTAAGAGTAGTGAAGTAAAAGAAAATTAAGGTGAGCATTACTTGGAAGCAAAATTAATTTATAATGTGATGTGGCAGCTGAAAATCCGAATGCTTTTTGAAGAACTTTGTGAAGAATAATCACAGTCCTGAGTATTTCTTCCCACACAATTCAGTTACAATGCTTGAGACATCACATCTGATTTTGAATGTCTGAGTTACAATAAGTTGCAGACGTTTGGTGGAAGAAATGTTAGTAGAAAGAAAAAATGTGCAATTAAATAAAAGAAAAAAGCCTTACGAGCCAAAAATATCTACCAACCCTCCCTCTTCCCCACAAGAACCAAGTGAAATAGATTAATTGGCTTGGATCCATAACTGGAAAATAAATTTTTACTACCCAAATAATCATAAAGAGTGTAATGTGTTTAAGACACATAATAAATGATGCAATAGAGGCTATAGGGAAAATATACCTTCAGCATGAAAAAGAAATGACTATAAATAAGCACTCCTGTGTCAGTAACATAATCCTTTTTTTTTTTTTTAAAAGAAAATCAGTAATACATAGACCTGTGGAGAGGATGCTGATTGTCTTTTCAAGAATAACTTGTTTATTCATAGTTGTGCATCCCTTTCTATGGATGCATCCCTTAACTCTGAAGGTGAAAATGCAAACGGGATAGATCTGAAAATGAGGAAAAAGGAATCTTTACTCTCTTTCCATTCCCATAAGTAGAACAAATTTAGCTGCATTTTCCTACAGGCAAGTTTGCTGAACTTGAATAACCTTTACATTGATTGTTATAGACATTCAGGTAAGGTTGCAAGGCTTTCTCTGTGGTGTTGCAGTTTTACACGGCATAGGGTTTTGGTCTCTGTCTCAATCTACATTGCTTGCCCCAAACTATCTCAATTTGAGTTGCTCCTTTAAATAGCAACCTTTACTTGAGTTACTGGGTTTTTCATCACTCTGCTATGGGAGAGGGCATACAAACTTTGAAGCCACTTGACCAGTGTTTGAGTCTTGCTTCTTCTGCTTAGTATCTGTGTGTCCTTGGGCACAACTGTAGCTCCTGTGAGTCTTAGTTTTCTTTTCTGTAATATGGGATGATTAATGGTTACAGTAATGTTTTGAAGAGTAGGGGAGATAATATATATAAAGCATCAAACATGGCTGGCACGTATTGGGGATTCAATGGATGAAAGCCACTGCAATTCTTCTTAATTATTTTCTCATTTCTCAATTATGGAATCAATTTGCCTTTCTTGAGAAGTAGAGTGGTGGTACTTTCAGGAGAGAGAATGTTGGCAAGGCAGGGACTTGTGTCTGTAATCAGAGTTAGACACCATCTAACTAAAGTAGCTCCTCCATTTCTACTTCTCAGAATAGACTGATTTAGCACCCCCTGGAGACCTTAACTTCTTCCCTAATAAATGAAAAGTTTGAATCTGAAGTCAGGTAACATTTTGCCTCAAAGCATTGTCTTAAATAGATTTTTTCTTCCCTGCTTAAAAGGAAGTCAGGAAAGATTTATTATAAATGCTCTCAGGAGACCTCTTCCAAAATGCTTCACTTAAAGAGGTAGTCACAAAAATGAGCACAGAATGCTGCCTTGGAGGTTCATAAAGTGACAGCAAAACCACTTTCCATATGTTTATTAGTGATTTTGAGTTGAGTTTGACTGTGCTAAAAATTAACCTAAAATTTCATATTTGATTATATTAAGATCCACATGTGAAGTTATGGGTAATTCATTTTATTTTTTTTAATTTAATTTTATTAATTTCTGAGAGAGAGAGAGAGAGAGAGAGCATGAGCAGGGGAGGGTCAGAGAGAGGGGGTGACACAGAATCTGAAGCAGGCTCCAGGCTCTGAGCTAGCTGTCAGCACAGAGCCTGAAGCGGGGCTCGAGCCCACAAACTGTGAGATCATGATCTGAGCTAAAGTCGGACACTTAACTAACTGAGCCACCCAGGCACCCCAATTCATTTTATTTTAAATAAGGGACCAGTTACTAAACAAGAGATATGAAAAGCTGATAAGGAAGCCAGATTATATTAGGTAGCTTTATAGTTATATGTCCAAGGTCAGAATCTCTTAAAGAAATAATTTCATCAGTATTTAGTTAACTTACATTTATATTATATTTGATTCAAATAGCAATTATGAATTTAATTAAGATAATATAAATATGCTTTTCTTTTACTCTTTAACATTTTATAAGTCTTTGCAAATATTCTTTTAATTTGGGGAGGAGGAGATAAAATTAAAATAGGAATTTCTTTTCGTCTGCCTCCTTCTATGTCTAGGTTTTGAATGGTTTTTGAATTTTTGAAGGAAGATGAGAACTTGCAATTTGCAGGCTTGCTTCATCTATGTCCTAAACTCTATCAATTGACATCTTAATATTCTTTTTTTTTTTTGTAAGTAAAGTTTTATTGGAACACAGTCATACCTGTTATTGCCTATAGTTACTTTCTTTTTTTTTTT